>NC_133154.1:22317561-22673394 GCF_048418815.1 Hemitrygon akajei
GGCACTTGCAGATTGCTCCCGGCACACCCTTAGACTGTGGTGGTTGTTGACGTCAGTGATGCTTTTCACTGTGTTTCGATGTCTGTGTGACAAATAATGCTAATTTAAATAAGGTATGAGGGTCATGGTGAGAAAGATTATCATTGTCAGTTCAATTGTCTTGTAGCCGTGGGAAAACTGTCCTTGAGCCCCATGGAGGGTGGATACTATGTTAGATTTCATTTTCCAGAATGGGAATTAATTCCTTGGCTAGCAGAATAATTCTTTAAAGGTTTACTTTTAGAAATAAACTTTTGAAAGGGCTAAACCAACTAGCGATCATATGATCTCCTGAAGAATTCGGCCAACCTGTCTATGGCACCTTCAAGAGGAAGGTTGGCCATCACTGGCACGGATTAACATGTCGGGGCCTGAGAACGGAAAATGAACCGGTGTTCGCATCCACTGCTCCGCATCGATTTAAAAAAAAATGTAGCCTCAGATTAAAGCGTCAAGGCTCGAGAGTGGAAAATGAACTGGTGTTCAACACAGTTACATAGAACAATACAGCACAGTACAGGCCCTTCGGCCCACAACATTGTGCCGACCCTTAAACCCTGCCTTAAGTTCCTCCATATACCTGTCCAGTTGTCTCTTAAATTTCACTAGTGTATCTGCCTCCACCACTGACTCAGGCAGTGCATTCCATGCACCAACCACTCTCTGAGTAAAAAAACCTTCTTCGAATATCCCCCTTGAACGTCCCACCCCTTACCTTAAAGCCATGTCCTCTTGTATTGAGCAGTGGTGCCCTGGGGAACAGGCGCTGGTTGTCCACTCTATCTATTCCTCTTAATATCTTGTATACCTTTGTCATGTCTCCTCTCATCATCCTCCTCTCCAGAGTAAAACCCTAGCTCCCTTAATCTCTGATCATAATGCATACATTGCCTGTGTTTGGCCAGTCTCCCTATCTTCTTGCTACTACCATTGGGGTGGGAGGTGTAGGAGACCTGGTGCCACGTCTCCAGCTTGGGAGTAGTTGTTGCCCCTGTAGCTATTGGGCTCCTGGACTGGCCTCATTTGCCTCAGGGCTCTACTGACTCCACAGCCACAGACTCCCCCTCATGGACCCTGCAGCTCGGTTCTATGTTTTATTTGCTTACTCTTTTTATTATTTGCACAACTTGTCCTCTTTTGCATGTTGGATGTTTGTCGGTCTTTGCGTTTCTCTGTTTTGTGGCCGTCTGCAAGAAGATGAATCTCACAGTTGTGTATGGTGTGCGCACTTTGATGAGAAATTTGAACATTAGGGAGGTATTTTATTGCTGTAATACCACCTTTGTGGGACAGTTGCAGTGTTGGGCTTTTGCCATTAGGGGGCATCTCTGAACTATGGAAACGGGCAGAGGAACGCACATAAAATGCTGGAGGAGCTCAGCGGGTCAGGCAGCATCGATGGTGGGGAATAGACAGTCAATGTTTTGGGTCGAGACTCTTCAGCAGGTCTGGAAAGGAAAGGGGAAGAAGCCTGAATTAAAAAAATAAATTACCAGTGATAAAGTTCGGTTTCCACCACTTTTACTGTTTAGTTTTAGTACAGAGAGCCAAGTAGATTGTAGAATAATTCACCAGTCAAGTTCAGATGCTGTTGTCACTTTGCACCTCAAGCATCCTTCAAAATTGAAAAGTTCAAAGTTCAGGCATAAAATGCTTTGTCTCCCACACCTCGATTGCTTGTTCATTCTTCACAGGCGAACATAAAGGAGAGTGAAATGATTGTTACTCCAGAGCCATGAGCAGGGTGGGTGGGATCCTTCATGATATTGCTGGCCTTTCTTCCGGCATCTTTCTGTGTGTATATATATCCTTGGTGGCTGATGTTGGGCAGTTTTAACTATCAGTTGTAGAGCTCTCCTGTCCACCGTGGTGAAGTTTCCATTCCACACGGTAATGCAGCATGTTAGGACGCTGTCCCACTGCACATCTGTAGAAGGTCACGAGTATCGATGTGCGTAGTCCCAGTCTCTCCAGCCGCCTCAAGAAAGTAGAGGCATTGGTGAGCTTTCTTAACCATAGAAGATGTGTTGTGGGACCATTGGAAGCTGTGTGACATGTGCATTTCCAGGGGTTTGAAACTGCTTGCAGTTTCCACTGCTGTTCTAACGAAACTGGCTGATGTCAGCTTTGTAGTGGCAGATGTGGTGGAGATTTTTACACTATCTGCACCGATTGTGTGTGTTTTTTTAAAATAAGATACTGATTCTGTTCATTTATTTTTGATCCAATTGGGTGTTGTGGCCAGATCATGTGAATCCCAGCAAACCCGCAGCGAGTAGTGATGGCAAGTGTTGGACAGGTCTGGTGGCGTTGTCAGTTCAGTCGTTTTGTGCTGTGAACCTACAGAAAATGGGTGACATGTGGATGCACTTACCTTTGATTCTCACAGTGACTTCATTCCCCTGTCTCTGACAACTGCCTGAAGCTGAACTGGACCAAAACATTGTGGTCACCTTTGGCCTCAAGATGAGCTTCTTGGCAGCGTTCCCCTTTGTGTCGTTGTTGGACGCTGAAACCCTTATCACTGTAAGACTAAATGCAGTTATAAAGTTTTTCTTTATTTGTCATCTGAAGCATTGAACTGGTTCATTTGCGTAAACGACTAGAGCAGTCCAGGGATGTACTGTCAGCAGCCCGCAAATGTCGCAGTGCTTCCAGCACAAACTGAGCATGCCCACAACTTAATAACCCTAAACCATGTTTCTTTGGAATGTGGGAGGAAGCCCACGTGGTCACTGGGAGAGTATACGAACACCTTCCAGAGAATGGCAGGAATTGAACTGTCCAAGGTAACATGAGCTCTGTTCTCTGACACCCACCTTCACTTTGTGGACAAGTTCCACCTCTTTCTCCTCTCCTTTCTCCCCCCCCCCCCCCCACACTAATCCCTCTACCACTACTGCACTCATCTGAGTTCAGGAGCTCCTTGCACACTTAATATAAACCAAAGTGACTGGTGCTGTTTGTAGGACTGCGATATGATCTACAGTGATCGAGTGCTTTGAGAGGTTGGCCATGCCTGGTATTATCTCCTGCCCAAGCTAATCTTTAAAATGCGTCAGTATTGACCAACACAGTCCAAGGATGCGCTGGTGGTGGCCTGCAAGAGTTGCCGCACTTCTGGTGCCAACAGCACGTTCACGACCTACTAACCCTGACCTGTATGTCTTTGGAACGTGGGAGGAAACTGGAGCACCCAAGGAAACCCATGTGGTCAAACTCTGTAGGCATCGGTAGTAATTGAACCTCAGTCGGAGAACACAAGTGCTGTAAAATCCTTGATCAACTCTTTGTTGTACTCAGACATTAAGTGCTGACCATTTGACTTGTCAAGAGCGTTCTTCTTTGTGATCCTGATTGCAGTTTGCATACCGACTAAAGCCCGATGTTAATCACGCAATGGAGATATCGAGTGCTGCCATCACCAGACAAGAAATAGACTGCCCTGACACCTTTCAGATCATTGTCGGGGACTTCCATCAGGCTTTATGAAGACATTTCTGCCCAGTTATTATCAACATATAACCTGTAGCACCAGGGGTCCCAACACACTTGACCACTGCTATACTGCGATTAGAAATGCCTACCGTTCCATGCCTAGACCACATTTTGTGAAATATTATTTGGCTGTCCTCTTGCCTACGTATAGGCACAGGCTAAAGCAATGCTCCAGAGATGGGGGACAACAAAGAAGTGGTCGGGGGGGTAGAGGAGCGGCTACAAGATTGCTTTGAGTCGGTGGACGGGGCCGTGTTCAAGGACACAGGACCTGAATAAACACACCACGGTTGTCACAGATTTTATAAAAGTAATCGTAGACACAAAATCATTCAGAATCTTCCTCAAGCAGAAGCTCTTGATGAACCATGCAATCTGCTGAGGGCCAGATCGGTGGCATTCAGGTCTGGCAACCAAGTAAGATACAAGAAATATAGGTGCAATTTCCAGAAAGCTGTCTCATATGGTGGGAATTTTGGATTAAATGTTTCGGACTGCAGGATGGTCAATAACTGAGGCAGGGCTTGAATGCTGTTACCTCTTGCAAAGTGAAATCGAGTGACATAGGTGACAATAGGGCTTTGCTTCCAGATGAGCTCAATGCCTTTTATGCTCGCTTTGACTGTCAATACATGGAGTTACCTTCACAAACACCCACTTTCCTGATGACTTTGTGATTTTAGTCTCTGAGGCCGACGCAAGAGCATTCTTCAGGAAGGTGAACCTATGGAAAGCATCCAATCCAGATGGGGTATGTGGCCAAGTACTAAAGATGTGCTGATCGACTGGCTGGAGTGTTCACCGAGACCTTAAACCTTTTGCTTTGGCAGTCTGAAGTAACCACCTGCTTCAAGCAGGCTTCAATTATAAAGTGCGTAAGAAGAATGTAGAATCCTGCCTCAATGACTTATCATCCAGCAGCACTCACATTGACTGTGATGAAGTGCTCTGTGAAGATGTGATGAAACATATCAACTCCAGCCAGAGAAGTGACTTGGATTCATTGCAATTTGACTGCTGTCACAACAGGCAGATGCCATTTCATTGGCTTTTTACTCAACCCTGGGACATCTGGACAGTGAAGGTGCATACATCAGGATACTCTTCATTGACTACAGCTCAGCATTCAATAGTATCATCCCTTCAAAACTAATCAATAAACTTCAAGGCCTCAATACCTCTTTGTGCAACGGGATCCCCGATTTCCTCACTTGTAAACCCTGTTCAGTTCAGAGTGGCAAAAACATCTCCTCCACATCTCCATCAGCACAAGTGCACCACAAGGCTGTGTGCCTAGCCCCTGCTCTACTTTGTACTTGTGACTTGAGGCTAAGCACGGCTCCAAAGCCACATTCAAGTTTGCTGACATCACCACTGTCGTTGACCAAATCAAAGGTGCTGATGTATCAGCATATAAGGAGGGAGATAGAAAATCTGGCTGAGTGGTACAACCACTCACAATGTCAGAAAGACCAAGGAGCTAACTATCGGCTTCAGGAGGAGAAAACCAGATGTCCATGAGCCAGTCCTCATCGGGGGTTAGAAGTCTGCAACTTTAAATTGCTTGGTGTTATCATTTCAGAGGATCTTTCCGGGTCCAGCACATAAGTGCCATTATGAAGAACGGCAGTGCCTGTACTTAGAAGTTTGTGAGGATTTGGCGTGACATCCAAAACTTTGACAAACTTCTGTAGGTGTGTGGTGGAGAGTGTCTAGGCTGATTGCGTAACGGCCTGGTGTGGAAACGCCAATGTCCTTGAATGGAAAATCCCACAAAAAGTAGCGGATGCAGCCCAGTCCGTCACGGGCACATCCTTCCCCATCATTGAGCACCTCTAAATGGAAAGCAGCGCCCATCATCAATTTAAAGTTGCAGACTCTCTCCACTTCTAACCCCTGATGAGGACTGGCTCATGGACATCTGGTTTTCTCCTCCTGAAGCCAATAATTAGCTCCTTGGTCTTTCTGACATGGTGAGAGAGTTGTTGTGGGGACCAAAACCACTCAGGACACGCTCTCCTCTTGCTGCTGCCATCAGGAAGGAGGTACAGGAGCCTCAGGATCCACAACACCAGGTTCAAGAACACTTATTACCCCTCAATCATCAGGCGCTTGATCAAGAGGGGATAGCTTCAATCCACTTAACAACATATGGACTCACTTTCAAGGACTCTTCATCTTGTGTTCTCGATATTTATTGCTTATTACAATAATAAATTTTTCTTTAGTTTTTGAAAAGCTTGTCATCTTTTGTTCATTGGTTGTTTGTCCATCCTATTTGGTGTGGTCCTTCATTGATCTAATTAGGTGTGGTCTTTCATTAATTCTATTGTGTTTCTTGGATTTACTGTGTATGGCTGCAGGGTTGTATCTGGTGATAGATATGTACTTTAATAATGAATTTATCTTGAACTTTGAAAACTGCTGTGCTTCCTTGCTGCCACTTCTATCTTGCTTCCCATCATCTTTCATTAATATAAGTTTATCAAAAACTCTGCGGCACCGTAGTGTAGCAACACGTTGCTTTGCAGCATCAGCTTTCATTAATCGGGGTTCAACTCTCTCCATTGCCTGCAAGAAGCTTGTATGTTTACCCCCCCCCCCCCACCCCCTGTGACCGCCTGGGTTTCCTGAGGGTGTTCGGGTTGTTTCCTACATCCCAAAGACGTACGGTTAGTCCCTCCAGCATTTTGTGTGTGTTGTCTTAGTGAGTTGTGGGCATGTGACATTGCTGCCCGAAGTATGGTGACGTTTGTGGGCTACCCAGCACAATTCCCGTTGAGTTGACAGAAATGGCATATTTGTCTATATGTTTTGATATCCATGTGACACAAAGCTAATCTTGCTTTGTTTTAAAATTTTAACCTTTTTAAAATTTTCACTTCTGCTTAAAAGGCCCCTCCATTTTATGGGGACCTTCGTTACCTAGCATGGTTGTAGCCCTTTCATATCTGTAACCCTCTAGCCCTACAGAGTTTGTTTACAGTTCTTTGAATCTAGTTTCTTGTACATCTCCAATTTTGATTTCCCCATGATTGGTTGAACTTTCAGTTGTCTAAAGTACCAAACCCAGGAATTTCCCCCTCCCACTAAGACATCTGTTTAACTTCGGGGATGCTGTTGATAATCCAGTAGATCACACAAATTTCTTGTGGTAGGAGTCCAATTTATTTGGCCTGTTTCTTAAAAATTTTCGCAGTTTTGGAGGGATTGTTTATTGAGATACAGTGTGGAAAAGACCATTCTTGCCCTTCGAGCTGTGCTGCCCCAGCGTCGCCCAATTTAACCATAGCCTAATCATGGGACAATTTACAATGAGCAGTTAACTTATTGACTGGTAGGTCTTTGGACTGTGGGTGCAAACTAGAGCATCCACTGAAAATCTATGCATTCCATGAGGTGGATAAATGGTTTCCTTACAGGTGATGTCGCATTGAACTCCGAACTCTGATGCCCCATGCTGTAATAGTGTTGCACCAACCACTACACTACCGTGGTGCTCTTTTGAAAGGAGTGGATTTGACCATAAGATATAGGAGCAGAAAGAGGCCATTCAGCCCATCTAGTTTCTTCCGCCAATACATCATGGCTGATTTATTTCCACCATTGAAAAGGTTATTTTATTGCAATGCTTGTACTTTGTGTTTCATTTGATGTTTTATTAGATTCATGGTGGATTGTGATGTTGTTGGCTGCAACTGGATCGAATTACCCGCTGGGAAATACTGGATAAGGGAAGAGCAACCAACAGGAAACGAGAATGGGACATTGGACAGGCCCAAGAAGGTGTGTACCGCTGAAGGCTAGTTGGAGGGGGTTGACTCATCACCCCTGCTGGGGCATAGGCCACTGACGGCAGCTTACCATTGTAGGCCAGTCTTTCAAGTTGTCCCCAGGTGTAGGCCATCTTCAGCGATCCTTCTCCCAGGGATGAGATCTTTGGCGATCCTGTTGGCGTTTTTGTAGCTTTGGGTAGCTAGCCCCAAGTCCACCCCCCCCCCCCCCCAATTCACATCCGGGCTCGGGCCCATCTATGGTGGAGTTGGGAGCGAAATTAATTGCTTTAACATTTCAGTTTTCTCTTTTGGATCAATAAATCATCAACTTTTGGTGCTTGGTTGGGGTAGTCAGCTCTGATCCAGGAGCTGAGGAAGTCCCAAAACTAGGCTCAGTTTTACCGTTACTGAGAGCTGCTGTGAGAGTGGAGGTGTCATTCCTTTGGATGAAATGTTGAATAAAGGCAGTTTTCCCGAGCAGGTGTGGGTGATCCTGTGGTACTATTTTAAAGAGTGGTTTCTATGAACAAATTCTGTTCCAGTGGATGGTGGAACTGGTTTCATTTCTCCTTCAGCCCTTTAGCTCTTCCATCTATCAGCTTTCAACCTATGTCATTCCACTCTCTCCCTCCACTGGTCTCATCTAATATTTGCCAGATGTATTCCTTCCCCTGTCCTCTCCCCAGTCCTGATAAAGATCCTCAGCCTGAAACATCGACTGTTATTCCTCTCTGTAGATGCTGCCTGACCTACTGAGTTCCTCCAGCATTTTGTGTTCGTTGTATTGCTTTGAACTTCATGTGCTGGCTGCAGTATTTTACAGTTGTACTCTACATTAATATTCAAAGTACATCTATTATCTGTGTGTGTGTGTGTGTCTGTATACAATATATAACCTTAAGATTCGTCGTCTTGCGGGCAGACACAAAACAAAGAAACACCACAGAACCCATTTAAAGGAAAAACTCCACACAACAAAAACCATCAAACGCCCAAAGTGGGAACAAAAGAAGAAATCACGCAACTACCAAAGAAGGCACACAAATAACACCAAGAACATTAAGCATCAAACTGTAGGAGCCAACAAGTCGGTCAATTCAGCACTGTCGACTGCAGGTCACAGCTGTGGAGCTAATTCTGTGCTGAACGTCTCCATCAAATTGTGAAAATAGTAGGAAAGGGTGCACAAAAACTCATGGAACATGAACTGCAGCGCTCCCTAAAGTGAGTTCACAGCCCTGAAGCGCATTCAGCGCTGAGGACATTAAACTTCAAACCCCAGAGTCCGTAGCCATGAGCCGCTGAACCTTGCAGCTTGGGACCAAAGACTCCTGTGGCGAGGTTGGCAGCAGCAAGAGGGATACTGGTCTAACACTGACAGACGGCACTGAAGAGCCATTCAGTTCCGCTCTCTTCCTTAATGATTTTAATCTTGTTTGGCACTTTAATCGACATAGAGTACTGGAGCCGACCATGGGTTTGTGTTCTGCCATTAGGAATTGACGCAGTGTACACTCCCATCGAAGACTGTGGCTACACTCTCCACTCTGAGCCATGCAGAATCCCCCTGGAGATCACAGAATCACCAGCCCGTTTAGTCATTCAAAAATGTATCCTTAAAAGGGAAATTCCAGGCTACAATCAGTCACAGTTCAGAAGAAGACAATTGAGAAGAAGAGTATCTAGTGGCCTTGTGAACTTTCTGCACAATGTTGCTGTTGGTCGCTGGTGCTATTGTGCAGGAAACAATAACTTCCACAGATAACAGACTTGAGTTACTGGGAATGTGTTCCCTCTGTTGGGGGATGTGAGAACTGGAAATCACAATCTGAAAGTAAGAGTTTATCAGATTTGGACTGAGTTGAATAGTTGACATTGGAGATTTTGAAAACTTTATACTCACAGGCAGATGGGGTCGTAAAGAGAGCTTTTGGCAAGTTGGCCTTCATAAATCAAAGTATTGATTTCAGGAGTTCGGATGTTATGTTGAAACTGTATAAGCCTCATTTGGAGTATTGTGCACAGTTCTGGTCACCTGCCTATAGGAAAGATATCAATAAGATTGAAAGAGTACAGAGAAAATTTACAAGGAGGTTGCCAGGTCTTGAGGACCTGAGTTATAGGGAAAGGCCGATTAGGTTAGGACTTTATTTCCTGGAACATAGGAGAATGACAGGAGATTTGATAGAGGTGTACAAAGTTGAGGGATATAGATAGGGTAAATGCAAGCAGGTTTTTTCCATGGAAGTTGGATGAAACTAGAACTAGAGGTCATAGGCTAAGGGCAAAAGGTGTTCTCTTTACAGGGAACATGAAGGGGAACTTCTTCACACAGAGGGTGGTGAGAGTGTGGAATGAGCTGCCAGTGGAAATGGTGAATAGTGGGTTTAATTTCAACATTTAAGAGAAGTTTGGCAAAGTACTTCAATGGGAGACATATGGAAGGCTATGTTCTGGGTGCAGGTGGATAGGACCAGGCAAAATAGTGTGCATGGACTAAAGGGCTTGTTTCTGTGCCGTAGTGTACTGTGTCTCTCTGACTCTACCCTAACAGTTATTATTGATATTTACTTATGATTTGGGGCGGGGGGGGGGGGTTTCAAAATGGTATAATTTAAGGCTTTGGTGGTTGGTTACAAACACCCAACTTATGGACACTGTAACATGTAAACGATTTCCCATAAATTCAAGCTTCAAACACCTGACACTACATGTATTCATTAACCTCTCACTGCTATGGGTTGAAGTTCCCACTTGCTTCAAAAAGGCAACAATTATACCAGTGCCTGAAGAATAATATAAGCTGCTGTAATGACTATCGCCCGGTAGCATTTCCATCTACAGTGAAATGCTTTGAGAGTTTGCTCATGACTAGACTGAGCTGCTGCCTCAGCCAGGATCTCGACACATTGCAATTTGCCTATCGTCACAATAGGTCAATGGCAGATACAATCTCAATGACTGTAGACCTCCTGGACAACACGAAAACCTATGTCAGGATGCTTTTCATCGACTGTAGCTCAGCATTTAATATCATCTTCCCACAATCCTGATTGAGAGGTTTCAGAACCTGGACCTCTGTACCTCCCTCTGCAACTGGATCCTCGACTTCCTAACCGGAAGACCGCAGTCTGTGTGGATTGGTGATAACATCTTCTCACTGCTGATCAACGCTGGTGCCCCTCAGGGCTGTGTGCTTAGCCCACTGCTCTACTCTCTATATACACGTGACTGTGTGGCTAGGCATAGCTCAAATACCATCTATAAATTTGCTGATGATACAGCTATTGTTGGTAAAATCTCAGATGGACATGAGAGGGTGTACAGGAGCGAGATATGCCAACTAGCGGAGTGGTGTCGCAGCAACAACCTGGCACTCAACGTCAGACGAAGGAGCTGATTGTGGACTTCAGGAAGGGTAAGACGAAGGAACACTACCAATCCTCATCGGGGAATCAGAAGTGGAGAGGGTGAGCAGTTTCAAGTTCCTGGGTGTCAAGATCTCTGAGGATCTAACCTGGTCCCAACATATTGATGCAGTTAAAAAGAAGGCAAGACAGTGGCTATACTTCATTAGGAGTTTGAAGAGATTTGGTATGTCAACAAATATGCAAAGACTTCTATAGATGTACCGTGGAAAGCATTCTGACAGGCTGCGTCACTGTCTGGTATGGAGGGGCTACTGCACAGGACCGAAAGAAGCTGCAGAAGTTTGTAAATCTAGTCAGCTCCATCTTGGGTACTAGCCTACAAAGTACCCAGGACATCTTTAGGGAGCGGTGACTCAGAAAGGCAGTGTCCATTATTAAGGACCTCCAGCATCCAGGGCATGCTCTTTTCTCACTGTTACCATCAGGCAGAAGGTACAGAAGCCTGAAGGCACACACTCAGTAATTCAAGAACAGCTTCTTCCCCTCTGCCATCTGATTCCTAAATGGACATTGAACCCGTGAGCACTACCTCACTTTTTAACATGTTATTTCTGTGTTTTGCACAATTTTTAATCTGTTCAATATACGAGTACTGTAATTGATTTACTTATTATTATTTTGTACTTGTTTTTTTTCTATACTATGTATTGCATTGAACTGCTGCTGCTAAGTTAACAAATTTCACGACACATGCCAGTGATAATAAACCCGATTCTGATATGGATGGCGGAACTAGTTTCCTCTTGCCTTCATCATCCGCTTACCTCTTCCTCCTATCGCCACCTAGCTTCTTGCTTCATTTCCTCTTCTTTCCCACCCACCCACCTTCCCGCTCACCCACTCACCTATCCTCTGCCAGCTTGCACCCCCTCTCTCCACCTTCTATTCTGGCCTCTACCCCCTCCTTTCTTTCCAGTCCTGATGAAGGGTCCCGTCCAAAACATTAACTGTTTATTCCCTTCCGTCCTCCATAGGTGCTGCCTGATCTGCTGAGTTCCTCCAGCTTTGTGTGTGTTGCTTTGGATTTCCAGCATCTGTAGATTCTCTCGCATTTATAGTTTCCTCTCATCCTGTCCACTTTTTGATCATTGTTTATTCTCATCAGTTTTCTGTCCTTTTGATGGAGGTATGGCTATCACATCGAGTGATTTTTATGTATTTTCCAACTTACAAAAAATTGATTTACAGGTGTCTGTGAAACTGAATCCGTTTGGTACTTGGAGATGGCCTGTAATTATATCAAGTGATTCTTTATGTACCAAGCACTACTAAAGCATATTATGTGGTCAATATCACTGCTGCTTGTGTGAGCACAATGTGCAAATTGGCTGCAACGCTGACTACACTTTGAAAACACTTAAATCAGCTTCGGAATGCTCTGTGGCCTAGAAACGTGGTTCAAAAAATGCAAGCTTTTTATAACTTAAGGTTAAATTTGATCTTTACTCTCACCACTCCCTTACCACCACTCCTTTCCTGGTGGTTGCTGTCTGTCTGCTGAACTCCTTGGAGACCGATAAATGCACACTCTGTTGAAGTGTAGTTTTGGGAAATGGAAGAAATTAGTTGAATGTGGCACAATGAAAATTTCCTTGCAATTGTATTAGAATATGAAGCGTCTTGGCCTGAAATGTTGACACTTTATTCCTTTCTGTAGGTCCTGTCTTAACTGCTGAGTTCCTCCAGCACTGTGTGTGCGTGTGTACGCTGCCCTGGATTTGCAGCATCTACGGAATATCTTGTGTTTTGAATTTAGAATAACTTATTTTTATAACTTGCTTTATAACTTCACCACATACCGGAGTGCTTTGTAGCCAACTAAATGGCAACTGTAGTGGATATAGTCCTGCGATAAGGGAATTTAAAATTAGAGGGCAGTTTTATGGTGAGAGGGGAAAGATGTAAAGGGGATGAAAGAGTCAACTGTTTCACACAAAGGTGGTGGGTACTGTCTATTGAGCGAGCGGCCAGACTTTGGTATCAGTCTTTGGTTTATACTCTAGTTCCAGTAAACAAATAAATAGGCTTAAAAACGAGAAATTCTGCAGTGGCTGGAAATCCAAAGCAACACATACAAAATGCTGGAGGAACTCAGCAGGTCAGGCTGCACCTATGGAAATGAATAAACAGTTAACGTTTCGGGACCAGACCCTTCTTCAGGATTGGCTTGCTGAGTCTCTAAGCAATGGTTGAGGCTTCACTAATGGCTAAGGAGGAGAATTTCTTCCCTTCTCTTTCTTGAAGTACTACTGAGAGATTCTTCATATTCAGCTGAGAAGCTAATGGGTCGTCAAAAGGACCTGATCCAAAAAAAATGCTACCTCGAGACAGTGCGACCTGATTTTTAGCTCAAGTATCTGAAGAGGGTCTTGAACTCATGACTTTCTGACCAAGGTTGTATGAGCACCAGGTTTTTATCTAAATCTGTTACTCTGAAACTTAGAATAGCTGAGACCTGCCTTAAATTGTCACTGACCGCTGTTCTGTCCTGAGATGACGTGTACATCATGTCACCTCAGAACACCTAGGACCATAAAATAATTTTATGAGTAATTCAAGTTGTTTACTAGGTTGAAGCGTCAAGTTTATTTATCAAGCGTGCATCGAAATGTGCAGTATAAAGCGTTGTTTGCGTTACCCAAGGGTGTGAGGGGGCAGCCGACAAGTCTTGCTGCACATTCTGGTGCCAACATAGCACGCTGACAATGCTCGGCAGAACAACACAGCCCAAGTAACAAAACAACAGCAGCAAAACAAGCCCTGTTCCTTCCTCCCACTCACGCACAAACACAGTCCTTTAACCTCAGCACAGACCTTTATCCTCTAGTGAACTTGGACTTTTTAAATTGCCGTTTAAAAAAAAAAAAATATAATCTGCAGCACACGACTGGTTTTTTTCGTTCGCGCTCTTTCAGTTGATCGGAGATTTACATCCAGTATTTGCAAAATCCCTTGTTGCAAAGTGGGCAATTGTACTGGGAGATGGGCTGCTGCAGGAGGCCCAATTTTCATCATTTGTCCTGTGATGGAAACGGTTCAGCCTCTCAGCTTCACAATCTACGTAGTTATACAAGAAACTAAAGCAAAATCTCATGGTTTTTGGGAATCTGGAATATAAAAGACACTCACTAGGCCAGACAGCGTGAGTATGGTTAATGCTTCATGTTGATTATCTTCTTGCAGCTTCTTCAGTCACAGACACTGCCTGACTTGCAGAGAATTTCAGCTTTGTTTAAACCCCACAAAACAAATTGAAAGCTGTTCAGTTCTGAGTTTTCTATTGCCGTTTTAATACTATGTCTTTTTTCGTTGACTTGTATATATCCCTAATTCATGTTATAAAATAAATATTTCCATATTTATGACAGTTACTAAAAAGACACTGTTTTAAGCATGCTTTTTTTTCTACAGAAATGCCGAGTCGTTGATCCCAGCCAAAACAGAAACCTTTGTTTCTGAATGCACGTGATATACAGGCTGCTCATTTTGAGAAGTGCTTTGTTTTTTTTTTAATGTTATTGCACAACTGGTTAACAGAGACATATTTAGATTTTAATTCCTTAAATGTCTTGCTGACAGCAGCTTTTGAGACCAGCCAGCCCTATCATTCCCTTTCACTGAGAACTGAAATGTTTCGAGTACCCAGTACATCATATCAGCAACATCTCTCATTTATCCTTTTTCCCTCCCTCTTTGCTCTTTTTTCCTTCTCTCCTCTGATTTTCTTTCCAACCTTGCCTCTCCCAATTCCCTCATTTTCATTTTTCAGCACCTTTTTTGTCAAGCCCTTCAACCTTTCACTGCCACCTCTTTTTGACCCTAGCATCCTCATTCTTTGATCTCGGCAACCATCCCTTTCCTGTTGCCTGGCACTGCCACCTCTGGCCCCCCCATGACCAAAACCATTCCCGCGGATGCTGCTTGACCCGCTGAGTTTTATTTTCCAGCAGATCATGTGCTGATCTGGGACTACAGCTGTTCAAACAGAAAACCTCTCTAAGAAAATAGGGGCAATAGAGAGCAAAGGCTGTCTTCCCCAATGTTGGTCATAACCATGAATAAAGTTAAGAAGGAACTTAGCAGCTCTTTGCTAATGAGTGGTTTCCTTTGGCATGTTGCACAGGTGTCACTGGCGCAGATTGAAGTGGACATCGCCTGGTCAGACTTGATCAGCCACCCCGCTGAAGGAGAATGGCAGAAAATCGCTCCGCTTCGAGTGTTGAGCTTTGATATTGAATGTGCTGGCAGGAAGGGTAGGTTATTAAAACCTTAAAGAATATTTGTTTACCTCACTATTTTGCTTTTTTTTTGCACGACTTTTGAAATTTGTTATTGTAACTTTGTCGTAATAAACCTGATTCTGATTCACCAAGCCTCCTTTCAAATAGATGAATAGTTAGCAGGTGTATCATGCATATTGAGAGCACTGTGCAAAAGTCTTTGTCGTCATTAGGTCGCACCTGGAATCTCCAGTTGGCGGACGATTTCTCTCCACGCCACTCTGTCCCGACACTCGTTGTTAACATCGTCAGTTTGATCCTTTTTTGAGACTGACATATTGGGAAATCAAGTACTTGGCAAGTTACAGCAGTGGTTTGCTTTTGCAAAAGTCTTGGGCACGTAAAAAAAATAAATTCTGCCAAGCGAAAGTGATTTCAAAAATAATGAAATGAAAAGCTTCTAAATATAAAAACTATAAAGAACGATAAGTAATAAAAATTAAATCACATCAATATTTGATGTTACCACCCTTTAAAACTGCAACAATTCTCTTGGGTACACTGTTGTGCAGTTTTATAAGAAAACCGGCTGGTAGGTTGCTCCAAGCATCTTGGAGAACTTGCCACAGTGCTTCTGCAGACTTTGGCTGCCTTGCTTGTTTTTGTCTCACCAGGTAAACTCAGACAGCCTCTATGTTGAGATCAGGGCTCTGTGGAGCTAATACCATCTGAAGCCATATATTTAAAAAAAAATCTAGGGTGCCTAAGACTTTTGTACCGTACTGTAATGTTAGCAAAGTATATTGCATTTTTCGACCTTTTAGATTTTGAGACACAACGCAGTAAGAGAACCTTCCGAGCCGATGAGCCTGTGCTGCCAGATTACACTCGTGATCAATTAACGTACTAACCTGTACGACTTTAGAATGTGGGAGGAAACTGGAGCACCCAGAAAAAATCCACATGGGCACAAGGAGATCGTACAGACCCCTTATAAACAGCAGAATTGAACCTGGGTCACTGATGCTATTACGGCGTTACGCATAAGTACAACACTACTGTACTACCCATGCCGAGCTTGCTAGTTTTGGTTGATTTCATAAATGCACACTCCTTTAAGTCACTTCTAGTCTTATTCCTTTTATTGTTCATGAGAAGTGGGTTACTTTGGTATTAGCAGGATCGGTCCTCAATCTTGCACCCAAATAAAGAGAGCGGCTTGTATCACTTCCCAGAAGAGGTGACGAAAGAGATTTACAGACTTCTGTTAATATGCGATATTTGCATTAACAACTAACACAACCTAAGGATGTGCTGGGGGCAGCCTGCAACTATTGCCAGACATTCCAGTGCCAACATAGTATATCCACCGTGTCCTGCCAAAAAAAAATACAGGCAACAACAGCATTGAAAAAACAATAGCAAAACAAGTGCCTTTTCTCCCTCCCTTCCACTTCCAACCCATTCACACAGACGGTCCTCCAACCCCAGGACAGGCCTCCTCCAGGCCTCCATCCTTCAGTGGACTCTCAGACATCGGGCCTCCAGCTTCCACAGCCTGCACTCTGGACCTCTGTGCTGCTGATGCCTGCCCAACATCAATATGTACAGATTACCACTCCACTCTGAGCCGTGAGTGAGTCTCTGCATAGCAGAGTCCGCTTTAGGTTCCCAGCGCAGAAGCTGGGGAACTGGGCTCATGGCTGTCTCAACTCGTATCGTACAGTAGAAGTGATGCAAGCATTCAATTTCCAGAATGGAGGAGCGAGGGTGCTCTGTGGGATAGTGCCAATTTGATCACCAGGATACATTCCTGTTACATTTTCAGCCACTGTTCCAACTGTCATCTCTTTTCTCAATCCATGTCATTGCTTTGTTTGAGATCCATAAAAACGATAATGATCATTTTTAAGGACCCTTGCTTTAAGAGGTATGTGCTCTCTTCTCGTTACTACCATCAGGTAGTGTTTGCTGATACCTTCAACTGCTCCCTGCTTCAGTCTAAGATCCCCTCGTGTTTTAAGAAGGCACAATAATCCCGGTGCTGAAGAAAAGCAAGGTGGCAAGCCTGAATGACTACCGACCTTTGGCTCTAACATCAATTGTTATGAAGTGCTTAGAGCGATTGGTTATGGCACACATCAACCATAACCTACCGGTCAACCTCGACACTTTGCAATTCGCCTGCCGGAGCAACAGCTCAAAAATATCTGGACCTGACTTGCACTACAGTACTTTCCCTTTTCTATTTTCTAATCATGATTTATAATTTAAATTTTTATTATATTTACTTCGATTTGTACTTCAGGGAGCGTGAAGCGCAGAAACAAATATCACTGTGATGATTGTACGGTTTAGTATCAATTGTTTGGTGACAATAAAGTATTTGTATCAGGGAGGAGGCACAGGAGCCCAAAGACCCGCACTCAATGATTCAGGAACATTTTCTTCCCCTCTATCATCAGATTCCTGAATGGTCCATGAACAATATTTTATTTATGTAAGCCCCCTCTTCAGAGCTCGCATGCAGTTTGGTTCGTCAGCTAACTCTGCTAACAGCCATGTGACTCAGTAGTGGGACGGCCACCTTTCTAAACAATACATGTCTAAGATTGGTATGATTTGGGGTTCAATCAAACGGGGATTCTGATTAAAGCAATTTCAATTTGAGTGATTACTATGTAAATACTGCCCATACATAATTATCAGTCGCAAAAAAAAATAAAATTATAAAGGAAGTATATTCACCAATTTCAGGTTTATCACAGTTAATAGGAAAAGAAAACAAAACTTTAATAAAACTGCCCATTACCTTTAAACCAGTCCAAATTTGCACATAAATGGTGGAGCTCATTTCTGTAGTGGTTGAGTGTACCACTTTACTCATGGTGCTGAACTCTCATCACCAATCATGAGTAGAACTTCTCTTCTTGGACTCCTTTGTCTCACAAAGCACTCCTTGCATTAAGATCTTCTCTTTGGATAGGATCATCCAGGTGTCCTCCCTGAATCGCTCCTCTCCACATCTTCTGCCAAAAAGGTCATGTTTGACTACTGTCTATCAGAAATCTTATCTCCGCCCAGCTCTCACTGGAACCTTCTCTTCCACTATCCTGATTGGCTGACTCAGCATTCCTAAGTTGAGCAACATGGCTTCATATTGTTAACCAAAACACTCACCAACAGGACAAAGCACTTTTATGGAAAGCTGCTAAAATAAAGTATCTCACAGCATAGCAGTAGGACTCTTAACCAGGGCATTACATTTATTTTGTAATTTTTAGTATTTCATGTCATAAAACAGTAAACTTTACATCACAAGACTGTGATAATAAATGTGATTCTGAATAGTGTTAGAATATGAAATATGTGACTTGGTACTCATGAATAAATAGCTGAGAGGAAGACGTATGCACACACGAGACACTGAAGACACTGGAACTCAGTGGGTCGAGCAGCACCTGTAGCTCTGCGAATGTTGAGGGGGTAGGAAGGGATGTTTTGGGTTGAAACGTTGTTAGTGGAAGTATATTTTTTTTGTTGCTCAGTTAATTGGATCTCCAACAAAGTACTGGCAAAGCCCTAGTGCTTTCTACATGTGCTTTAAATCTCAATCATAGTGCGATGGATAATGCCTTATCAAAAAAAAGTTCACTCAGGTGGAACATAAACTTGTTGAGTGAGTTATTGTAAAGTTGTGTGAAGAGAAAGATGACTGTTTTTGCCAATGGGCGTTGTTTTTGATTATTATCTCATAGCAATCTTTCTCTGTAAACTATGTGAAGTGGCTATTACACTATGATGAAAGATCTGATTAACTGGAAGAGCCCTGATGAATGGTCTCGGCCCGAAATGTCAACTGTTTATTCTGCTCCAATTCTAAGTCTGACCTGCTGACTTCCTCCAGCATTTTTTGGGTTGATCTAGGGAAAATTGTTCTTTTCACCCCACATGATTCGAGCTTGAAGATTCGTACGGCCAGATTTGGGAACAGCTTGTTTCCAACTGTGATAAGACTGCTGAACGGATCCTGACCCGGATCTGGGCCGTACCTTCCAAATATCTGGACCTGACTTGCACTACCTTACTTTACCTTTTCTATTTTCTAATTATGATTTATAATTTAAATTTTTCTTATTTACTTCGATTTGTACTTCTGGGAGCGCGAAGCGCAGAATCAAATATCGCCGTGATGATTGTACGCTCTAGTATCAATTGTTTGGTGACGGTAAAAGTAAAGTAAGCATCCGTTACCAACCTCTCTTCACTTCCAATTTAGTTTGATAATACTTGAGACTTGGACGGTTTGAAAAAATCTGGTTTGTTCCTAATGACCTGGGCATCACAGCCGCAGGGACCTGAGGCCATCATACTGCGGCCATGGTCATCTGGGAGCAGCAGTCTCTTGAAGGTGGTCATCAGAGCTAATTGAGCTCTGAACTAATGAGCCACTAGCTTACAGGTCCAGAGACCGTGGTTCAATCCTCACCCCTGGCGCTGTCTGGGTGGAATTTTTATGCAATTGTGTGGGTTTCCCCCGGGTGCTCTGGTTTCCTTGTACATCCCAAAAGCATGTAGACAAGTAGGCTTGCCAATTCGGTTCCTTCTAGATTTTCCCATTCACCTAAAATTGGCAAATATGTAGGCGAACGGCAGAATCTAGGGGGAACTGATAGGAATGCTGGCAATTTTTATATAAAAATCGCCAACATTCCAATCAATCACCACTCATCAAGTATCTATACTGGCCCACAGTAAAACAATTGAATTTTAGTGATATGTGCTCTCGCTGGCCTCTTTATTAGGTTCAGGAGTGGAGCCTGGTGTGCTGTTCTGCTGACGTAGCCTATCCACTTCAAGGTTTGATGTTCTGTGCATTCAGAGATGCCCTTCTGCACACCGCTGCTGTGATAGGTGGTTATTTGGATTGCTGTTCTCTTCCTGTCAGCTTGAACCACTCTTCTCTGACCTCTTTCATCAACAAGCTGTTTTTGCCATAGAACTGCCACTCGCTGGATGATTTTTGTTTTTGCGCCATTTCTGTGTAAACTCTAGAGACTGTTGTGCTTGAAAATCCCAGATCAGCATTTTTTTGGGATAGTGGAGCCACCCTTTTTGACACCAACAATCATTCTGCAGTCAAAGCCACTTGGATCACATTTTTCTCCCATTCTGATGTTTGATCTGAACAACAATTGAACCCCTTGACCACGTGTGCTTGTTTTTATGCTTTGAATTGCTGCCACATGATTGGCTTATTAGATATTTGCATTTAACACGTACAAAAGCTGGATGAACTCAGCAGGTCGGGCAGCATCTGTTGATATTTGCATTAATGTTCAGGTGGGCCTAATAAAGTGGCTACTGAGTATAATTATGATTTTTATGTAAGAATAATACAAAGTTGCTTTAGTGTGCTCTAATTAAAATGGGTACTTGATAAGTAGTGTGTCCGTTGTACTTAAGAAAATATTTTTCAAGTCAAGTTAACTAAATACATGTATATAATGAGACAATGCTTCTCAGAACCAGGGTGTAAAGCATACCTATTTAAGTTATTATGTGTTAGGGATAAAATCTACAGATGAATCACATATAAATAACAAACTGAGGTACATTAATATTAAATATTGTGAGGTACAGAACAGTTTATCCAGTGACACTTCAAATATCATGCAGCAGGGAGTTCAGAAGTCTTATGACTTGGGGGAAGAAACTGTTTCCCATCCTGACTGTTCTTGTTTTTATGCATCATAGTCTCCTGTCTGATGGTAGAAAGCCAAAAGGGGATGCTGGATGGATCCTTAATAATACCAAGGGCCCTGGGTATGCAGCGCTCCTGATAGGTGTCCCAGATGGATGGTAGGGAGACCCCTATGACCCTCTCAGCTGTTCTCAGTCTTTTGTAGGGACTTCTGGCCCGATGCTCGGCTGCTCCCGTACCAGACGGAGATGCAACTTGTCAGGACCCTCTCAATGGCGCTCCTGTAAAACACATTTAAGATGGGGGTGGGGGAAGCCTTGCTTGCCTCTACGTCTCAGGAAGTGAAGGTGCTGCTGTGCTGCTTTGTTCAGGGAGGTGATATTGAGGGACCAGGTTAGGTCATCTGTAATGTGAACTCCCAGGAACTTGGTGCACTTACCTGTCTTTACAGAGGAGCCATGTAATCTTTTTGGGGGGGGGGGGGGGGGAGGGGAGGGGTCCGTCTGCACCTTCCTGAAGTCCACAATAATCTCCTGTGTTTTCTCCCTGTTCAGGCTTTGGTTGTTTCAGGTTAGGTTATTTCCTACATTGGCATCCAACACATCTCCCTGCCGCATGATATTTGAAGTGTCACTGCTTAAATTGTTCTGTACCTTACAATGTTTAATATTAATTCACTTTAGCTGGTTATCTATGTGTGAGTCACCTGTAGATTTTATTCCACATTTGACCCTGAGAATGAAGGGTAATCTTAGTGAGATGTTCCAAGGGAGCTTGGCAGACAATATAGACAATAGGTGCAGGAGTTGGCCATTCGGCCCTTCTAGCCAGCACCGCCATTCACTGTGATCATGGCTGATTATACACAATCAGTACCCCTTTTGTAGGGTAGGTTCTGAGAGCATGCTTCCCCCCCATGGGGTATTCGATATATGGAGACATCATTTCAGTTCAAGGGCTGAGATGAGAACATTTTCTTGTTTTCAGGTTTGGGATCCTTTAGAATTCTTTCCCTCATGAATGTGTGGTTGAGTCAATGGATGCCTTGCTTAATGGTATAGTTTGATGGCATCAAGAAGGTTGGACTCCCTGTGTCTGGGCTGATACCGATGAATGTTTGGGAGTTGAAATTAAGGGGAACGGGTAGCTAAGTGGAGTTGGGGCCGGGACTTGGATGGCAGGGCAGGTATGAGGGCGTGCGTCCAAACCTGATTCTGCTCCTTCTGGTCTAACACTTGTGTCTGTTGTTTAGGTATTTTTCCAGAGGCTGAGAAGGACCCCGTGATACAGATTGGCAACATGATGCTGAGACAGGGCGAGAAGGATCCTTTCATCCGCAACGTCTTCACTCTCAAATCTTGTGCCGGCATTGTTGGATCGCAGGTGCTATGCTTTGAGAAGGAGAGTGAGCTTCTGAAGGTATGTGAACTGACTGAGTGTAGTGCTTTGCAAGTGATGTGTGTCAGTCTTTGGACCTAGCAGGAATAAATTGTATCATCCTCTTGGGCAGTTCATTCTTTTGAAGACCCTTAACAGTATTAATTTTCATAGGGATTTTTGGGTCCAAATCCATAACTCCCTGAAAGTGGCTACTCAAGTTGATTGGGTGATAAAGCAGGCAGGTGGCAAGCTTGTCTTTATTAGTTGAAGAAATGAGTTCAAGAATTGGGAAGTAATGTTACAGCATTTTAAAACCCTACAGTTGGGCTGCACCTGGAGTATTGTATTCAGTTCCGGTTGCCCTGATACAGAGGCTTTGGAGGTGGTGCAAATGATTCACCAGGACGTTGCCTGGATTAGTGGGAATAAGGAGAGGTTGGACAAACTTGTGTTACTTTCTCTGGAGTGGTTGAGGCTGAGAGGAGACCAGATAGAGGTTTATAAGATTGAAAAGTATAGATAGAGCAGACAGCCGGTATCTTTTTCCCAGGGTTAAAATGTCTAATATCAGTGGACATGCCTTCAAAGTGGGAGGGGGCAAATTCAAAGGAGTTGTTTGGGGCTAGTTTATTTTTTTTTAAAAAACATCATGGTGGGTGCCTAAAATGAGCTAGCTCAGATGAAAGTGGAGGCTGACATGGTAGAGGCTTTTAAGAGGCTCTTAGATAGCTACGTGGACATGCAGAGAATGGACGGATATGGACACTGTGTAGGAAGAAGGAAAGAGTTACTGTAGGTGTTTCATTAGATCAGCACAATATTGCACCAAGAGGGCAAGCATGTAATGTGAGGTGGGGGGTGCAATTTGGAAGGAGATATGGCGGGAGGGGGGGAGTTTTTTTTTAATACAGAAAGTGGTGGGTACCTGGGATGTACTGCCTGGTGTGGTGGTGGAGGCAAGTACAACAGAGACTCTTAGTCACATGACTGTTGTGTTGTTAGATGGGATTAATTTAGCATTTTATTTCTAAGTTATTGGCACAATATAGTGGGTCACGGGTCCTGTTCCTGTGCTGTGCTTCTAAGTTTTACTGAGAACAGATCACCTTCCTGCAATGTAGTTCTCCTTCCTGACCATTGAGATTTTCTCTGTTTAAACGTATTCATACTGAGATTGTGGGTAATTCCCAAATGAACGCAAATATCTAATGTGAAATTTTATTACAGTTATGCACATTTTGCTGGTGTTTATAAGGCTTAAAGCTTTATCTGTCACATCAAAACGTACAGTGAAGTGTGTCGTTTGTGTCAGTGACCAGCACAGTTCGAGGATTGTGCTGGGGGCAGCCCGGGCATCCACACCACCAACATAGTGTGCCCACAACACCAACATAGTGTGCCCACAACTCACTAAACCTAACCCTAAATGTACATTGTGCAAAGTGGGAGGAAACAGGAGGAAACCCCACACGTTCACGGGGAGAATGTACAAACTCCTTAAAGACAGCGGCAGGAATTGAACCCCGATCGGTGGTTGCTGGTGCTGTAAAGTGATTGTGCTAACCACTAGGCTACCATGCCACCTGTTTTTCACCTGCAGTATGAACTTGATAATGAGAAGCCATTTTGCCTTGGTGCTGAAGAGGGCCTGGTGCTCATCTGATAGCCAAGTGTTTGTGCTCCTTCAGTGGGTGTCACTGAACAGTGGAGCTTCCTGAGGTAAAAGTGAAAATGTTAGTGATCATTGAATGTCAGTGAATTTCCAGCCAGTGAAGTTTTGCTCCTACGTCTTATGATCTTAACTTGGTAAGTAAAGGCCAATTTATACTTTCGCGTCGAATCTACGCTATAGGTACGTCGTAGCTGCGTACCCTATGCCGTAGCCTGACGCGCACCTCCCCAAAAATGTACCTACATGTCGCGGCGACGCAGACTGCAACAACTGTGATTGGTCTGCTTGGTAGCATCGCATTTCCTCCTACGCATTTCCAGTTGCTTGGTACCAGTTTGTAGCTAGCTGCTACAGCCTGTTGACTTCCACCTGAAGCTAAAACTCGAATGGTCACAGCCGGTCTCCGAGTAATGTCTATAGGCATGCTGTGTGTACACTGATGTGAAATAAATGGTTGGAGACGATGAACCAAATCGTCAAATCTACCTGCTGACACCTGAAAATATTTGAAACACATTTCCTCGCCCATGTCTCTCAGTGGCCGGACAAGCACAGAAAATTCACCCTCCTTCTGCCTCAATCCGTTCAATGGTCGTACACACCATCTCCTCCGACATCTTCTCTCTTTTCTGTATGGCAGTAATTTCAAAAAAAGTAACTCCTGTTCAACCTTTATTAGCTCCAACATGATGTGCTCAGTTTCAGTCGCCATTGTTTGAAGTACATGAAGAAACTCAACACAGTGGCATCGAAACCCCACCGCCAACTTGCGTTTTGGCAGGAAGAAGTATAAATACAACGGCGTAGAGTCTACACAGAAGTATAAATCAGCCTTAAGAGTGTCAAATGCTTACAGGGAGAAGGCAGGAAAATGAGGTTGAGAGTTAAAATACAAAGTCAAAGTAAATTTATTGTCAAGGTATATGTATGTCACCGTGTATTACCTTGAGATTTGTTTTCTTGCAGGCATTTACAGGAAAATAAAGAAATACAATAGAAATTCATGAAAAACTATACATAAGCAAAGACTGACAAACAACCAGTGTGTAAAAGATGACAAGTTAGTAAGTGACACCGAGAACATGAGTTGTAGAGTCCTTGAGATCAACCATGGTAGAATGGCAGAGCGGACTCCAGAGACCAAATGGCCTAATTCTGCTCCTATGTCTTTTGGTCTACATTTGTAATGCAATTTGGGAAGATCTCCCAGAAATATAAATAACAAGGTAATCTTGTCAGTGGGTAAATATTGAATAGGGCATTGGAGAGCCCTGTTCTTTTTTTGTGTGAAGTGCTTTACAGCCCTTTGCATTGACCTGCAACAGCATGAGTACACCCATGACTTTGTGGCTAGGCTCGGCTCAAACTCCATTTATAAATTTGCTGATGACAAATTTGTTGTTGGTAGAATCTCAGACGGTAACGAAGGGGCATACAGGAGTGAGAGATAGATTGGTTGAGTGGCGTCACCATAGCAACCTTGCCCTCAGCATCAGTAAGACCAAGGAATTGATTGTAGACTTCAGGAAGGGGAAGTCAAGGGGACACACACCAGTCCTCATCGAGGGGTTCCTGGGTGTCAACCTCTCTGAGGACCTCTCCTGGACCCAACATATTGATACAATTACAAAGAAGGCATGCCAGTGGCTGTATTTCATTAGGAGTTTGAGGCAACTTGGTATGTCACCAAAGACACTTAAAATTTGTACAGATGTATTGTGGCAAGCATTCTAACTGGTATTGTGGGGCTACTGCACAGGATTGGAAAAAGTTGCAGAGGGTTATGAACTCAGCCAGCTTCATCATGGGCACCAGCCCTTCCACACTTTGAGGACACCTTCAAAAGGCGATGCCTCAAAAAGTCAGCGCCCATCATTTAAAAACCCCTTATCACTCAGGATGTGCTCTTTTTACTATCATTGAGGAGGTGGTACAGGAGCCTGAAGACACATGCTCAAATGTTTTAGAAACAGCTTCTTCCCCCCCGGCTTTCAGATTTCTGAACGGACAATGAACCAACCCATGAACACTACCTCACTATTTTTGTTCTCATTTTGCACTAATTATTAAATTTAATTTTAAATATACATGTGATTTAGTTGTTTTTGTGTATTTTCACTGTACGGCTGCCATGAAACAACACATTTCATGACATGTCAGTGATGCTAAACCTGACCCTGTGTCTTTAATGTTAAGCTAACACTCGTGACAATGCTACACTTGCTCAGAACTACACTGCAGCTCTGAAAGTCATTGCTGAGGTCACTCTTGGCGTGCTCTGTACATTTGTTATAGCAATGAAGCCATTATCTGGAAAGAGTGAAAAGCAGATTAACCAAAATTTTACCAGGACCTGAGCACCCAAGTTATAGGGAGACACTGGGCAAGGCAGGACTTAATTCCTTGGAGTGTAAGAGAAGGGTGGGTGATCATGAGAGGACATAGACACGGTGAATGCACACAGTCGTTTTCCCATGGAAAGGGAAATCGAAGACTAGAAGGCGTAGTTGTAAAGTGAGAGGGGAACGATTTAAAACTGACCTGAAGGGCAACTTGCTCATGCGGAGCATGGTGAATATAAGGAACGAACTGCTAGAGGAAGCGGTTGAGGCAGGTACAATAACAACATTTATAAGACGGTTGGACAGGTACACAGATATGAAAGGTTCAGAGGGACAAAGAGCCAAATGCAAGCAAATGGGACTAGCTTCAGTGGGTATCGTAGCCAGCACGGATCAGTTGGGCCGAAGGGCTTGTTCTGTGTTGCTCTGTGAATCAGTGGAGTATTTGCGCTGACTCAATTTTGGTTGGGAAACTTGTCCTGCTTGCATCTCAAGAAATGAAGTTGTATATGAGAGGAAGTGTTTGCATTTTATTTTGCTCTTTGCAGAATCAGTGGTGGATTGCAGAGTAGGCTATTCTTGTGTTTTCTCAGCAACTCTATTTATCCCGTTTTATATATGTATTTTATCTGCATATTATCGCATGCTTTTTGAAAGCACCACTGATGGAGAACTGATTAGTTTCCCCAAAGGGCAGATTCTAAAGGCCCACGCTCTGGAACGAAGTGAGGCTCATGCAAAAAAAAATCCTCTGTGGTTTGGTGTCTGCAGCCTCTCTGCTTTTAGATCTAGCCAGCTAAAGCAGTATTCGGTCAAATTTACATAGAAGGAGGACTGTGCCCGTTCGGCTGGGTGCACACAGCTTCACCATTAACACTTCTGTTCCATTGAGTGGAGGTGGGGGAGAAAACTAGTTTGGTTTTGGGTAATCAAACCTTTTTTTCTTTCCAAGTGCACCGTAGTGAAGTAGTTATTCTAGACCGGTGACTGAGGTTGTATACTGTAGTTCAAACAGTCGAAGCTTCAGGCCAAAACCCTTCTTCAGAAGGGTGCAGAATCTAGAGTGCATGTGAATGCAAAGGGTCTTGGCCTGAAACATCAACTGTTTATTTCTCTCCATAGATGCTGCCTGGTCTGATTTCCTCCACCATTTTGTGTGTGTTGCTCTGTATTTCCAGCAGAATCTCTGTGTTTGTAAGTTTAAGTACCACCATGGAGAGCTCTGAAATTGAATTCGATAAATCAGGTAATTTGGTCTATTACTCAGGAAAGAAATGCACCATGAAAGCTTCTAGTTTCTTCACTAGAGTGAAAAATCACCTTCATGGCTCTGCCTGGTCTGTGCAGAGCTCTTGTCTGTACTCTCTGGTTGACTTGAAATGGTCCACAAATCCTAACTGTTCCGGATAGGCAGTAGTGTAACCTTGCTGATCTAACCAACGTTCTGGGAACCTGTACCGCCAAAATAAAAATAGAGAATCCACACATTATGTCAACAATCTTTTACATCAAGATATTTATTTTCTGCAGACTTTAGGTAGCAATCCATGCAGTTTTTCATGAGTACAGAAAATTCTTATGGGTTCAGTCCACTGTCAGGCACTTTGTGAAAGAGAGAACAGGCAACAAGGTCTCATTGAGAATAAATTGCGAAGTTCAAAGTAAATTTATTATCTAACTCCATGTTTGTCACTATATATTACCCTGAGGGTAGTTGTCTTGCAGGCATTCATGATAGATGCAGAACAACCTAACAGAATTAACGAATAACTTCTTATAAAGATGAGCAAGCAAGCAATGTCCAAAAGAAGACAAATTGCACAAATACAAATAAACAATTAATTGAGACGGCAGATCCCAGGCCTGAGAGGGTATCGAAATGGCAGGGCCTGGGTCAGAGTGAGGAACAACTGTTGTTTGGCCAATTTAAGCGCCAGACCAGATTGAAACGGTTGGTTGTGTAGAGGCTGGAGGAGAGGGACGCGCCACAACGATTACTTGTCTTGTGCTGAACTGAGGTTGTTGCCTGCAGCTACTGGCCTCCTGAATTGGCTTTGACTGGCTTCAGGGCTGTGAACTCACTTTCATGAACTTCAGTTCTGAATGTTATTGGCTTACTTTTATTGTTTGCTTGATTTTTTTTTCTGCACATTGGGTGTTTGACAGTCTTTTTTTAAAATGGGTTTGATTGAGTTTTTGTTTTGTGGCTCTCTAAGGAGACAAATCTCAAGGTTGTACATAGCCTACATACTTTGATAATGAGTCAATTGGTTGTGGAATCAGTTCCGTGTTTGTCCTAATGGTTGAAGCGTAATAACTATTCCTGAACCCGGTATTGGGACCCAAGTCTCCTCTAGCTCCTGCCTGATGGTATTAGCGAAAAGAGAGCATGTGTTGGATGGTGGGGTCCTTGACGGCTGCTCCACTCTTGTGGTGCTCCCAGTGGACATGCTGAATGGTGGGGAGGGCTTTTCCTGTGATGGACAGTGCAGTATCCACTGCTTTTTTTCTGGCTGTAAATTTAGTACGCAATAGAAATATTAAGGGTGGCGCAACAGCGATCGGGGTTCAATTCCTGCCACCCTCTGGAAGGGGTTTGTACACTCTCCTCGTGACTGTGTTGGCTTCCTCCCACTTTCCAAAGGTGTACTGGTTAGGGTTAGTAAGTTCTGAGCAGGCTGTGTTGGTGCCAGCAGCACGGCCACACTTGCGGCTGCCCCCAGCACATCAAAGGACTGTAGTCGTTGACGTAAATTAACACATTCCACTGTTTTGATGTACCTGTGACAAATAAAGCTAATAATTTTTTTTAGAAGTATTTGTCTCTTTGTTGATCTTAGAAATGAAAGTCAATGAAAGATTAATTAAATGATGCTGAGGTATTAACCTTAGTGCTTGTTGGTAGCCCAGTTGTCTGGGGCATTCGGCTAAAGGACTGGGGGACTGGAATTCAAAGCTACATACTCGATCAAACTAATTCCAGGTGAGGAGCTAGTATTAGCAATGATTATGAAATTCATGGAGTTCTATAGAAACTCATTTCGCCCACCTATTTACTTTGGGGAAGGGAATTTGCTGTTACTGTCTTGTCTGTTATTCCAGGTCAACATGGCCGTGTGGGTCACTTTATTGCCTTATGAAATGGCCTAGGCAACTACTCCGTTCAACGGCAGTAGATACTGGTCTTGGTTGTGCTACCCACATTCTGTTCTTGAAAGTAAGCATATTAAATATCATGAGTTGCAGCAACCACAGGGCCCAGTCTTTTATTCCAGGTACCATACCTGGCACTTCTGACATGTTCAGAGGCTCCTTGGGAAACTAATGTGAGGCAGAGACTGATGGGTTCTTGATTGGCAATGGGGTTTGGGTTATGGGGAGAATGCTGGGGGGATGGTGTTTGAGGAAACAAACCCTGATTGAACGGCAGAGTAGATGCATTGGGCCAAATGGCTTAATTCTGATCTTGTGGAAAGATGCTGTACTTCAAGATTTGGAAGCTCGCTGTTGAGGCGTAACCTCTTTGCTGAGTTTCCATTGTGGAGATTGGCCCCAAATTGTGTTACCAGATCTCAACGTTTGTTTGCTCTTTAGAAAGCAGGTGGATCTAGTGTACGGAGGCATAAAACTTGGTGGTTGCAGTCATTTTATTAGAGTTAAAAGGATCAAATGCAAAAGGAAAAAAAAGCAAAGACAAAGTCGTGGTGATCTCATACTCGGACCAGAGATGACGACATTTCAGTAATAACAATTAACCTATCAAATAGCCGGATTCAAGTGGCTTGACACCTGCTGCAGAAAAACTGAGAAGCTTCTAGAAAGTAGAGTCTGCTATTCTACAATTACTAGAAAACCTATTGAGCAATTGCATGAATATAGGTGATTAAATAAAGATCATAAGCAAGCATAGGAAAGTTTAACCACAAGAAAAGCAACCCACAACTACACCCTGAACCAACATTCATGATTAAAGGATTTAACAGAGTGAGCTTGGATGAGAATAGGCCCTGCTGAAAGAGTGATGGAGAGTGGGAGGTGGGTGTTGTGTAGGAACACTGAGGCTTAGTGAGCCCTTTCCTCTGCTGTAACATTCTACGTAATAAAGAGAAAATAATACTTTTGTTTAGAAATGTGTTTCAGCTATTGTCAAGTTTGATCATTCGTTGACCAGGTAGGTTAGCTGTCCATCTTACTCCAATTGGTTTTGAGTTACTACTCTCCCCACGCTGGGCCCCTTCTGTAGGACAACACCCTACTTCTCAGCGGAGATCTTGCAGCGCGTGAGCCAGTTTGAGTGGGAATTTGATTGTTGTTCAAATTTGTCTTGTTAAGATTGAAATCCTCTGGGAAAAACTCTGTCCCTTTATTCACAAGCTGACACAACGTCGCTCAGCTCAAACACAATCCATAAATTTGCCGATGACACATTTGTTGTTAGCTGAAACTCAGACGGTGATGAGGAGGCATACAGGAGTGAGATAGATTGATCGGCTAGTTGAGTGGTGTTGCTGCAACAATTTTGCACTCAGTGTCAGTAAAGTCAGGGAATTGATTATAGACTTCAAGAAAGGGCAGTCAGGAGAACACACACCAGTCCTTATCAAGGGATCAGCAAGGGAAAAGGTGAGTAAGTTCAATTTCCTGGATATTAACATCTCTGAAGATCTATCCTGGGCTCAACATGTTGCTGCAATTATGAGAAAGCCAGGCCAGCGGCTAAGGCTACAAGCACTCTAGCAAATTTCCACAGATGTACAGTGATGGGTTTATTTTCAAACGTTGGTGTACAATTTGAGGACTTCAAATACCTTTGCGTATTTTTCTCTTTTTCCTCAGACTTGGTCAGAATTTATCCGAGTAGCTGATCCTGATATAATTACTGGATACAACATTCAGAACTTTGACTTGCCGTACTTGATCAACAGGGCACAGGCGCTCAAGGTAAGAATGATGGTGCATTTTTGTCACCTTGTTTTTTTTTTCATCGTGCCTGGAGTTCCCTTGACTTGGCGATAATTTATGCACACGTAACATTTTTAACAACCTGCCAGATAGCCTTGTGAACAGCCTGGTGATGTATCTCTAGTGCAAGTAAAGGTAGAACAAGGTTAGCCCAGTCAGCGCCCAGCGTCTCGCTCAACATTTTGGTGAGTTAGAATTCTATAGAATTTATCATGCAAAAGGAAGTCAAGTTGCCTATCCAATCCAACAGTTAGACTCCGATTCATATTGAGATTTATTTATTACATTGAAATGTCCAGTGAAATGCATTGTTTGCATTAACAACCAGCACACTCAAGGATATACCAAGGGCAGCCCGTAAGCATCACCACACATTCTCATGCCAACGTAGCATGCCCACAGTGTTCAGCAGAACAACACAAGCGGGAACAATAAAACAAGACAACAATAGCAAAGAGAAGCCCTTCCCCACCCACCTACTTTCACATACTGACAGGCCTTCAACCCCAGGAAAGGTTACCTCTGGGCCTCCAGTCCTTAGCCAAACTCTCAGTTGTGCAGACATCAGGCATCCAACTTCGGACTCTGCCTCAGATTTCATCTTCGGACTCTGACTTCTTGACGTACACGGACCTCTGACTGCGATGACCTGGACTTCTTAACGTCAACGTGTTCCAGTGCATCAGTCTGTTTTGTACTGCTAATATTGTCAAGGTCTCTCTCTCTCACTGGTGAATACTGAAGCAAAGTATTCATTAAGAACTAACTTCCCTCCTCCATCTCCAGGCTCCCATTTCCTATTTTATCCATGATTGGACCTACCCTCACTCTAGTCATCCTCCTGTTCTCCTGGCATCGGGATTTTCTTTTATCCTACTTAACCAAGGGCTTCTCACATCCTCTCCTAAGTCCATTGCTGGCTACTTTGTAACTCTTTAGAGCGCTGTCTGACTCTTACTTCCTAAATCTTAAGTAAGCTTTCTATTCCCCTGACTAGATGTTCTACATCTCCTGTCAACCACAGCTCGTTCCACCACCCTACCATTCTTTCCCTGCCTCAATGGGACAAACCTATCCGGAGCTATGCAAGAGCTCCCGAGACAACCTCCACATTTCTGTGCATTTCCCTGAGTATATTTTATGCTTCCAAGTTCCTGCCTGATAGCATTGTAATTTCCCCTCCCTCAATTAAATACTTTCCCATACCGTCTGTTATAAAGGTCAGGGAGTTGTGGCAACTGTCTCTGAAATGCTCACCCACTGAGAGATCTGTCATCTGACCAGGTTCATTGTCTAGTGTGAGAGTGAAAGGTTGAAACCAAGGCCAATGCTTACAAAGGGAACTGAGTCAATATTTACAAACTTGATTTTGAGCCTCTTCATTCTGCAAGTCCTTCCCTTTTATGCACTTGTTAATTTTCTTTGTGAGTCAGCTAACTGGAGATGAGTGACACTGCTAGGTGAACTCACGGCGTTGCTCTCAGAGCAAAATGAGAACAAAAGCTGTTTCCTATTTCAGTGCTTTGAAAATGTCAGGTGGCAGGTGTTGTGTCTGCACGGAGCAAGAATAGACAACAGAGTAGTATGATTGAACGTTTTAACTGAGTCACGTTAGTAACTGTACACGCTGGGCAAACTTTCAGTGCTGTAGAGACGAGCTGAGCCCGCTGAGATGGAAAAAAAAGTGCATTCTGAAGTCTAAAAAGAGAGGCCTCTGCACGTAGGAGGCCCCATCGATTAACTATGTGATCGATTGGCTGCATGCGCACTAACCAATTCTCGTGATTGATCTGATACAGTTCAGCAGGCGGTTTGGAGTCTAGATGTGGTCACATTTGTTACACTCAACGTGCAATGGAACTTCTGTAAGGATGTAAAAATGTTCATGGTCATGAGGTACCTTGGACTGAATGCTTTTGTCCCGTCTCTATCTTGTGCTAATACCCATTTTATTTTGTTTATTAATTTGCATACATGCAAGTTATTTTATGTTAATTGAAGTTTGTGTCAACCTGTCTTTGTCCTGTTCTTGTAATGTACTGTGTTCCTGCAGCAGAAAGTTAATTTTCCTGGCATTTACACCCAGTGTATGTATACACACCACAATGCAGCAGTTAGTGTGAAGCTTTACAGCGCCAGTGATCAGAGTTCAATTCTGGTTGCTGTCTGAAAGGAGTTTGAGTGTTCTCTCCGTGACTGTGTGGGTTTTTTCAGGGGCTCCAGCTCCCTCCTACATTCAAAAGCTTATGAGTTGGTGAATTGTGGGCATGCTGTGCCGGTACCAGAAACTTGGCGACACTTGTGGGCTGCCCCCAGCACACCCTCCAACTGTGTTGGTCGTTGATGCAAACAACGGATTTCATTGTATGCTGTAATGTACAAGTGACGAGTAAAGCTAACCTTAAAATCTTAAAACCTATGACAACAGTAAACTTGATAAAAGGTAAATTGCCAAGAGGGAGAGCAAAAGGCAAAGGTTATAGTGATAGGGTTAGGTGAAGGTAGTGTAAGAGGAAGACTAGCTTGCATCACTTGGGCCAAATGACCTATTTCTGTGTTATAGATTTATAATAAATAAAAAAAAAAAAATCCTGTTTTTCTCTATCCCAGTGTTTGTGGCTGAGAGGGAGGGCGGGCATCTGAACTGCTTATTGCCCGGTGGCCATTTAGTAAGGAGAGGATACTGATTTACTTGTAAGGTGCCAGTGCTGAGAGACTTCATCTATGTGGGGGTAATTGAGATATTGGCATTGTTCAGGGCACATTGACGCAGGTGCTTGGCATCATGAATGCTTGCAGGGGCTGAGGTGGTTGTATCCAGAATAGGTGAACAGAGAAGACATTTTCTATAGTGACGAGATGTGATTTAGAATTCATTGTATAGAGGAAGATTAAAGGTTAGCTTTATTTGTCACATGTACATCAAAACATGCAGGGAAATGCCTCGTCCACGTCAACGGCCAACACAGTCTGGGGACAGGCCGCCAGTGTCGCCATGCATCTGGCACCAACGTAGCACGCCACAACTCTGCAATGTGGGAGGAAACCAGAGCACCCGGAGTGAACCCTCACAGTCATGTGGAGAATGTACAATCTCCTTACGGATAGCGGCAGGAATTGAACCCTGATTGTACAGTCTCCTTATGGATAGCGGCAGGAATTGAACCCTGATTGTACAATCTCCTTACGGATAGCGGCAGGAATTGAACCCTGATTGCTGGCGCTGTAAACCATTGCGCTAACCATTATGCTACCATTCTATTATAACTTTCGAAAGGAAATAGCATAAGTATTTGAAAGAGGGTAAAATCTACAAGGAAAAGCGAGAATGTTCTAACATTATCCAGGAACTAATACAAAACAACTGGTCTCATGGAAGACTCCTGTGAAGTATTTATTGTATATAGGCCCAATCTGTCCACCAGTTTCCTTTCATGCTTTGATTGATGCCTCTTTGTGGTATTGTGGCTGAGATTAGAAATTCAGTGGATGAGGGTTATGATCGAATCTCAATGCAGACATTTTACTGAATTTCTCTTTTTTTTTCTCGTTGCACATTCTTCCTGTCTTTTGGAGTCTGTGCGAGGTTAAGGAAACATGGCCAGTGCGAAAGTAGGAATCAGTCAGTTGGGTGTTGGTTAACATGAAAATAATATTAACCAGTCTTTTACAGCAGGTTATCCTGTCATATTTAACCTGATGTTTGGAGCTGACTAACACTTAAGAGTGACGTATTGTTTTTCCAGGTGACGACGTTCCCATTCCTGGGCCGTATTCCCGGCGTAAAAACGGTAATCCGGGATTCCTCGTTTCAGTCTCGCCAGATGGGTCGGAGAGAGAACAAAGTGATTAACACTGAGGGAAGGGTGCAGTTTGATCTCTTGCAGGTAGGTAAAGCTGTGAAATGAGTAGTTACCCAGTGTTAGTGATAATGGAAGTTTGCTTTCGAAGTTCAGAAGGTTCATTGAGGTTCATTGGCTAAGCCGAGTCAGCGAATATCTGTGAATCCACTGGCTAAAGCAATTCCTCCTCATCGCTGTTCTAAAGGGATGACCTTGTGTTCTGAGGTTGTGCCTTTTTGTTCTCTTTAACATTACAGTGTCTTATTCTGACTTTTCTTGGCCTTCTCTCTGCTGGGGGGGAATGTATCTGTGCTTGACGCATCTCCACCATATGAGGCCTTCCATTGTTCCAATTACCTTTTGTCCGTAAAGCTTTGATTCCATCAAGTGAAAACTATTTGCAAACTTCACTGTCAGTAAGTCTGACATCGTTTGTTCGGCTGTCTGAAAGATCATTTCTCATTCCATTGGAACTGGACTTCCTCTAAATCTTACTTTGGCGCAGGTTATTTCTCCCCAAGATATTCCCCGGACTCTCTCGTGGTGGAGGAGGCAGAGTCATTAGGGGCATTTAATAAACTCTTAGGCACACGGAGGGTAGAAAAATGAAGGGTACGGGGTGGGAATTGTTTGATTGATCTTGGAGTAGGTAAAAGATAGGCACACTGTGGGCCAAAGGCCCTGTACTGTGCTGTAATGTTCTATTTTAGAAGATGTATTTTAATTGCTTCTAAAGGTTCCCTCACTAATAACATGTTCTCGCACGAGCTGACTCATTCCACAGAACCAAACCCGGTAATGCTGCCTTCCTCATTGGGTCAGCAATGTACTCAAACAAGATCTTCTGAATACCCTTCAGAAATTCCTCCCCACCCTCACCCCTTTTGTTATTACTAACCAGGTCTGTGTTTTGATATTTGAAGTTTCATATCAAAATTCAAAGTAAATTTATTATCAAAGTCCTTACCAATTAGTGTCCCTGGTCTTCTGTTGCTGTAGCCTATCCACTTCAAGGTTCAACGTGTGTGCGTTCAGAGATGCTCTTCTTCACACCACTGTTGTAACGTGTGGTTATTTGAGTTTCTGTCGCCTTCCTCTGTTCTCCTCTGACCTCTCTCATTACAAGGTGTTTTCGCCCTTAGAGCTACCACTCACTGGATTTTATTTTTGTTTTTTGCACCATTCCCTGCAAACTTGAGAGACTGTAGTGTGTGAGAGCTTCTGAGATGCTCAATCCAACCCGTCTGGCGCCAACAATCATTCCACGGTCAGAGTCTTTCAGGTCACGTTTCTGCCTCATTCTGCTGTTTGGTCTGAACCTTTTGACCATATCTGCATGTTGTTATGCTGCCACATGATTGGTTGACCAGGTATTTGCATTACCAAGCGGGTGTACTGGTATACCTAATAACGTGGCCACTCTCACGTATGTTGAGATTAATTTTTTTTAGCAGGAATTTACAGGGAAAAAGAAGTACAATAAAACTTTACAAAAAAACTATGCGTTGACAAAGACTGACAAACAGTCAGTGTGCAAAAGACAAACTGCAAGTGAAAAATAATACTGAGAATGCAAGTTGTAAAGAGTCCTTGAAAGTATGTCTATAGATCATAGAATCAGTTCAGAGAGAAGTGATGAATGAACTTAACCACGTGAGTTCAGGAACCTGGTGGTTGTTGGGTTGTTCCTGAATGTGGTGGTGTGTTGCCTCCCTCCTGATGGTAGTAGTGAGATGAGGGCATGGTTTTGGATGGTGGGGGTCCTTGATGCTGTTCTCTTGTGAGTGTCCCATGTAAATGTACTTAATGGTGGGGAGAGCTCTGGTCTTTGTCCCTAGTTTAGACCCACTCTGGGTCGTGCAGAGATGGATAAAGCTGAACATATTTACATTTTCTCTAGATGTGCTGCTCAATGTCTTTCTGTTCTTCCCCAGCTTGTAGAGTGGGGTCCCAGTGACATGATCATCCTTCTGTTTTTTTATTAAATGTAAGCATCTCCGTTCTGTCCCTGACTGTTCCAAGGTGGTTTCTCTCCCAAACTCGGCTGTATTGTTCTTTATTAACACTGTCCACCAATCTTTTTTTCCTTTCTTACCCGTCCTAGGAGCATTTAGAATCCATACTTTTTTTTGGTGTACCCGAATGCCTGCTAATGATATTACAATTTAGTCCTATGCGATTGATAGCCCCTGAAGCTTGCATCTTTGTTTCATACTTCCCTTAGATTAACAGTGTGTATAAAACCCCATCTTTCACCTCTCGCCTCCCCCTTTCACCACCCATCTTCTACATCTTCCACCTCTCACTTCCCAGCTGTTTCACTTCTCACCTGCCAGGTTGCAATCCTTCTCTTCCCTCACCTTATTCTGGCTTCTGCCTGCTTTCTTTACAGTCCTGTTGAAAGGTCCTGGTCCGAAGCAATGACTGTTTATTCCTCTCCTTAGATGCTGCCTGATCTGCTGAGTTCCTCTCACACTTTGTGTGCATATCATTTTAGACCTTGTACTCTCTCTGTCTGGTCCTGCCTTAAGTCAGTCTGTTTCCTTCTAATCTCTCCCAATCTTTGCACCTTTTTTTCCTGTGTGCTGTTATCTATGTGTGCCCAACACCTTGACAACTAAGTTAAAGATCTCTTCACACAGTACGAAAAACCTGATGAGGAAATTCCGTTTTGTTTAATGATGTCTGGCCTGATACAGCTCCCTCAAGAATAGTTTCCAATGCCTCATTAATTGCAAGCCCTCCTCTGTACACCATCTGTCTGACCATACAGTGGCATGCAAAAGTTTGGGCACCCCTGGTCAAAATTTCTGCTACTGTGAATAGCTAAGCGAGTAAAAGATGATCTGATTTCCAAAAGGCATAAAGTTAAAGATGACAGATTTCTTTAATATATAAGCAAGTTTACTTTTTTATTTCCATCTTTTACAATTTCAAAATAACAAAAAAAGAAAAGGGCCCGAAGCAAAAGTTTGGGCATCCTGCATGGTCAGTACTTAGTAACAACACCCTTTGGCAAGTATCACAGCTTGAAAACACTTTCTGTAGCCAGCTAAGAGCATTTCAATTGTTTGGGGGATTTTCGCCCATTCTTCCTTGTAAAAGGCTTCTAGTTCTGTGAGATCCTTGGGCTGTCTTGAATGCACTGCTCTTTTGAGGTCTATCCACAGATTTTCGATGATGTTTAGGTCAGAAGACTGTGAGGACCATGGCAAAACCTTTAGCTTGCACCTCTTGAGGTAGTTCATTGTGGATTTTGAGGTGTGTTTAGGATCATTATCCTGTTGTAGAAGCCATCCTCTTTTCATCTTCAACTTTTTTTACAGACGGTGTGATGTTTGCTTCCAGAATTTGCTGGTATTTAATTGAATTCATTCTTCCCTCTACCAGTGAAATGTTCCCCGTGCCACTGGCTGCAACACAAGCCCAAAGCATGATCAATCCACCCTTGTGCTTAGCAGTTGGAGAGGTGTTCTTTTAATGAAATTCCGCACCCTTTTATTTTTTCCAAATATACCTTTGCTCATTGCGGCCAAAATGTTCTATTTTATCTTCATCAGTCCACAGGACTTGTTTCCAAAATGCATCAGGCTTGTTTAGATGTTCCTTTGCAAACTTATGACGCTGAATTTTGTGGTGAGGACGCAGGAGAGGTCTTCTTCTGATGACTCTTCCATGAAAGTCATATTTGTGCAAGTGTCACTGCACAGTAGAACAGTGCACCACCACTCCACTCCAGAGTCTGCTAAATCTTTCTGAAGGTCTTTTGCAGTCAAACGGGGGTTTTGATTTGCCTTTCTAGCAATTGTACCAACAGTTCTTTTGGCTAGTTTTCTTGGTCTTCCAGACCTCAACTTGACCCCTACTGTTCCTGTTAACTGCCATTTCTTAATTACATTACGAACTGAGGAAATGGCTACCTGAAAACGCTTTGCTATCTTCTTATAAGCCTTCTCCTGCTTTGTGGGCATCAACATATTTTCATTTTCAGACTGCTAGGCAGCTGCTTAGAAGAGCCCATGACTGCTGATTGTTGGGACAAGGTTTGAGGAATCAGGGTATTTATAAAACTTTGAAATTTTCATCACCTGGCCTTTCCTAATGATGACTGTGAACACGCCATAGCCCTAACAAGCTAATTGAGGTCAGAGACCTTGGTAAAAGTTATCTGAGAGCTCAAATCTCTTGGAGTGCCCGAACTTTTGCATGGTGCTCCTTTCCTTTTTTCACTTAAGATTGTACAAAACAAAAATAATACACTAATCTTGCTTAAACTGTTGAAAAGAATGTTTCATCTTTAACTTTATGACTTTTGGAGATCAGTTCATCTTCTACTCACTCAACTATTCACAGTAATAGAATTTTGACCGGGGTGCTCAAACTTTTGCATGCCACTGTACCTATCAGAGTTAACTTCCTATTTCTACACCTATTAATGTGTTAATCTAGATATTACTGTCTTTAAGGTTCCATTTGATCTTTCCCCTTAACTTAAAATCAGGAACCCATCCCTTTTCCTACATGTGCACCCTTCATTACTACTGTCTGGGAGGAGGTATGAGATCTGGAAAGCCCACACTTAATAGTTTAGAAACAGCTTCTTCCCCTCTGCTATCAGATTTCGGAATGATCCATGAACACTACCCCATTATTCCTTGTTTCTTTGCACTATTTGTTTTCTGATTTGTGGTAATTTTAGACCATAAGGCTGTAGCAGAATGAAGACATTTGGCCGATTTGAGACTGCTCTGCCATTTGATCATGGCTGATTTATTATCCCTCTCAGTCCAGTTCTGCCATCTTCCCATAATCTTTGACGCCCTTACTAATCAAGAACTCATCAACCTCTGCTTTAAATATCACCCGTGACTGTGGTAATGAATTCCACAGATTCACTACTCTCTGGCAAAGAAATTCCTCTATATGTCTATTCTAAGGGGACGTTCTTCTGTTCTGAGGCTGTACCCTCTGGTCCTATACTCCCCCACTATAGGAAGCTTCCTGTCCACATCCACTCTAGCTAAGCCTTTTTGATGTCTTTGTACTGTACTACTGCTATAAAACAACAAATTTCACATTGTACAAGTCAATGAAAGTCTTGATGAAGGGTCACGGCCCAAAATGCTGACTGTTTATTCCTCTCCATACATGCTGCCTGTTCTTTCAGCACTGTGTGTATGTGTGTGTGTTGTTTCCACAAAATTTCCATCATCTGTCAAATAAGACCTGATTGTGATGTTGTTGGTAGCAATATGCATCATGAACTCTGGCTGTTCATGGAGTGGAGAGATATAGATCATGAACAGGCAGAGGGGACTAACTTAAGTTCGTTCGATGTCCGTAAGGAGTTGTTCATTCTCCTTGTGACTGTGTGTTTCCTCGGAGTGCTCCAGTTTCCTCCAACGTTCCAGAGACATACGGGTTAGGATTAGTAAGTGTGGATGTGCTATGTTGGTGCCAGAAGTGAGGCAACTCTTGTGGGATGTCCCCAGCACATCCTCAGATTGTGTAGCTCAACGTATTTCACTGTATATTTCAATGTACGTGTGACAAATAAATCTAATCTTTACTTATTATTTGCCTTTTTTGTTTTTTCAGTTGTCTTTTGTGCATTGTCTGTCTTGGTTTGTGTTAGCTTTTCATTGATTGTATTCTATTGCTTTGTCCTACTGTGAATGCCTGTAAGAAAATGAATCTTGGGGTAATATATGGTGACATATATGTACTTTGATAATAAATTTTCTTTGACTTGTCATATTTTAATGTCTTAAACTTCAGACTCATCCCATTCAATCTGCATGTACCCCGACCCTTAGATCTAGACCAATCATTGGTGCTACTTACAAAAATCAAACATTGATCAGATCAGGGCATGGTTCTATACAGATGATGTTTAGCATTCTTGCTTTTAAATTACAACATATTTACAATACTCAAGTTTATGTGAGCCCTTATCATTCTTTTACATTATGTTGCAAATACTTAACATTTCATCACTCCCTGTTTCTCACTGACAGCGTCAGTGAGGTTAATAACTGTGGATAACGGAGCACCAATGAGCTTATCAAAGATAAGTAAATAATACTGAGATGAGTTGTAGAGTCCTTGAAAGAGAGTCACTGTGGAATCAGTTCAGTGTTGAGGTGAGTGAAGTTATCCACGCTGGTTCAGGAGCCTGATGGTAATAACTGCTCCTGAACCTGATGGTGTGGGACCCAAGTCTCCTGATGACAGCAGCGAGAAGAGACCGTGACCTGGCTTTTGACTTTGACTTGAAATTAAGAGATCACCCTCCCTTGTGTCCTCTTCGACTTAGGTGGCTGAGGGGAAACCCAGTCCAGGTGCTTAAATATTCCAGAGTTTTCAATTTCACTGGGCAGTTTGGAGCAAAGGGGCAGAATTGTGAGGTTCGGTATACAGGAGAATCTGCAACTTGACTTGCTGAGTTCCTCCAACATTGTGTGTGTGTGTGTGTATTTCCAGCATCTGCAGAATCTCTTGTGTTCAGAGTCTGCAGGTGCTGGAAATTTGGAGCCACACACAGAAAATGCTGGAGGAACTCGGGTCAGGCAGCATCAATGGAGGGCAATAAAGAGTTGACATTTTACGTCGTCAGGACTGGAGAGAAAGGGAGAAGAAGCCAGAATAAGAAGATTGGGGGGTGGGGAGGGAGAGGGCATAAGGAGTACAAGATGACAGGTGAAATAAGGTGAAGGAGGAAGGTGGGTGGAGGTGGGGGAATGAATAAGAAGTTGGGAGGTGATAGGTGGAAAAGATAAACGGTTGAAGAAGGAGGAATCTGATAGGAGAGGACAATGGGAGAAAGGGCACCAGAGAGAGGTGATGGGCAGCTGAGGAGAAACGAAGGGGTGAGAGGAGAACCAGAATGGGAATAGAAAAAAAAGTGGTGGGGGAGTGGGGAGAAGTTAACAGAAATTAAAGAAATCGGTGTTAATGGCATCAGGTTGGAGGCTCCCCAGGCAGAACATGAGATGTTGCTCCTCCTACCTGAGAATTGCCTTGTTATGTTACTGGTAATTTGATTAGTAATTGACCATTTAGCAGTGAAAGCCAAAGGCTCTTTCCACACATTGCATGTTTGAAGTAGTTTCATGGGCTCATTATCTATCCAATGTTGCAGCCTAGTGCAGGAATTGTGCGTGTAAACCTGCAATGACACTGCAGTGTTCAATGAGAACTGCGTGGTTGAAAGAAGCTCCTTTTTGAGAGCGATGTCCATCTGCAGCTCAGGATCAGGATCCGGTTTAATATCACTGACATATGTTGTGGCATTTGTTGTTTTGTGGCAGCAGTACATTGCAATATGTTAAAATACGATAGTAGTGTAAATGGACAGCAAAATATGAGGTAAATGATAATGAGTCCTCCTGCCCCACCTCTAAGAAAACCCATTCCTATTGGTGCTATTCAAAGAACAGCCTTACTTTAGGCAGCATGTATCCCTCAATGACCACTGCCATTAGGAATGAGCCATGATGCTGTGGGATGAGCTGCCCGTGGAAGTGGTGATGTGGTTTGACTGCGTCCCATTTCAGAGAAGTTCTGTTGAACACATAGATGGAGGGCTATGGTCTGGTTCAGGGGATTCCCAAGCTTTTTTATGCTGTGGACCAACAGGGCTCAGTGTTTAACACAATCGTTCCTACAGATCAAAAACCTCCAGAATCTGGGCCTCGACACCTCCCTCTGCAACTGGATCCTCAGCTTCCTCACCAGGAAAGTGTGGATGGGAAATAACATCTCCACCTTGTTGACAATCAAATCTGAAATTTGTTGCTTCCCCACTGGAGGACGAAGTAAATTGCCTGTCCTGGGGCTAAAATCCTATTGTATGTATGTGGGTGTGAGAGAGAAATGAGACTTGTTTACTTGTTGTGATGTTTGTGTTCAGTGTTGTTCTGCCAAGCATTGTGGGCATGCTATGTTGGTGTCTGAATGTTTGGCAACAGTTGAGGGCTGCCCTTCAGCACACTAGTTGTTCATGTAAAAGACACAATTCACTATATTTCTATGTACAAGTGATGTATAAACTTGGCTCGAATCTTCTCAGAAGGCTGTGGAGGCCAAATCATTGGGTATATTTAAGGCAGAGAGCAATAGGTTCTTGATTCCTAAGGAGGTTAAGGGTTGCAGGGTGCTGAAAAAGAAATTAATTATGATTGAATGGTGGAGCAAACTTGTTGAGCCAAATGGTCTAATTTTACTCCAACATCTTGTGGTCTAAGCAAGAAGTCTTTTTCTAATTGACGGTTGCTAATTGACTTATTTGAGGTGTTATGTTACTTTAGGTGTTACTACGAGACTACAAACTGCGGTCCTACACTCTCAATGCTGTGAGTTTCCATTTCCTGCAGGAACAGAAGGAAGACGTTCAACATTCGATTATCACGGACCTGCAGGTACCAAAGGGCTAGACATGCCTGATGATGAATGAGGAACAGAGGCTGTGACACCTCACTCTGTCAATTCATGACGTAGTTCCTCAGAATGAATTTTATATCTGTTGGTGGCAAGAAATTCCCCTGAATGGTTCCTCTTAACTTAGTTTCAATTGGGTAGCGTTGTCTTTCAATGAACAGTTGTCCGACATTTGCTCAAGATGTTTCTACGCCCTTCATGAATGGTCCACTTTAAAAACAAGTTCACATAGTGGTTGATTGGGGGTGGGGAGGCTGGGAGAAGGTTGAGAGCGGGAAATCCAGGGTATGACTTGCACATTGAACGGAGGAGTGCGGTAGAACAGACGCATCCAGAAATTATGAGTCTATCATAAAATTGAGTCAAATTTGTTTTGAGCTACAGTTTAATTATTTCCTGACTTAAAATTGTGAATTTTGTAAAATTTTGTAGAAGTTTGTTTTGACCTGTGCACTGCAGGCATCAGCTGGTTTAATTTGGTTTGTTGCCTGCACCTTTCCTTTACCCCTTGTTCATCTCCCCACCCTCATTCTGTCTGCTTTAGAATGGTAACGAGCAGACACGAAGGCGGCTGGCTGTTTACTGCCTGAAGGATGCCTACCTGCCCTTACGGCTGTTGGAGAAGTTGATGTGCGTCATTAACTACATGGAGATGGCAAGAGTAACAGGAGTCCCTCTCCCTTACCTCCTCTCACGAGGGCAGCAAATCAAAGTAGTTTCTCAATTGCTCCGACAGGTAAGACTCCCAAATATGAGGAAATCTGCAGATGCTGGAAATTCAAGCAACACAAACAAAATGCTAGTGGAACCCTTCTCAGCCCGAAACGTCGGCAGCGCTTCTCCCTATAGATGCTGCCTGACCTGCTGCGTTCCACCAGCATTTTGTGTGTGTTGCAAGACTCCCAAATGATGCTTTTAAATTAAGCATTAGTTTAACTGTGATTATTAAAATAATAAGGATTCTCAATATAATGAGAATTTCTCCTGTATTAACTCCATGGTCAATTTGTATAACAGATTGGGTATGAACGATTTAACCTTGATAATTATTTTAGAGAAAGGCGCGCATACATTTTTATAACATCCAGTTTAAAACCTAAATTTGAACTGTAAAGGTGAATTAGCAATATTATTTTCTCAGGAAATTGCACTTGGAGAAAGATTTAAGACAAAGGAAGATTAACTTTATTTGTCAAATGTATATCAAAGCATTGACACAAACAATGCATTCCATTGTATGTTTCAATGGTAGACACAGTCTTGAGGATGTTCTGATGGTTTGGAAAAGTTTCCCAGTCCTCTAACTTCCCACTATTTTTTACTCTTATTTATACGCCCTCTTTTTGCTTTTATGTTGGCTTTGCCTTCCCTTGTCAACCATGGTTGTGCCATCCTGCCTTAGAATACTACTACATCTTCGGGCTGTATCTATCCTGTACCTTCCGAATTACTCCCAGAAATTCCAGCCATTGTTGTTCTGCAGTCATTCGTGTGTGTCCCCTTCCAATTAACTTTGACCAGCTCTCCTCTGATTTAACTCTGTAATACTGATATGTCTGATTTTTCTCTCAAATTTGATCATATTATGGTCACTGTCTCCTAAGAGTTCCTTTACCTTAAGCTCTCTGATCAATTCTAGATCATTGCAGAACACCCAATTCAGAATAGCTGATCCCCTAGAGGGCTCAACCACGAGCTGCTTGTAGGCATTCCACACCAATCTGATTTTCCTGATCTACTATTGTAACAGTGCCCCTTTGCCTTTCCTACCTCCTGTTGTAATTTGTAGCCCACATCTTTGCTACTGTTTGGAGGCCAGTATACAACTCCCGTTAGGGTCTTTTTTTTACCTTTGCAGATTCTTAACTCTACCCGCAAGGATTCTACACTTTCCGAAAACGTCACCTCTTTCTAAGGATACGGTTTTATTTTTTTTCCAAGTTCATTTTATTATCAAAGTAGGTATAAATCGTACAGCTTTGAGTTTCTTCTGCTTAACAGGCAGCTACTAAACAAGACACCTGAAAGAACCCAATTTAAAAAAAAAAGACCAATGTGCAGAGAGAGAGAAAAGCAAATCAAATCATGCAAACAATAAAGCAAGCATCAGGATTCAAAAGGGAATTGAGTCCATAAACCCAAAGCTAGGAGCAGCAGGAGTGGGCCCGTAGTCTCAGTCTTAGTCCATCACACAGGGGCAGATCACTGCGAAGCTCACAGTCACTGAACCCACAGCGGTTGGGGCACAACACAGCCTCAGCGCTGAGGAGTGCAGAGTAAAATGTCCTGGACCCTCGCCTCCGGTCCTGACACCTTGCCTTTTCACCTGGCCCGTTGTTTAAATTTTCCAAGTACTGGGTCACCCTCCGAACTCAAGCCCCGGCCTTGCTGCCTCGATACACTGGCTCGTACTCGACCTTTCCAAATCAGAGCGGTGCTTGGACGGATCAAACTTTGCTCCTGGTTTGCAGTGCTTCAGAGTACATGAATATCTTTGCACTATTCTGCTGTATTGCACTCATCACTGTTTTTATTATTACTGCATAATGTTTACCCTGTGAGTTTCACGCAAAGCACCCTGACTGATGGCACTGAGCTGGTCTGAATCCACACTTCTAGAATTGGCGAGCTGAAGGTCAGAGGTAGCAGAGATAGGGAGGGGCACAGCCACTGAGACTGGTGATCAAGTTCAGGTTTAATGATCATCCAAGGTAGCGAGTTCCTGTGAAACCGTTTGTAAGCTGAAATGTCGTAAAGCAAAGAAGCAATTACCATTAATTTAAATGGGAGAAAATTTTTTGAGTGTTCCCGGACCCAAAAAATAACCTACCAAATCATACCAAATAACACATAAAACCTAAAATAACTCAAAAATATAGTAAAAGCAGGAATGATATGATAAATATACAGCCTGTATAAAGTAGAAATATTGTACGTACAGTGTAGTTTCACTTATCAGAATCCGGAAGGCAGCGAGCCAAAATCGATTTGGAGAAAAAAGATCGACATTTACATACCTACGCACGTACACACATGCGCACACAACTGCCCGCACAAGGCTTCACGGTCATGGTAGTCTTTCTTGGGTAAACACACGTATAAAGCGGGTGTCTTTTTTACATAAAAGCGAAAATCCTCTTTGGTTAGCGAAAACAGGTACCAATGTAGGTCTTTTGTAACAGCGAGCTGTCGTAAAGCGAACGTTCGAGAAACGGGGGCCACCTGTACAGCCAAATGAAACACTGTTCCACTGGAGGCAAGCTGCAATACACTTCCAACGGTCACATACATCACTTGGTTATTATAACACATAACTATGATAGTAGAAAAACATAGTTACAAAAAATATAGCCCAGGTCCCTGAGTGTCACGGCCTGTAGACTGATGGTGCATGGAAGCTGTCCTGGAGCCACGTTTCTGCAAGAACCATCCGCAGCGGTTTTCATTTCGTGCGAGTTCAGCTCCAAACAAACGCTGACCGGCTTGGCTTCCACCATGTGAACACTGGAGGGCAGCACTGACGGGAGGGGCCAGGCCTCAACCCAGGACGGAATGCAGTGGCACACAGCCAGCTCCAGGGGCTCCTACCCCAGCGGCCGCAACAGGCAAGCCCGAGGCTTGAGGGCCTTGTCCGCGCAACAGTGGGGGCATTGCAGCTCCCCCACCGCCAGTCTTGCCATTGAACAAGCAAATCTGACTCGCTGTATTCTGCATTCCCAGTGTCCCAACAGGGGCTTGCAATCACAATAAAAATGTCCAAGACAATGACCTACACCATTTGTTACTGACCAGGAGCTTGGGAAGGGCAGCAAGTAGAGTGCAGCCAAATAAACAACGCAGTGCAAATTAGGATAAGGTCCACAGATCATTTCAAGAACTCAGCGTTGCAATCAGAGACAGAAAACCATTCAAACTATGGCATCGTGGTAGTTTAACAGTTAGCAGTAACACTTTACAGCACCAGCAACCCAGGTTCAATTCCCCACAGTCCTGTAAAGAGGTTGCATGTTCTCCCCGTGACCACGTAGGTTTCCACCTTTGGAATGTAGGAGGTTTCCTTCCGTAGAATCCGTGCCCCCAATTTACCCCTGTTCGCCTAGGGTGAACCGCTGTCGCCACGCCATAGTGTGATACTTCGGTGTAAATACGGTGTAATGCCCCTCCAGTACACGCTCGCAACACAAATATCAGACAACACACCAAAGGTGAGTAAGTAATTACAACTTTATAGTTATTTCTTAGTGATGGGTTAGTAGAAACAGATAACCTAAAGGCGCCAAATCAGTAAGTTGATCAGTTTGTGCACATAATATTTTAATATGTTGGAGCTCACGCCTCCGGTTCCATCCAGAACAACTTTCCGAGCCTTCGGCCACTGTCCGAACCGCCAAATAATTCCAGTATCCGCCACCCTGGAACCACTGTCTACTCCTCACACGTTCGCCCTCCTCGCTCACCTCCCGAAAAAGACCGCAAGTTCCTTCTCAGCTCACAGATACAAGATAGCATAACAATTCTCCATTGGTTAGTTCCCCCCTTATCTTCAGTTATGACCCAAACATTCCCATTACAGCATTAAGTAACATTACAGAGAAGTCATTTCATTATAACAATACAGAGAAGCCATTTTGTTAGCCTGAACAGTTAACACCACAGTTACTTGTACTGAGACCCTTACTCTTCTATATTCAAATTTGTTAACTCTGAGGGTTACAGTTAGTAAATTGTGAGCATGCTAGGTTGACGCCAGAGGCATGGCGACACTGGCATAGTTCTGGAGGACTAGAATGTTGCAGATGGCACTCTACTCTTCAGGAAGGGAGGTAGGTGCAAGAAAGGAAATTATAGGCCAATTTGTCTAACCTTGGTGATTGGGAAGATGTTGGAGTTGATTGTTAAAGATGTGGTTTCAGGGTACTTGGAGGCATATGATAAAACAGGCCAAACTCAACATGATTCACTCAAGGGAAAATCTTGCCTGAAAAAAATCTATTGAAATTCTTTGAAGAAATAATTAGCAGGATAGAAAAAGGATTGGTTGATGTTGTGTACTTGGACTTTCAGAGGGCCTTTGATAAGGGGCTACACATGTGGCTGCTTAATAAAGAACCCATGGTATTATGGGAAAGATACTAGCATGGATAGAGCATTGGCTAATTGGCAGGAGGCAAGGAGTAGGAATAAAGGGAGCCTTTTCTGATTGGCTGCCGGTGACTATTTATGTTCCACAGGGATCTGTGTTGGGACCACTTCTTTTCATGATATATGTTAATAATTTGAATGACGGAATTGTTGGCTTTGTGGCCAAGTTTTCAGAAGAATCAAGGGTAGGTTGATGAGCAGGTGTTTTTGAGGAAGCAGGGAGGCTGCAGAAACACTTAGACAGATTAGGAGTTAAACGGCAAAGAAGTGGCAGATGGAATACACTGTTGGGAAGTGTATGCTCATGCACTTTTGTAGAAATAGAAACATAGACTATTTTGTGAATGGGAAGAAAATTTAAAAATCTGGTATGCAAAGGGAGTTGGGATTCCTTGTACAGGGTTCCCTAAAGGTTAATTTGCAAGTTGAGTCTTTAGTGAGGAAGGCAAGTGCATTCATTTTGAGATGACTAAAATATAAAAGCAAGGATGTAAATGTTGTGGCTTTATAAGGCCTTGCAGTATTGTGAGCAGGTTTTAGCCCCTGATAAAAACACAAGATATTGGAGCAGAATTGGGCTACTCGGCCCATCGAGTCAGCTCTGCCATTTCATCATGGCTGATCCAGTTTTCCTCTCAGCCCCAATCTCCTGCCTTCTCCCCAGATCCCTTCATGCCCCGACCAATCAAGAATCTATCAACCTCTGCCTTAAATATATTTAAAGACTTTGGCCTCTACAACTGCCTGTGGCAAAGAATTCCACATATTCACCACTCTCTTATCAAGGCCTTTCACCATTTGATAGGTTTCAATGAGCTCACTCCTCGTTCTTCCGAATTCTAGTGAATACAGGCTGAGAACCATCAAACGCTTTTCATATGACAAGCCGTACAATCTTGGAATGATTTTGATGAACCTCCTTTGAATCCTCTCCAGTTTCAGTACATCCTTTCTAAGATAAGGGGTCCAAAACTTATAACAATGCTCCAACTGAGGCTTCACCGGTGCTTTATAAAGCCTCAACATCACATCCTTGCTTCTATCTAAGAAAGGATGTGTTGACATTGGAGAGGGTTCAGAGGAGGTTCATGAAAATGATTCTGGAAATGAAAGGATTACCATATGAGGACCAATTGAGGCTCCAGGCCCGTACTCATTGGAATGAGGAAGATCTCATTGAAAGCTATTGAATGTTGAAAGACCTAAATAGAGTGGATGTGGAGAGGATGTTTACTATGGTGGGGGAGTCTAGGGTCAGAGGGCACTGCCTCAGAACTGAGAGGTGTCTGTTTAGAATGGAGATGAGAACGAATTTCTTTAGCCAGAGAGTGGTGAATCTGTGGAATTCATTGCCATAGGCAGCTGTGGAGGCCAAGTCATTGGGTATACTTAAGGCAGAGGTTGATTGATTCTTGTTTAGTCAGGGCATGAAGAGTTATGGGGAAAAGGCAGGAGATTGGAGCCGAGAGGGAAATATATCAGTCACGTTGAAAAGGTGAAGCAGATTCAATGGGCCAAATGGCTTAATTCTGCTGCTATATCTTATGGTTTTATAAGAGGCCCAAAACTGCTCACAATACTGCAAGGCCTCACCAATATCTTATAAGGTCTTATGGTCTTAATAGAAAGTGTTGAAGTGACTACACCAGCATTTGAAATGGCAATAGAATTAAGAGTCCACAAACATGGCAGCACCACAGATGTTAAAAAGTTTTGATGGTTCTGGGAAGAAACTTTTTTTAAAGTTTGGTCATCTGGGCTTCAAGCTTCTTTTCTCAGAAGTGTATGATCCTGTTGTGCTTGTGATTCAAGGGTTCTTCAGAAGTCAAGAATGAGGCATAAAACTTGTTGCTTACAGTTGTTTTATTAAATATTACAAGAATGAAGAATGAATAGAAAAGCTGAGAAAACAAAGAAAAGGAAAACACAGTCACGGTCGTCTCACTCTCAGACTAGAGATAACTAAAATCCCAGTGATAACATTTAACCTATAAAATAACCAGGTTCAAGTTGTGACCCCTGCTACTGAAAACTAAGAAGTTTCTCTGAAAATGTAGAAGCAACTGTATCTTAATTACTGAAAAATTCACTGAACTATTACATATATTGATGATTATATAAAAATGCAAGCAAGCATAGGAAGGTTAATTTGTGAGAAACTGAACAACTCTACACCCTAATCCAACAGAAGATAGAAAAGAGAATGGCGAGGGTGGCAGGCATCCTTGACGATACCCTTAGTCTTCCTGAGGCACCACAGCATGTTCGTCATTTCATATTGAATTTCTGCACCATTACCAGCCATGTACTGTTGCTGAGGCCTTAATCTCTGGAGCTTTTTTCCCTCTTTATTTCCTACATTCTATCTCTTGTTCTAAAAAGCCTACACCTTTGAACAAACCTTTTGTTATCTTCCCTGGTGTTTCTTTAGCGATGCTGTCAGTTTATTTAGTAACACTTGTTAACCTTCTGGTAATGTTTTACTTGGTAAAGTATGTACATGACATTTGTAAGAAAGATGATGAACTTTGGGCTCTTTATACAGGATGCTCTACTGTATAGTGCAAAGGCAATGTATTCTCCGAAGCTCTACTCTTATTGTTATTTTGTTATATCAAATAAAACAGCAATTGTTGTTTTAAAAATATAATTTGCATGGTAGTTCTGGAGTTGGTGACATAGACTGAGATGTGCATTAATCATCTGTGTTGCTAGGCGATGAAGCATGACCTGGTGATGCCTGTGGTGAAAACAGAAGGTGGAGAGGACTACACCGGAGCTACTGTGATTGAACCAGTTAAAGGGTAGGGCTGACTGACTTTACACTCCCTCTACTCTGACTCCGAGCTGTAAACGGGACATGTTGAAGTTAAAAGACATTATGCAGCTGTGTACTTGTACACAAAATTACGATGCTATTCCCCCTTCAGCCTTTGCACTCACAATCTTCAGCCTCTGTGATCTGTGCTTGGCCTCATTGCCACTCCTTGGTCTAACTTTATTGCCACTGTCTTCATTAAGAAATTGGAAACTTATTTTAATGATTATTTACAGTTTGTTTACACAAAGTGCTCACTCATTTGCTCTTTAATCATTTGACTGTGGTGACAGAATGTTTTTATTTCCCTCAGGGCTGAGAATTCCGAGTAAAACGTGACTAGGCAAATATGTTTTCTGTGTAAACACCGCCTAGTAAATTTTATTGCTCCATTCATTCGACATAAAGAGAGAAAAATGTTATGTTAAGTAGACATTCAATTTCACAGCTTCCTAGTCACTAATTAATATTGATGGATGATCTTTGCTTTTAAATTTTATTCTTGGAACAGGCTTTGGAGACTTCAATTCCGATCTGAAACAGCAGATGGAAATGATGGTCAGGATAATTGACTCCCCCCCACCCCCCATTCAGTTAATGTACCCTGCTGTATCAGGATTAGGTTTATTCTCATTGACAACACGTTGTGATTTTCTTTTGTGCCCAGCAGTACAGTGTGATACATAATTTTTTAAAAAACTTTACTATACTGCAATAAATCAGAATCAGGTTTATTATCACCGGCATGTGTCATGAAATTTGTTAACTTAGCAGCAGCCGTTCAATGCAATACATGATAATATAGAAAGAAAGAAAAATAAATAAGTAAATCACTTACAGTGAGTATATATCTATATTAAATCGATTTAAAAAAAAAAACATTGCAAAAACAGAAGGTACATATTTTTTTTAAAGTGAAGTAATGGTCATGGGTTCAGTGTCCATTTAGGAATCATATGGTAGAGGGGAAGAAGCTGTTCCTGAATCGTTGAGTGTATGCCTTTAGGCTTCTGTACCTCCTTCCTGACGGTAACAATGAGAAGAGGGCATGGCCTGGATGATGGGGGTTCTTAACAGTGGACATCGCCTTTCTGAGAGCTCACTCCTTGAAGTTAACAAATTTCACGACCTGTGCCGGTGATGTGAAACCCGTTTCTGGTTCTGATATTGACGATGAATAGGGAGATGGGATTAGTTTGTATTGGCATTTTGGTCGACACGGGCATAATGGACTGAAGGGTTTTCTCCTGTGCGGTATGGTTCAGTGTTCAGAATGTCTTGCTGCCATTTAGTGTTGCCTAGAACTTCAGTACCACAGATGCACCTTTGTTAATTCCTTGGCTGTTTGTGTAAGTCATTGTTTGCTAAACTCAGAGCTATCCCTTTACCACAACTGTTAAACTCACTTGGTGCTTGTCAGAAATACACAAGGAGTCATGAAAATTCGGTGCTTGCAACACAGTCAAAGTAAGGCAAGTGCTCACATAATGTTGGGTATTGTGTTAAGGGTGCTGAAATTTAAAACAGAATGTTCAGCATCATTTGCATGGAGCCATGTCCTGATTTTTATCTGTGATACTGTGTTCGGTCTTTGCTGTCACATTTTGGATTGCTCTGGAAGTGAGGGGTGGGATGTTGTCGTCGTCATCATGTGCTGTGTCATATGATGTAGGCGATCATAGTGATCATGATAGTTCTTGGCAGATTTTTTTTAACAGAAGTGGTTTGCCATTGCTGCCTTCTGGGCAGTGTCTTTACAAGATGGGTGATGCCAGTCATTATCAATACTCTTCAGAGATTGTCTGCCTGGCGTCAGTGGTTGCATAACCAGGACTTGTGATCTGCACCGGCTGCTTATACGACCATCCACCACCTGCTCCTATGGCTTCACATGACCTGATCAGGGGGCTAAGCAGGTGCTATACCTTGTCCAAGAGTGACCTGCAGGCTAGTGGAGGGAAGGAGCATCTGACACCTCCTTCAGTAGAGACATACCTCCACCTCGCCATTCGGGTGGGGATATATACAGATTGAATGGAATGAGTTGGAGAATGAATCTCCAAAAACGGAATTATAGACCAGTTAGCCTGACATCAGTGGTGGGGAAGATGCTGGAGTCAATTATAAAAGATGAAATAGCGACACATTTAGATAGCAGTAACAGGATCGGTCCAAGTCAGCATGGATTTACGAAGGGGAAATCATGCTTGACTGACCTTCTGGAATTTTTTGAGGGTGTAACTATGAAAATGGATAAGGGAGAGCCAGTGGATGTAGTGTACCTGGACTTTCAGAAAGCCTTGGTCCCACATAGGAGATTAGTGGGCAAAATTAGAGCACCTGGTATTGGGCGTAGGGTACTGACAAGGACAGAAAATTGGTTGGCAGACAGGAAACAGAGTAGGGATTAACGGGTCCTTTTCAGAATGGCAGGCAGTGACTAGTGGGGTATTGCAAGGCTTGGTGCTGGGACTGCAGTATTTACAATATAAATTAATGATTTAGATGAAGGGATTAAAAGTAACATTAGCAAATTTGCAGATGACACAAAGCTGGGTGGCAGTGTGAGATATGAGAGGATGTTAGGAGAATGCAGGGTGACTTGGACAGGTTGGGTGAATGGGCAGATGCATGGCAGATGCAGTTTAATGTGGATAATTGTGAGATTATCCACTTTGGTGGCAAGAACAGGAAGGCAGATTACTATCTGAATGGTGTCAAGTTAGGAAAAGGGCAAGTACAACAAGATCTAGGTGTCCTTGTTCATCAGTCACTGAAAGTAAGTATGCAGGTACAGCAGGCAGTGAAGAAAGCGAATGGTATGTTGGCCTTCATAACAAGGGGAGTTGAGTATAGGAGCAAAGAGGTCCTTCTGCAGTTGTACAGGGCCCTGGTGAGACCACACCTGGAGTATTGTGTTCAGTTTTGATCTCCAAATTTGAGGTAGGACATTCTTGCTATTGAGGGAGTGCAGCGGAGATTCACAAGGTTGATTCCCGGGATGGCAGGACTGTCATATGTTGAAAGATTGGAGTGACTGGGCTTGTATAAACTGGAATTTAGAAGGATGAGAGGGGATCTGATTGGAACATATAAGATTATTAAGGGATTAGACACGCTAGAGGCAGGAAACATGTTCCTAATGTTGGGGGAGTCCAGAGCCAGAGGCCACAGTTTAAGAATAAGGGGTAGGCTATTTAGAAGGGAGTTGAGGAAAAACTTTTTCAGCCCGAGAGTTGTGGATCTATGGAATGCTCTGCCTCAGAAGGCAGTGGAGGCCAATTCTCTGGATGCTTTCAAGAAAGAGTTAGATAGAGCTCTTAAAGATAGCGGAGTCAAGGGATATGGAGAGAAGGCGGGAACGGGGTACTGATTGTGGATGATCAGCCATGATCACATTGAATGGCGGTGCTGGCTCGAAGGACCAAATGGCCTACTCATGCACCTATTGTCTATTGTTTCTTTTCTGTGTAGCCTTATGTATAGAGGTCATAAGTTGGTTTATTATTGTCTCTGATACCAAGGGACAGTAAAATTTTGTTTTGCATGCCATCCATACTGATCATTCCATGACAGCGGTATGGTGTAGTACGTGGAAAAACAGGAACAGAATACGGAATAACGTGTTACAGTTACAGAGAAAGTGCAGTGATGAGGTAATCGATTGTAACAGTGAGGCACATTGTGCGGTTAATAGTCCATCTTATTGAACTAGGGGACTGTACAGTAGTCTTATGAACAGACCCCTAGTTCAATAAGATGGACTGTTAACCTCACCATCTGCAGTATAAATGCTGTCCTTGAGTCTGGTGGCATGTGCTTTTCTACCTTCTGCCCCGTGGGAGGGAGGTGAAGAGGAATAGTGGGTTAAATGGGATTTTTCATTACGTTGGCCGCTTTGCTCTGGGTGTGTGAAGTATAGACAGAATTCATTGGCGGAGGGGTTGATTTTCATGATGTCCTGGTCTATGTAACTCTGCAGTTTCTTGAGATCTTGGGCAGAGCGGATGTCATACCAAGCCGTGGTGATCCAGGTAGGTTGCTTTCTGTGGTGCATCAATAAAATACTGGTGAGGGTCAAAGGGGGCATGCCAAATTTTTTAGCTGTTGAGGAAGTCAAGGCACCGTTGAGCTTTCTTGACCATGGCATCTGTGTGAATGGACCAGGACTAGATATTAGTGATGTTTACTCCTGGAAACTTGAAACTCTCAACCCTCTTGACCTCCGAACCGTTGATGTGAATAGGAATGGAATGCAGAACAACATTTTTCTCCCCTGAAGTCTTTAATTTGATGTTTTTATTAAAGTATTGAAATTTAAAACTAGATTAAGTTTTGTTTAATTTTGCTTTTCTCCTACAGTTATTATGATGTTCCCATAGCTACGCTGGATTTTTCCTCCCTGTACCCATCCATAATGATGGCACATAACCTATGTTACACCACTCTACTGAAGCCCGGTGCTGTGGAGAAATACAAGTGAGTATGGAAGAAATATAATAAATATTACATAATGTAAAAATAACATTAGATATGAAACGCAAGCTGTACCAAAGACGGCAATTTGCAGGTGATGATTGGGTTGATTTGTAGACTTGGCTTGGCCAGAGATAACTCTCTGATGAGCTGTTCACCTGTCCCCGTTATGGGTGTTTCTTCCCTGTCACATCTGAGAGTGCTGACTCCAGAGCCCCACTCAAACACCCATTCTTCATTCTCCTAATCGATTGTTGGTGCCTTGACTGACAAGCCTGGTCAGGGCTCATCAACTTTACTTGCCATGTACAAGGTTTAAGTTTACTTGTTATATATACATTGAAATGTGAAGTGTGTTGTTTGTGTTAACAAGTGATTTTGATTGAGGAGCGAGATGTTGTCGTACAGGAGGATGTGCTGGTGGGGTGGACCACGGATGTCACTGCACTTTCTGGGTGCCAACTTAGCGTGCCCGCAATGCTCAGCAGAATAACTCAGAACATCACAGGCAAAAAAAACGAATCCTTTTCGTCCCTCCCACCCACACACGTACACAGTCATTTAACCCCAGGACAAGCCATCTTCTTCAGTCTCCATCCTCCAGCAGACTCTAACTCTGGCCTCCAGACATTAGGTTTCATCTTCCCCAGAGGTTTACAGATTCTTCTCTGGCCAGCTGGACTTGACTTCCAGACTTCCGAAGCACGTTTCCATAATCACCAGTACTGGGTAACTACTCATTTAGCAGCTATAAATACCTGCGAAAGATCAAACAGTACTCTTCCACCATTGTTGTCTTCTCTGTCACCTGTCTGAGGTTGAAATGAGGAAAACCAGAATTTGCATGTACTAGGAATTTGCTGTGGTTTGTTGGTCAGAACGTGATATACAACATATAAAAACAATATTCAACAATGATAAAGAATTACACAAAAAATAAAGTTAGAAATACAGATATGCAATAACATGTGCATAAATACAAACGTGTTTACAATGTAAAAGTGGTTGCAAGTGTGCTGTGATGCTCACAAACCAAAATAAGCCATCAATCAACAACCTGGTGGTTTATCTTTACTCTCCTTAATCCAAAATTACTTCATTTAGTTAATGAGACCCTTCACCTTTCTTGAAATCAGCTAATTTGACAAGGAAAAGATCTAAAGAGATTTTTTTTAGCTTTTTTTCCAGCTGCAAGTCAAGTTCAAGTTTATTCTCATCTGACTGTACCTGCATAGAACCAAACAAAACAATGTTCCTCTGGACCACTGTGCAGCCACAAGATATATATCACATAGAGCAAAATATTACCACAATAAAATATAATTAATAATAAAGTTAATATATAATTCAAAGTGTATGTAGTGCACAGCACAGGTGAACAGTTCGCTGTCCTGGTGATGAGACCTTGGTAGTGGCGGGGTATTCATTAGTCTCAGCCTGAGGGACAAGTGATTTTAATTGCAGAGCGCGATGTTGTCGTACAGGAGGATGTGCTGTGCAGTCCTAGTCGTGGTGCTCCTGTGCCACCGGATGGTAGTGGGTCAAAGAGATTGTGCGATGGATGGTAGGGATCCTCAACAATCCTTTGGGCCCTTTGTATACAATGCTCCTGGTGAATGTTGCAAATAGAGAGGAGGAAGACCCCTGAGATTCCCTCAGTGTTTTTACTATCCTCTGTAGGGCTTTTGCAGTCCGTTGCCTGACGGTTTCCATATCACACAGTGATGCAGCCAGACAGGACTCTCTTGATGGTGCTCATGTAGAAAGCTGTTAGACTGGGGGCAGGGAGCCTTGTACACGTTAATCTCCTCAAAGTATAGAGACTGCTGTGCCTTCTTAACTAATGAGGAGATGTTGTGATCCAGGTTTGATCGTCCATAATATGCACAGCAAGAGAATTTTTGCTCTTTATTCTCTCCAGGGCAGAGCCATTGATGTGCAATGGAGAGTGGTTGACCTGTGTCTTCCTGAAGACCACAATCATCTCTTTTGTCTTGTGCACGTTGAGATTCAGGTTGTTGTTTGACAAGCCTCTCTACCTCCTCCCTGTCGACTCATCGTTGTTGCTGTTGAGGCAACTATCATCAGCGAACTTGATGTGGTTGGAGCTGAATCTGGTAGAGCAGTCGTGAGGCAGCAGCGTGCACAGCAGCAGGCTGACTACGCAGCCCTGAGGGTGGGGGTGGGAAGGGGGCACCAGTGATCAGAGTGATGGAGCTTGAGATGCTGCTGCCAAATCGGACTGAATGGCGTCTTTCTGTCAAGACGTCCAAGATCCAGCTACAGAGAGGGTGTTGAGTCCCTACGAGGCAAGCTTAACCACCAGCCTCAGAGGGATGATTGTGTTAAGTTGATGAACATCCTGGTGTATCAGACATCGTTTTCTAGGTGAGACAGGGCAGAATGTTTCTCAGCTATGATGACATTGGTGGACCGGTTGGAGTAGCAGGAGATCTGGAAAGGGTATAATGTGGATGGAGGGTGGGAATTTATACGATCTATTGTCAGCCAGTCAAAATACTACGGTGCCTAGTAGAAGTATTCAGCCCCCAACCCTTTGTTCAAATGAATCAGTATTATAACCAGGGATTTTGATTAATATGACTGGAGAATTTTTATTTGAGAATCACATGCTCTTAACAATATTTTAAAAAAAAGAAACCAGGAAAAATTGAAAAAGCATGGAAAACTAAATATTCAAAAACTGAAATATTATCATTTCACACGTAGTCATCCCCCTTTGCTCAGTACTTAGTTGAATCACCTCACGCAGCTATTACAGCCAGTTGTCTTTTTAGTTTAGTCTCTATTAGCTTTGTTTAATGTAATGGAGAAAATTTGCCCATTCCTTATTGCAAAATTGTTCAAGCTATGACTGGTTCACTGGGGAGTGGCAGTAGACAGCAATCTTGAGGCCATGCCAGAGATGTTTGACTGGGTTAAGGGCGGGACTCTGACGGGGCCACTCAAGGACATCAATTTTCTTCATTTGAAGCCGCTCTTTGGTTGTTCTGGCCGTGTGCTTTGGGTCCTTGTCCTACTGATAGATGAACTTCCCAGTTTGTTTTCTGGCAGAGGCTAGCAGGTTTTAATCCAAGATCTCTCTGTATTTAGCAGCATTCATCTTCCCATTAATCTTGACCAGATTTCCAGACCCTGCTGCTGAAAAGCATCAAGCATGATGCCACCTCCACCATACTTTACTGTAGGGATGGTGTTACCTGGCAGACACACAGTGTTAGATTTTATGCCACACATCCCACCGAGTGTTGAGGTCAAAAGGTTCTAGTTTAGTCTCATCCAACCACAAAACCTTCTTCCACATCTTTACAGTATCTCCTAAGTGATGAGTTTCAAAGTCTTTACAGGTAAGGATATGCTCTTCTTTAAGGCAGGGCTTCTTCCTTGCAACTCCCCCATAAATTCCCTTTTTTGTGCAAGGTCTTGGAGATTGTGGAGCCACAAACTTCATCTTCATTTGCAGCCATTGACTTCTGCAGCTCACTCAGAGTGACTGTTGCTGTTGCATATCGTACAAGAGTCATTCTTCCATGGTGACTTAAGTTCAGAGGAGGCGCCCTGTTCTAGGCAGTGTAGCTGTGGTTTCATGTTTCCTACTTTTTCATGATGGATTGCACTGAACTGTGAGGTATGTTCAGTGTCTTTAAGATGGTCTTATACCCGTCTCCAGATTTGTGCCTCTATTATAATTTCCCTGACTTGCCTTGAATGCTCTTTTATCTTCATAGTGGTTTGACCTGTTGAAAATCTACCGTACTGTTGGACCTTACCAGGGGGGTGGGGATGGTGGTATTTATTCAGGTAATACCCCAATTTTCTACATCAATAAATTTGGGTGAGTTGATAAGGTAATATACACCTGAGGAAAGTTAACATAGTACGTACAAAGGGGCTGAATGCTTTTTCAAACTCAATTTAATTTTTAACTTCTAGTAAATTGTTCACAGATTTTGGATTTAAAACAACGCACAAAGTTTGCAGATAGGCTCAAAAAACCCTACTTCAGTATATTTTAAATTTAGAAAATGTGACAGTAAAATGTAAAAATAGTTGTGGGGGTTGAATACTTTTCCAAAGCATCGTATATGATTATCGAGGTCAGCACAACTGGGCAGTTATTGTTTATGCTGGTTATTGTTACTCTGTTGGGGCACTGATATTGGTTGCCTTGAAGCTTGTAGGGACAGTGGATTATTGCTAAGAGATGTTAAAGGTGTCCATTAAGGCTTCTGTTAGCTGGGCCGCACAATTCCTCAGCACCCGACCAGGTATGTGTCCGGCCCTGCAGTTTTTGTACGGAACACCCTCAGCCATTGGGGAGCTATATAGTAAATTTATTTAGCTAAATCCCCCAATCCCAAACACTGAGGCATTCAATCATATATGTAAGGGTTTGAAGCTTGCTTTTCTTTAATGGAACTTTATTTGAACGTGTTGTGGTTTTACTTTCTCCTCTTTCATTTTTCTCTCCTTCAAAGTTTTTCTTCGGACCAGTTCATTAAGACTCCGACAGGGGATCAGTTTGTCAAGGCATCAGTGAGAAAAGGTCTGCTTCCAGAAATACTGGAAAACCTTCTGTCTGCAAGGAAAAAGTGAGTACAACAGAGGAAAAAATGCCTAACTAGTGGACATATTGAAACCATGAGTAAAGAAAATGGAATCAAGTCTGCCCATGGTTAACATGACAGTCCTCCAGTTTCATCAAGAACATGAGATCTAGGAGCAGAATTAGGCTTTTTGGCCCATTCTGTCTGCTCTGCCATTCGATCATGGATGATTTATTTTCCCTTTGAACCTGATTCTCCTGGCTTCTCTCTGTAACCTTTCACCACCCCCCCCCCCCCCCCCCCCAAACCAGTCAATAACCTATCAAACTCTGCTTTAAATATACCCAATACACGCAAAATACTGGTGGAACGCAGCAGCCCAGGCAGCATCTATAGGAAGAAGTGTGGTCGATGTTTTGGGCCTCGGCTGTGGTCCACCAGCATTTTGTGTGTGTTGCTTGAATTTCCAGCTTCTGCAGATTTCCTCGTGTTTGCGTTTTTAAATATACCCAATGACTTGGCCTCCACAGTCATCTGTGGCAACGGATTCCACAGGTTCACCAACCAGTGGCTAAAGAAATTTTTCCTCATCTCTATTCTGAAGGGACGTTCTTCTACCCTGAGACTGTGCCCCTGGTGCTCGACTCTCTCATTATAGGAATCATCCTCTCCACATCCACTCTCCTCTTGGCCCTTCAATATTCTGTAGGTTTCTTCATTCTTCTAAACTCCAGTCTAATAAAATAAACCGGTTTCAAAACCAGTTAACCTAGTAGTCTTCACTATGTTCGTGTTGTCTACTGTAGATTATAAAAATCCCAACTCTGTGTATTCTGTAGGAGTAATAAATTAACACGAACTCCCTTGGATTTTCACTTTTTTTTGGAGCAAGTGGGGAGTGGAGTAAATACATGACTAAAGTAATAATATTTCTGAAATGTAGCAGATTCCTTGCACATTAAATCAGTGGTTATGCTATTAGAAGTAGTTTCTCTTTATTTGTTCAAGCTCTTAAACTGTTCTACCAAATCTTCCCTCGCTTCTATGTTGCCAGGTGTACAGCACAGCTTACTTGTCACTCCATAACGTTATCCTTTATCCGTGAAAAAATCCGTGCTTATTTCTTCCCTTTTCCAAGGGCATTGCTTGGCAATTAATGTCCTGTGTATTTGGGATGGGTAATCTTTTTCTTTAAACAGCTTAGACACTTGGGGGGAGAAACTGGGCCTAAACCTGTGTATTACACAAAATATTATCACTTTTTGATGGTGTACTTCTGATTTGATCCTTACTTATTGAGACCAGGGCCTATTGAGATAATTTCTGTTAAGGGATTGATGCCTGTCTTGAGTCATGTCCAAATATAACTCGGTTTGTCATGGTGGTAGAATGAAAAGGAAGCGAAACAAGCAGTGATCACACACAAAATGCTGGAGGAACCCAGCAAGTCGGGCAGCATCCATGGAAATGAATAAACAGTTGACACTTTGGGCTGGTGAGGTTCTTGTTGTGAAGGAAATGATTCCCCCCCGCCCCCGGTCTCCATTTCTTTTCCTCAAATTGTTCTGTGGAACAGATCTTCCTTATTTTAGAATAATGAGCCTGTACCATTTCCTGACCCTTCGCCCAGGGTCAAAATGCCTAATTCTGAAGGGCATGCGTTTAAGGTGAGGGGAAGCAAGTTCAAAGGAGATATGCAGGGCCAGCTTTTTTTTTACACGGAGAGCGGTGGGTGCCTGGAGTGGGGTGATATGTAGATACAATAGATCTAAGAGAGAAATGTGAACATGCAGAGAATGGAGGGATGCGAGCATCGTGTAGGCAGAAGGGGTTAGTCGGGCACTTAATTAGTCCTGTTCCTGTTTGTACTGTTCTTTGTGCCTCCCAGTTTATCTTTTGATTTTTCATTACACTTGGTTGGCTCTTTGGGTGAGGTTAGCAATTAACTGGCAGCTCGGTGCCCAATTTATTAGGAATCCCCTGTACACCTCATCAATGCAACTATACATTCAGGAGGCACCCAATAAAGTGGCCACTGAGTGTATAATTAAGTTGTGGAAACTCACAAGTCTCTAAACATATTCCGTATCAGAACATAGTGTATGTTCTAATACTGAATGTTTTGGAGACTTGTGGGTGCACTTTACAAGACTTTCATAATAAGTAACATTTTCAGTTTGTTGATCTGGGACAAGGTTCAAACAAACCATTATTAGCTAGAAGGACATATAGTATTCTTTTAGTGACAACCATCCTGAGGAAAGTTTTGTGTTTCAACCGATCGTTTCACCTTCTTCTCATTCCCAAGGGCAAAGGCGGAACTAAAGAAAGAGACAGACCCATTCAAACAGAAAGTGCTTGATGGTCGGCAGCTAGCACTGAAAGTGAGTGCAAATTCAGTGTATGGTTTCACTGGAGCTCAAGTTGGCAAGCTACCTTGCCTGGAAATCTCTCAGGTGAGTCACAGCATTCCCGTCTTCCTCCTCAAGCCTGTCTCCATGATATCACAAAATAAAACTTGTGGGCAAATAGCTTTAACTTCTATGCCAGGCTCAGTGTTATTTCTGCAAGCTATTTGATTCACTCAGTTGTCAAATTTTAGCTGAACATTTGCATGTTAATTCAGATGTAAGAATTCATAGGGTTGGGGGGACCCTTTATTCAACTTGAACATTTGTAACACAGTTATAGAGCAGGATCGGTAAGTCAGGAAGGATCTGCCCAAGCAAGTTTGTGGGTGAATTTACTTAGTTTTGACAAGTTATCGTAAACACGGGAAGACTGAGTCAAAGACTGACATTAATTTGCACTTCCAGGTTCAAGATTGTTTGTTGTCATTCTTCAGTATACGAGTTAAAGGAGAAAGAAATGATTGTTGCTTTGAGTCTTGAGAATAAGGGGTAGGTCATTTAGGACAGAGTTAAGGAAAAACTTCTCCCAGAGAGTTGTGGGGGTCTGGAATGCACTGCCTCGGAAGGCAGTGGAGGCCAATTCTCTGGATGCTTTCAAGAAGGAGCTAGATAGGTATCTTATGGATAGGGGAATCAAGGGATATGGGGACAAGGCAGGAACCGGGTATTGATAGTAGATGATCAATTTAGAGAAGAGCAATTTGAGAAGGATAAGGGCAGCTCGGAGGTGTCAGTGTTGCAGTTGAACAGGGGAAACTATGGAGCCATGAGGGAGGAGCTGGCCAAAGTTGACTGGACAGATAGCCTAGCATAAAAGATAGTGGAACAGCAATGGCAGGTATTCTTGGGAATAATGCACAAGGTGCAAAATCAGTTCATCCCCCAGAGAAGGAAGGATTCAAAGGGGGGAAAGGGGCCACAGTGGTTGACAAAGGAAGTCAGAGATAGCATAGCATTAAAAAAAAAAGGAAGTATGACAGAGCTAAGGTGAGTGGGAGGACAGATGATTGGGAAGTTTTTAAGGAACAACAGAACTTAACTAAAAAGGCAATACGGGGAGGAAAAAATGAGGTACGAACGCAAGCTAGCCAGGAATATAAAGGAGGATAGCAAAGGCTTTTTTAGGTATGTGAAGAGAAAGAAGATAGTTAAGAACAATGTTGGGCCCTTGAAGAATGAATTGGGTGAAATTGTTATGGGAAACAGAGAAATGGCAGAAGAATTTAATGAGTACTTTAGATCTGTTTTCACTAAGGAAGACACAAGCAATCTCCCAGATGTATGGATGGGCCAAGGACATAGGGTAACAGAGGAAATGAAACAGATTGACATTAGGAAGGAAACGGTGATGAGTAGACTGATGGGACTGAAGGCTGACAAATCCCCAGGTCCAGATGGTCTGCATCCTAGGGTACTAAAGGAGGTGGCCCTGGAAATTGCAGATGCATTGGTAATCATTTTCCAATGTTCCTTAGATTCAGGATCAGTTCCTGAGGATTGGAGAATGGCTAATGTTATCCCACTTTTTAAGAAAGGAGGGAGGGAGAAAACAGAGAACTATTGACCTGTCAGCCTGACATTAGTGGTGGGGAGATGCTAGAGTCCATTATTAAGGATGAAATAGTGGCATATCTAGATAGCAGTGATAGGATTGGGCCAAGCCAGCATGGATTTACCAAGGGTAAATCATGCTTGACTAATCTGTTGGAGTTTTTCGAGGATGTAACCAGGAAGTTAGACGGGGGAGATCCAGTGGATGTAGTGTACCTTGATTTTCAGAAGGCATTTGATAAGGTCCCACACAGGAGATTGGTGGGTAAAATCAAAGCTCAGGGCATCGGGGGGAAGACATTGACATGGATAGAAAACTGGTTGGCAGATAGAAAGCAAAGGGTAGCGGTGAATGGGTGTTTCTCGGAATGGCAGGTGGTGACTAGTGGGGTGCCACAGGGCTCGGTATTGGGACCACAGCTGTTTACAATTTACGTCAATGATATAGATAAAGGCATTGAGAATAACATCAGCAAATTTGCTGATGATACTAAGCTGGGTGGCAGTGTGACATGTGATGAGGATGTTAGGAGAATTCAGGATGACTTGGATAGGCTGTGTGAGTGGGCAGATACTTGGCAGATGACGTTTAATGGTGAATAAGTGAGGTTATCCACTTTGGGAGTAAGAACAGGAAGGCAGATTATTATCTGAACAGTGTAGAGTTGGGTAAGGGAGAAATATAAAGAGATCTAGGAGTCCTTGTTCATCAGTCACTGAAGGTGAATGAGCAAGTGCAGCAGGCAGTGAAGAAGGCTAATGGAATGTTGGCCTTTATTACAAAGGGAATTGAGTACAAGAGCAAGGAAATCCTCTTGCATTTGTACAGAGCCCTGGTGAGACCACACCTGGAGTATTGTGTACAGTTTTGGTCTCCAGGGTTAAGGAAGGACATCCTGGCTGTAGAGGAGGTGCAGCGTAGATTCACGAGGTTAATTCCTGGGATGTCTGGACTGTCTTACGCAGAGAGGTTAGAGAGACTGGGCTTGTACCCGCTGGAATTAAGGAGATTGAGAGGGGATCTGATTGAATCATATAAGATTATTAAGGGATTGGACAAGATAGAGGCAGGAAATATGTTCCAGATGCTGGGAGAGTCCAGTACCAGAGGGCATGGTTTGAGAATAAGGGGTAGGTCATTTAGGACAGAGTTAAGGAAAAACTTCTTCTCCCAGAGAGTTGAGGGGGTCTGGAATGCACTGCCTCGGAAGGTAGTGGAGGCCAATTCTCTGGATGCTTTCAAGAAGGAGCTAGATAGGTATCTTATGGATAGGGGAATCAAGGGATATGGGGACAAGGCAGGAACCGGGTATTGATAGTAGATGATCAGCCATGATCTCAAAATGGCGGTGCAGGCTCGAAGGGCCGAATGGTCTACTTCTGCACCTATTGTCTATCAGCCATGATCTCAGAATGGCAGTGCAGGCTCGAAGGGCCGAATGGTCTACTTCTGCACCTATTGTCTAATCTGCTGCAGCATACAAAACAGAATTAGCAAAATGAACACAAAAAACCCGCACTATTAATACATAATAAATGAACAATCCTATAAAACACAATGTACAAGTAACTGGCCGTATATATACATAAGATTAGTTTATGTACATAGACTGATTGTATGTGCATAAAGTACGTTCATCCATTCATTGTATGCCGTGTCGTATGATGTAGGTTATCATGGTTGGCAAATTTTTCTGCGGAAGTGGTTTGCCATTGCTACCTTCTGGGCAGTGTCTTTACAAGACGGGTGACCCCAGCCATTATCAATACTCTTCAGAGATTGCCTGGCGTCAGTGGTGGCATAACTAGGACTTGTGACATTCACCAGCTGCTCATACGACCTGCTCCATTACTTTACGTGACCCTGATCCGGGGGAGGGTGAGCAGGTGCTACACCTTTGCCATGGTTGACCTGCAGGCTAGCGGAGGGAAGGAGCGCCTTACACCTCCTTCAGTAGGGACACCCTGCCACCCAGAATATTGACTATTTAATGGTGTTGGGGTGGGTTAATGGGTGGAGGTGTCGATCATCCTGACGACTTGGGGGAAGTAACTGTTTTTGTGTCTGGTGGTCCTGGCATGGGTGCTGTGTAGCCTCTTCTCTGGAATTGGGACAAGCAGTTCATAAAGGAGAGTGGGATATTTTGTGAAGTTTCTGACCTTTTTTCCAGCACCTTTCTGTATATATGTCCTTTATGGTGGGTAGGCAGGTGCCGGTGAAGTGTTGGGCAATTTTAGGTACTCGTTGTAGAGCCTTCCTGTCACCCGCAGTGCAGTCTGCATACCACAGAGTGAAGCAGTGTGTTAGGATGCTCTCCACTGCGCATTTATAAAAAGTTGTGAGTGTTTGCTGTTCCAGAGAGCGTTTCAGAAAAGGGATTTTGAACAGAACTGATCCTGTCAGCCTTCTGCTTCCAATAGTTGACAGTTCCTCTCATTTATAATTTGGTTGCTGCACAGATGACCTGCCACCTGATGTTAAGGATGGGGAAAAGTTGGGCATCACTGCTGATGACATAAAGGTGGGTGGAAGGAAGAGTGAATTGCTGATAATGCTTCATTAGCTATTGAGTGAATTATGTGTATACTTCTCATACTCACTGCAGAGTGGCTGGTAATTAAGTCAGCTTTCCCTGTGGCAAGGAGTTCTTCAGAATCATTTAGAATCCGGTTTATTATCATTGACATATAGTTCGTCATGAAATTTGTTTTGCAGCAGCAGTACAGGGCAATACCTGGGGAAAAAAAAGATGCAAAAGAAATATAAAAGATAAATAAGCAGTGGAAAAGAGACCAAAATAATGAGCTAGTGTTTATAGACTATTTAGAAATCTGATGAGAGAGGGCAAGAAGCTGTTCCTGAATCATTGAGTGTGGGTCTTCAGGCTTCTATACCTCCTCCTTAATGGCAGTATTGAGAAGAGGGCATGTTGTGGATGACTGTACCTACATTGCTTTGTATCTACCGTAAAGATGGAACACCAGCTCCTCCAACCCACAGAAATTGCAAAGGGTCTTAAACTTGTTTAAAACTTTAAAGTGCTCCGTGGGGATACTCTGCCCTGCGTCACTTGAACTCTCTCTCTCTCTTGTCAGCTCCACTGGCAGCTCTTCCACCACAAGACTACTTTCTTGGACCCTGCCTTCCTTCACAGTTGGAATGAACCAGAATTAGAATCAGGTTGTGAAATTTGTTGTTTTTGTGGCAGCAAAAAAAAAGGCTGTAAGTTATACCGTAATTAGAAAAATATAAAATAAATAAGTACTGCAAAAAGAGAGCAAAATAGTGAGATAGTGTTCAAAGTTTCATGGACCTTTCAGAAATCTGATGATGGAGGAGAAGAATCTATTCCTAAAACGTTGAGTGTGGGCCTTCAGGCTCTTGTACCTCCTCCCCAATGCTGGAAATTGAGATCGGGTCATATCCTAGTGAGGGTCCTTAATGGATGCTATTTGAGGCATTGGGTTTTGAAGATCCTCTCAACGGAGAGGCTCGTGGCCACGATGGAGCTGGCATACTACAGACCGCTGCAGCCTTTTCCGATTCTGTGACTTGGATCTTCTATAACGGAAGGTGATGTAATCAGTTGGAATGTTCTCCACAGTACATCTGACGTGCCAAATCTCCACCAACTCCTAATGAAATGTAGCTGCTGTGTGCCGCCTTTATAATTAATTGGATCAATACGTTGGGGTCAGGATAGATCCTCAGAGATGTTGATACCCAGCATTTGTTCAAACACATGAACGTGGAGGGACGTTGACCACGAACGGGGAGATGGGATTAGTTTGTATTGCCATCTTGGTTGACAAGGACAAAGTGGGCTAAAGGCCTTTTCCTGTGTTGTACTGCTCTATGTTCATCCTCTGCAGAATGTTTTGCTGCCCTTTAGTGATACAGGTTTCCCCCGCTATCTGAAGGTAGAGTGTTCCTGTGAAACCGTTTGTAATCCAAAATGTCGTAAAGCGAAGAAGCAATTACCATTAATTTATATGGGGGAAATTTTTGAGCGTTCCCAGACCCAAAAAAAACCTACCAAATCAAAGCAAATAACACACAAAACCTAAAATAACACTAACATATAGTAAAAGCAGGAATGATACACCCTACATAAAGTAGAAATATTGTAGGTACGATGTAGTTTCACTTATCAAACTCGGGAAGGCAGCGAGCCAAAATCGATTTGGAGAAAAAAAAATCGACACCTACATGCATACGCACATACACGCATGCACAAACAACTGCCCGCACAAGGCTTCACGGTCATTTGTAGTCTTTCTCGGGGTAAACACATGTGTAAAGCGGGCGTCTTTTTTTTCATAAAAGCGAAAATCCTCTTTGGTTAGCGAAAACAGGTACTAATGTAAGTCTTCCGTAGCAGCAAGTTGTCGTAAATCAAACGTTCCAAAAGCGGAGGCCACCTGTATCCAAAATCTCAGCACCATGGATGCACCTTGGCATCAAGGTTACAGGTACATGGGGCACAGGATAGATCCTTAGAGGTGTTGACGCCTAAGAAGCTGCTCTCCTTTCTTGATCATAATTGTGCTGAGACATTGGGGAAGAGCTGCCAGTGTCAATTTCTTGCGGGCATCCACAGAAAACATAAAAAAAACATAACAATCAATAAAAAAAACTGTGCACCAACTGTCTGGTGCAAAAAACACCAAACTGCGCAATTACAAAAAAAAAAGAAAGGAAACAAAACATTAAATAAACAAGCAAGCAATGTATCCAGGACAGGAGTTCAAAGTTCAAAGTAAATTTATTATCAAAATACATATATGTTACAATATACAACCCTGAGATTCATTTTCTTGTGGGCATACTCTAAATCTATAGAATAATAGCTATAACAGAATCAATGAAAGACCACCCAACAAGGGCGTTCGGCCAGAGTGCAGAAGACAACAAACTGTGCAAATGCAAATATAAATAAATAGCAGTAAGTGTCGAGAATATGAGATCAACGATGTTCATGTTCCATTGGTTTTGGGAACATTTCAATGATGGGGCAAGTGAAGTTATCCCCTTTTGTTCAAGCATCTGATGGTTGAGGGGTAGTAACTGTTCCTTGATCCTGGTGGTGTGAGTTCTGAGGCTCCTGTACCTTCTTCCTGATGGCAGCAGCAAGAAGAGAGCATGTCCTGGGTTGTAGGCATCCTTGGTGATGGACGCTGCTTTCCAATGATAGCGGTTCATGTAGATGTGCACAGTATTGGAGAGGGCTTTACCCGTGATGGACTGCACCGTATCCACTACTTTTTGTAGGATTTTTCATTCAAGGACATTGGTGTTTCTGTACCAGGTGGTGGTGCAGCAAGTCAATATACTCTTCGCTGCACATCCATAGAAGTTTGTCAGAGTTTTGGATGTCGTGCCAAATCTTGCAAATTCCTAAGGAAGTAGAGGTGTACTTGCGGGCTGGGCCCAGGACTGGTCCTCTGAAATAGTATCACCTAGGAGTTGCTTATAAGTCAAGTCAAGTCACTTTTATTGTCATTTCGACCATGACTGCTGGTACAGTACATAGTAACAATGAGACAACGTTTTTTCAGGACCATGGTGTTACATGACACAGTACAAAAACTAGACTGAACTACGTAAAAAAAAAAACAACACAGAAAAAAACTACACTAGAGTACAGGCCTACCCAGGACTGCATAAAATGCACAAAACAGTGCAGGCATTACAATAAATAATAAACAGGACAATAGGGCAGTAAGATGTCAGTCCAGGCTTTGGGTTTTCCCTCTCCACCTCAGATCCTCTGATGACTGGCTCATGGACCTCTGGTTTCCTCCTTCTGGTCAATAATCAGTTCTTGGTCTTGCTGACATTGAGTGAGAGGTTGTTGTTGTGGCACCATTTAGCCAGATTTTCAATCTCCCTCCTATATGCTAATTCATTACCACCTTTGTTCCGGTCAACAGTGTCCATCATCAAACTTGAACATGGCATTGGAGCTGTGTGTAGCCACACAGTAATAAGTCTAAAGTGAGTAAGGCAGGGGGCTAATCACACAGCCTTGTGGTACACCTGTGCTGATGGAGATTGTTGAGGAGATACTCAGATTCAGATTCAGTTTATTGTCATTTGGAAACCACAAATGCAATGCAGCTTTAAAAAAAAATGAGACAACGTTCCCCCAGAATGATATCACAAGAGCACATGACAAAACAGACTACACCAGAAAATCCACATAACATTTGGCAATCCCCAATCCAGAGTCCGGAGAGGCTGCTGCGTATTAATATCGCGCTACTGTCTCGCGTGTTCCCCGGAAAGGAGCTCCAAATCCACCAGACAAAAACTAAAAACAAGACCAAAGTCTAAAGCTACAAGACCTGCAAAAAACCACATAATTACAACATATAGTTACAACAGTGCAAACAATAGCATAATTGATAAAAGAAACAGACTATGGGCACAGTAAAAATAGTCCAAGATGTTAAAGGACTGTAAGTTCAAAAGAAATCACCACAGTTTGCACAAGTCCCCAGGGTCCCGACAGACTCGCCATCCCACGCCGGCGGCAGAAAGGAATACCCCCGCTATGGACTTCCACTGCACCGCCCGACTCAGCCTCGCAGACGCAGCACACACTGAAAGCGACCTGAGTCCGTTGAAAGGACTCCGAGTCCGTCGAACCTCCGAGCCTCCGACCATCCCCTCCGGCACAGCTTCTCCGAGCACCATCCTCTGCCCAGCGTATTAAGACGACCCCGCCAACGGCCATCGGTAACACGACCCCAAGGATTGGGGGCCTGTTCTTCCCAGCAGAGTCCCGGACCTCACAGCAGCAGCAGCAACAAAGAAGGTCTTCCTGGAGATTTCCCCATGTTTCTCCGTGCTTCCACGTCCGTTTTCAATCGATTATGATTGCGCACAGCACCCCACTTCACAAATAACAGATAATCAGCTCCAGAGTGGCCACTGCAAGCTGCGTCGCGCCGCCATCTTGGATCCCTTTTGTTGCCAATTTGAACTGACTGGAGTCTACAAGTGAGAAAATCCAGAATCCAATTGCACAATGAGGTATTGAGGCCAAGGTCTTGGAGCTTATTGATTAGTTTTGAAGGGATGATGGTATGGAATGCTGAGCTGTAGTCGATAAAGAGCATCCTGATGTATGCATCTTTGCTGCCCAGATGTTCCAGGGTTGAGTGAAGAGCCAATGAGATGGCATCTGCTGTGGACCTTTTGCTTCGGTAAGCAAATTGGAGCGTATCCAAATTGTCTCTCAGGCAGGAGCCGATGTGTTTCATCACCTGCAAGTGATACTGGGCGAGGCAGGTCACCGTGCTTTTCTTGGGCACCGGCATAACTGAAGCCTGTTTGAAGCAGGTGGGTACCACACACTGCTGAAGCGAGAGGTTAAAGATCCCAGTGAGCACACCAGCCAGCCGATAAGTACAGGTCTTTAGTCCGTGGGCAAGTACCGTGCAGTCTGGATGCTTTCCATGGGGTTACCCTCCTGAAGGCAGCCTGCACGTCAGAGACTGAAATCATAGAATCCTTGTTGCAGTGTCCTTCAAAGTGAGTCTTTCGGTTGTGGAAGCCGTTCAGTGTTGGGCGGAGTGGTTATCCTCTCTGTTTGAAGAGCCTGATGGTTGAGGGGTGATAACTGGGGAGGTGGGCAATCCAAGTCTTGCAAAAATTTGCATCGTTTGGATATGGAATAGCACTAACAAATATTCCAATATCTTCTTTCCAAACTTGAGCAATGTGCAACATCATGGAGTAGGAGAAGAAAGAGGAATAAGCCTCAGAAAATAGTACTTTGATTCTGTGTGCAATTGTGAAAGAGAACCAAAATAATACCATGGTATTTTTCTTCCAGGAATTTTTCTTCTTGGCAGATGATTAAAAACTGAAAACGTTAAAGGGAAGCAGTTGCTTTACAGATACTGTTGCAGCGATAGGAACAAAATTACAGCATACACATGCTTCTCACTAAATAAAGATTGCCAAAACTTTTGAACAGCTGTGGTATTATATATTATCAATGTATTGGAGAGGATTTTTGTGGCTTGGGTATTTAAACTTCCAAAAAAGTGACATAACAGAAGAGACTTTTGGAATTAAAAAGGGTGAAATAGTGTAGTTAGAAGATTCAGATTAATTATCACATTGAAGAACATTGTTTGTATAGGGAAGCAACACACCCAGGGATGTATTGTGGTCAGCTCGCAATTGTCACCACATATTCCTGCACCAACGTAGCATGCCACGGTGCTTGACAGAACAACACAACACAACAAGCAACAAAACAACAGCAATAAAGAAGCCCCTTTCCTCCCTGCCACCCACATAGAAAGTTCTCCAACCTCAGGACAGGCCTCCAAGCCCTCCAGCGCAGTGCATGTGTACAAAGGGCCTCTGACTTCCCTTGTGGACTTCAGATTCATAGTTCCAGGACTTCGACAATCAGCTTTCAGAATTCCAATTGACCTTCAGCTTCGATCTTCGGTATCAGCCCCGAGATGTTTGGTTGATAAGGACCCTGAACTCCAGGTTTTGATCTCTGGACCAGCCAGTGATTTGACCCTGAACTCAGGACCCACCGGTGACAGGATGTGAACTTCAGTCCCGCCAAATGGTGTACCTAGAAGGTCACCAGCTCTTGTGCCTCCTGCTCACGTGGAAGTCTGATCTCGGGTCCGGCCAGCCTAGGCCAGTGGGCCACCAGCCTTCATCCCTTGCTGGTCCTCATCCACAGTGCTTGCCAGCTTGACATCCGTACATGTCCTCTATAGCATGTTCATGTCACTGAAAATAGGCTAAGATACAAATATCAAGAGTACTGATGCAAAATACTGGAGAAACTCAGCAGGTCAGGCAGCATCCATGGAGGGAAATGAACAGCTGGCATTTCAGGCAGACCCCTCAAAAGGACCGGAAAGGAAGGGGGAAAAGCCAGAAGTTCCTCCAGTATTTTTTGTGCGTCATTCATGTATTCTAGCATCCACAGAATCTCTCGTGTCTTATCAGAGGGACTGAGTGGTTTCTTTTACTTTGAAAGGTATTGGGAGACTGGATCAGTAACATCTCCACATTGATGGTCAAAACATGTACACCTCTAGGATGCAGGCTTAATCTGCTCTACGCTTTTCACACACTTGACTACATAGCTCAGCACAGCTATCTATAAATTTGCTAGTGACACCCTTGTTGGTAGAATTTCAGATGGTGACAAGGAGGCATACAGCTCTGAGATAGTTTGGCTGGATGATTGGCTTCACAACAACCTCACACTTGGCATCAGCAAGACCAAACAATTGGTTGTAGAGAGTTGGGAGGGGAGAACACACACCATTCTTCATTTGAGGGGTCAACAGCAGAAAGGGTGAGTAACTTCGAGTTAAAGGATTTATCATGGGTCCAGCATACAGAGCCTGCTAGCAGATCTACTTTGGAACTGAGATTTGGTATGTTGCCAAAGACTCCTCTAAATATCTATAGATGTGCGGCGAGAGCAATCTGAATTGTTGCATTACATGAGGCTGCAGAGGATCATAGACTCGGCCAACTCCATCACAAGCACAACCTTTCTTACTATTGAGTGCGTCTTCATGAGGTGGTGCAACAAGATGATGGCATGCTTCACTAAGGACTCTCGCCTTCCATGACTTTTCAGCTTCTTGTTACTATCATCAGGGAGAAGATGTATCTCACAGTTTGAAACCCAAACTCAACAATTTGGAAATAACGTCTTCCTCTTCGCCATCAGATTTTTGAATGGTCCATGAATCAATAATTCAGTAGTTCCATTTAATATCAGAGAAATGTATGCAATATACAGACTGAAATTCTTGTTCTTTGCAGACATCCATAAAACAGAAGAGTGCCCCAAAGAATGAATGACAGTCAAAACGTTCGAAACCCCACTCCCCCTTCCCATGCAAAAGCAGCAGCAAAGCAAAGGCCTTCCCCCACCCCCACCCACTATCACAAAAGAAGAATCAGCACCCTCCACCCACCAAGCAAGCAATAGCAAAGCACCCAAGAAAAACCATGATCAGCCATACAACAGAAGCCAGTCATTCCCCTGACAGATCGATGTACCACAGGCTCGCTCACTCTCCCTCTCCCTGATAAAGGGAAAGAGAAGTGCCCTCCCCCCTTCACAGCGAGAGTGGAGGCATAACAAAGCAACTCGCTGATTTGCGATGATGAAGTCTGTCATGTCGCTTTTTTCCCCCGAGTGTTCCAACTCAAGAGTCAGCAACAAGCTCTCCCCTACCAACAAGATAAACAGAGAGAGCTTGATTCACCAATTGCAGAGCCTCCATTATTATTCCTTATTTTTGTACTATTTATTTGTTTTGTAATTTATATTGGGTTTGTCTTTGTACTGCTGCAGCAAAACAACAAATTTCATATTGCCTAAGTCGGTGATAATAAATCTGAACTTGATTCACATAGTGGTGTCCCTAGGAGCTAGTTATAGGGACCGCTGTTTTTCTTAAAGTATATTGATGATTTGTTGTGCAGTTTCCAAATTTGCATTCGACGCCAAACATGAAACCATAGTACACTGTGAGAAAGATGGAGGATTTAAATTGGTGGAAGTGATGAGCAGGTGAAAATTAGCACCAAGAAATGCACGTATGTCATTCTCATAGAAGAACTAGCAGAAGCAATATGTATTAGATAAATTTAGATTAGATGTATATAAATTTTATTGCTTATCCCCAAAGGAAAAATTAATCTAATATATGTATTGTATTTCCTAGTTGGTGATGAAATGGTCTGTAAAGGATTGCATACAAAACAACATGTTTCATGGTATTTTGGTACATGTGACAAGAATAAATTAATTGCACATAGTGCTTAATGTGGTTTGAGATTGCAGGGAGCTGTGGGAAACTACATGTAAATTCATAAAATTGGTTGGGCAGCTTGAAACCATAAACACGAAATTCTGCATGTGTTGGGAACCTTGTGCAACACACACAAAATGCTGGAGGAACTCAGCAGGTTGAGCAGCATATTTGAAGGGGAATAACCAGTCGACGATGTGAAGGACCTTGCTCCAAAATTCCACTCCATTAATGCAGCCTGACCTGCTGAGTTCCTACAGCTTTTTGTATGTGTTGCTCAAGCACAGAGACTTCCTTAATTACTCCCCCCCCCCCCCCATCTCATTTAAACCCCTTTCTTCAACTCACCTAACTTGTAAATGTACCCAAATGGGCCACCAACTTCCTTCCACATCCCCAACTGGCTGCAAGAACTCATCCACCAGCAGAATCTGGTGCAGGCTTAATGACCAGGTACTTGGCACAAGTTAATCAGTGTTCTGTTTACCTCTGCTGTTGTGAGGAGTAACTGAGATCTGCTTGGGGTATAAAATTAAAACCTGATTTAACCTCAACCAGAATGAGATTTCCCTCTATAGATGCTGCTTGACTTACTAAGTTCCTCCAGCTTTCTGTGTGTGTTGAGCAGGTTAGAAAAATTAATTATAAAGCTGTACAGGATACTGAAGTTATAAACATAAGATTCTGCAGATTCTTGAAATGCATAGTCACATTGGCAACGCTGGAGGAACTCAGCAATCAGGCACCGTCTATGGAGAGGAATAAACAGTCGATGTTCAGGCTGAGGTGCTTCACCAAGACCTAATCTCCGGCATTTTGTAAATAAATTTATGACGACTTTTTACAAATTGTTGGTTTGGCTACAACTAGAATATTATGATCAATTCTGGATGCTGCACTTCTGGAAAAATGTTAAGGGCTTTATGGAGGGGCAGAAGAGATTTACTTGATTGAGTCATAGGAGAACAGACTATGAATAGAACGAAGAAGTTAATGGACTTCTTCCCGGAAGAGTGTGTGCTTAAGAGGTAATTGAATGGAACTGTTTAAAATCGCAACAGCTAAAGGACTAAATCTATCATTTAGAAACTTTCTAACAAAGAATGTGGTTTGAATCTAGAAAACACTTTGAAGGGAGTGATAAAGTGGATGCAATCCTATCATTAAAGTAGGAACTGAATAACTATTTGGAATTGGCTGAACTATGGAAATTGGGAGAATGGGGCTAGTTAGGTTGCTCTTATATGGAGTTGGTCCTGACTCTGTGCACCATCCCAACCTTTAATCTTTGTGATTCTCTGGCATAATGTATATGAGCATTAAAGTTTGTTTTCGAAGTTCAAAGTAAATTTATTAGCAAAGTACTGATATGTCACCATATGCTACCCTGAGATTCATTTCCTTGTAGGCATTCACAGTAGAACAAAGTGTGTAAAAGACAATTTGTACAAATAAGTAAAAAAAAATACTGAGAACATGTTTATGTAAGTAGGGAGAAGGCAGCTATTTTCCGATGACTTGTGAAATTTTCATGGAGGGAGGACATCAATGAGGTTGCAATTAAGTTGAGCAAAAATTGTGCTGAACAGGATAAGATGTTCTACATCAGTGGTATATTTAACCATCCTCTGAACGTCTCAGATTACTCTTTCTATCTTGAAACATACAGGGGTACTTGAAGGCAGAGTACAAGGTTAATCAGAGGATTTGGTGTGGAGGAACAGAGGGATCTTGGGATCCCTCATAGTTGCCGCACAAGTGGATATGGTAGAGAAGAAGGCATATCTGTGTTGGCCTTCACTAGTCAGTGACTGAGTTCAGGAGCTTTGAAGTAATCTTTCAGCTTTATAAAACTCTGGTTAGATCACACTTAGAATATTGTATTCAGTTCTGGTCACCTTGTTATAGGAAGGATGTGGAAGCTTTAGAAAGGGTGCAGAGGAGATTTACCAGGATGCTGCCTGGACTAGAGAACATGTCTTATGAGTACAGATTAAATGAGCTAGGACTTTTCTTGTAGGAGTGAAGGAGGATGAGAAGTGACTTGATAGAGATGTACAAGATTATGAGAGTCGTAGAGTGGGCAACCGGTAACTTTTTCGCAGGACAACAATGGCTAGTACCAGAGGACATCTTTTTAAGGTGAGTGGAGGAAGGTTTAGGAGGGAGGTCAGAGGTATAGGAGGTTTTTACAGAGTGTTGTTTATATCAGGGATGCACTGCAGGAGTGCTGGTTGAGGGTGACTCATTAGGGACATTTTTAGAGGGTTGAGTTATTCACTGATCTCGGCAAGGGTGATTCATTAGGGACATTTTTAGAGGGTTGAGTTATTCACTGATCTCGGCAATTTACTTGCAAATGTTTTGTTACCGTGCGAGGAAGCATCGTCAGTGCACTGTTGGTAGTGGTGTGTCCTCCGAATGCTTGACTTTTATATACTTTTCAATCAGCAGATTGGATGCAATTTCAGAAATCCTGTTTTGATGTGGGGAGGAATTCATGTTTACAGAGTTGTTTGTGGAAAACCACGCTTCTAGGAATTCTCTTGCAGCCGCGTGCATGCTTGCACCTTGACAGTCACAGATGTCCAGTCAAATTTGTGCCCGTCTATCTTCATGGATAGAAACTCGGAAGAGTTGGTCATGCTGCTTCACAGCCAGTTGACGTTCATCGATCCTTGTGGATAGTTTTCTAACGCTTTAGCCGATGTAGTATTACTTTCATCTTGGGTCAAGTCCTTCATCCCCCTCCTTGGCCAAGTGTCCAACACAACTGTCTGTCAAGTAGGACCCAACCCAAGTGTTTCAGAGGGAAACATTTTGGAATCCAAAATTTTGGACCCAACTACATTTTGTAATCAACACACACAAAATGCTGGTAAGAAATTTGAAAGTAGGAGGGGGAGGGGGAAATGCGAAATGTTAGGAGAAGACCAGAGGGGGTGGGATGAAGCTAAGAGCTGGAAAGGTGATTGGCAAAAGGGATACAGAGCTGGAGAAGGGAAAGGATCATGGGATGGGAGGCCTAGGGAGAAAGAAAGGGGGGGAGCACCAGAGGGAGATGGAGAACAGGCAGAGTTATGGGCAGAGAGAGAGGAAAAAAAAACTAAATATACTTTCAAATCTCTTACTATCTTTCCTTTCAATTAGTCCTGACGAAGGGTCTCGGCCTGAAATGTCGCCAGTGCTTCTCCCTATAGATGCTGCCTGGCCTGCTGTGTTCCACCAGCATTTTGTGTGTGTGTTGCTTGAATTTCCAGCATCTGCAGATTTCCTCGTGTTTACATTTTGTAATGAATATTTGTAATGACCATTTTGTAATGGTCTGTAATATAATGCCACAGCTGTTCAGGCATGGTTCAGGGTGTTGCAAAGTTCTGTTAAAAACATAATGGACAATGTCATCAGATCGTTGTAAATTGTGCAAGAGATTTTTTAAAATAAATATCTAACTGCAAGATTCTGATAAGTGACAAGCTTGCGCTGAGCTGAAAAATAAATAGATTTTCATCTTTACACAGGATAACAATGACTTAAGCACAAATGATTTTTTACAATGTGTTCTTCATAATATGTGGAAATGTGTAGTTTTTTTTAACATGAAACAGGTAAATAAAAACTGTGCAATATTCTTAAACTAAAGTTGTGAATGGGACAGGTATGAAACACAGGCACATTTACAGGGTGCCCTCCACAGCATGAGGTTAGTATAACTTAGCAAAATAAACCACAGCCATGTGTGATAGAAGATTCTTGTCTGTCTTTGGAATGGGAACTGTTAAAGCATCGCAACACTTGAGTGTCACAACTTGAGAATTTAACTCTTCAGTGATGAATCATTGCCACATTGTTAGAAATATGGTACTTCTGTTAACATTTGTTCAGGCAAGTATCTCGCCCCATTGTACAGCTAGGCTTGACTTTCACTTGGATGAACTTTTGAAAAGCAGCTGATAACTGGAACTTTAATTCATGCAGCAGACTAGCCAAATCTTGTCTAATGGATAGTAAAAGAGATTGGCTACATCTCATCTTGTACAAGTTGTTGGTATTATTTTTTCCTCTCTGCCCCAGATCTCTTTTTGGATGTATAGCCACTTCTGGTGTAGAACATAGAATGGTACAGGCCCTTCGTCCCAGAAATTTTTACTGAGCTTTTAACCTCTAAGATTAATCTCACCATTCCATCCTACATAGCCTCCATTTTACTATAATCTACGTGCCTATCTAAGAGTTTCTTAAATGTCACTTGTGTATCTGCCTCTACCACCACCCCAGACGATTTGCTGTTTACATTAATGACCAGGAGGAAGGAGATGTACAGGAGCCAGATAGATTAGCTGCTTGAATAGTGTCACAACAACCTTGCACTGAACATCAAGGCCAAGGAATTGATTATGAACTTCAGGAAGGGGAAGTCAGGAGAACACATACCAGTCCTCATCGAGGTAGTCAGTGATGGGGAAAGTGTGAGAAGTTTCAAGCTCCTGGGAGCCGGAATCAACATCTAGACTGTCTATCCTGGGCCAAAACACAGTATTGCACTCAGGAAGAAGGCATGCCAGTGGCTCTTCATTCTTCAGGAGTTTGAAGAGATTTGGTATATCACCAAAGGCTGACAAATTTCTGTCGATGTATGGTGGAGAGTATTTTGACTGGTTGCATCGCTACCTCTCCAATCCGGAGGCTCCAATCCACAGAATTAAAATAGGCTGTATACTTGGCCAGCAGCTCCATCACGGGCACAATCCTACATATCATCAAAGACATCCTCAAGAGACAGTGCCTCAGGAAGGCAGCATCCATTGTTACGGACCCCCACCGTCTAGGACATGCCCTCTTCTCATTTCTGCCATCAGGATGGAGGTACAGAAGCCTGAAAGGCCACAGTTTTACGATCAGCTCGTACCCCTTGACCTTCAGATTTCTGAATAGCTGATGAACAGCACCTCACTATTCCTCTTTTGGCACTATTAATAAATTTTTTTGTACCTTTAGTAATTTTTATGTCTTGCACTGTACTTCTGCCACAAAATGGTAAATATGCTGCTGATGCTAAATCCGATTCTGAACAGTATAAGATTTCCAGATTACTGGTGAGGAAAAAATGGGTGGGGGGGGGCTTGTTATAAGGATTATGTAATTTTGCACAGGATGTAGGTTGAGTGAATGAGCAAAATTCCTGCAAATGGAGTTTAATGCAGGGCAGTTTGAGATCATGCACTTTGGTCAGAGAACTCTAAAGGCAGATAATCAAATTAAGCTCTAGACAAATTAAGTGAGACAATGGGGGAGTTGAAGTTACAGAGTGAATTGGTGCTGTACTGCATGTATCACAATAAACCAGCAGGCAGGTCCAATAAGTACTCAGAGTAAATGGCAATTTAGCCTTCATTGCAAAAGGTCGGAGTCTAGAAAGGGAGTTTTTGCTGTAATTGTATGGAGTGTCGGTGAAGTCCCACATCGAATCCCTTTGTAGTTTCTTTACATTAAAAAAAAGGTATACATGTCCTTCATGGGTAGTAAGAGTCTGATTTATGGACATCTCTATGTATGAATGAGAAAATGGGCCTTGACTTGCAAATTTTTGACTTTACTAAAATTTCCAATGAATTTTAAAAGATTCTTTGAAGAGTTAAGCTTCCCTGTCTTTCTGACAAGTGAATGTAATACGAACCAAATAATTTTGAGTTAGCTAGTGTGGTCAGAGTCTGACCCTGCAGCTGTGTGCTGCCATAGAAGGAGGTGATATTTTCGGCAAGAATCAGTGGTTTGAGCTGCTGTGCTGGCTGTTCGGAAGTCTGTATGGGGGTGATTTGTTCAGTCAGGGAACTCAGCAGGTCAGGTGGCCGCTCTTCCCATGCCTGTTTGCTCTTCTGTTAAAGCAGTGCATGATCCATACCTACACACTTAACTGTTCATTTGTAACTTTCTAAACCTGGGTTCCAATGGTTCTCAAGAATGGAGCCCCTTTGTAATCCAGGGACAGTCTGCAGTGATGTTGGAGGCAGTATAGAGGAGATCTACCAGGCTAGTTCCCAAGATGAAAGGTTGTCCTACCAAAAGAGATCAAGTCACTTGAGCCTATATTCCTTGAAGTTTTGAAGAACTGCGGTAACCTTATTCAAAGATTAGATATGCAGAGAGCTTCATGGGGTTTTTGCCAGTGGGAGAGTCTTGAAGAGGATTTGGGTACAAGATAAAGGGCTGGTCATTTAAAACTGAGGGGCACAGGAATTCCTCCTGTGGTGGTGAATCTCTTGAATTCCATGAAAGAAGCTTGATCGTTAGAAATATTTCAAGTGGAGGTGGATGAATATTGAAAGATTAGGGATTTGGGGAGGAGGGGGTTGGGAACAATGGCACAGAAAAGTGGTGATGCCACTGTCGATCGGCCATGATCCTGTTAATTGATTGGACGGACTAGCAGAGCCTGTTGATTCACACCTGTTCCTATTTTCTTGTGTTTGGGGATGGGTGATCTGCAGTCAGGCCTTGTTAAATGTTACCATGGAATTGTCTACCATGGAATCTTCAAAAGATGATTTCTTAAGAGGACAGCATCCATTATGGAGGACCTTCACCATCCAGGACATGCCTTCTTGTTACTACCATTGGGGGGAGGTGCAGGGGCCTGAAGATCCACACTCAACAGTTCAGGATTCTTCTCCTCCGCCATCAGATTTCTGAATAGTCCATGAACACAAACACAAGAGATTCTAGAAGTCCAGAGCAACACACACACAATACTCCCAGCAGGTCAGAAGAGTAAACAGTTGACATTTAGGGCCAAAACCCTTCATCAGGATCCTTCTGTTTATGTGCTGCTTATTTACTCTTCTTGCACTATTTATTGTTTATTGCCTATCGTAACGTAATTTTTTATGTATTGCATTATATTCCTATTGCAAAAAAAAAACAAATTTCACAACATATGTTAGGGTCAGTAAACTTGATTCTGGTTCTGATATCAGGTACTGTAAGGAAACAGGGTTAGAGTGTGGTCACATGGCAGATCCTTGTACAGGTCTGCTCTGTAGAACGTACTTAATGATCTATGTTATTGACACAATAATTGCAAATGTCAAAATAACTTTGTATTTATTAACACCAAGCAGTATAATTTTGAGTTCCAGTTAGAGACCTTCAGGGAGATTTTTAGTGATCAGGGCAGGGGATTTGATGATCAGAATAGGTGCGATGCAGCTTTTAGACGGTTTTACGGGGGGTGTTACTAGGTTTGTCTGAACTTAGACTTTCAGAATATTTTTGATAAGGTATCTCACAAACTACTGTGGGAGATAAAAATCTGTGGTATTGGTGGTCATTGCTACAGCATTTTAAGAACTGGATGAATGTTCACAGAAGCTGGTTATTGTGATTGTGAAATAAAAACAGAAAATTCTGAGGCTGTTTGGCAGGTCAGGCTTCATCAATGCAGGGGAAGTGGAGTTGATGTTTTCGATCAACAAACCTTTAAAGTTCAAAGTAACTTTATTAAATAATGTTTATGTCACCATATACTTGAAAAACTACACACAAGATGGACAAGCAGCCAATGTGCAAAAGACAACAAAATGTACAAATACTGTACAAAAAGAACAAAAAAAAGTAACAAAAAAAGTCCCTTTCCTCTGCTGATTTGTCTGACTCCCCCCCTCACCAAAACCAATCACCATGTCTCTTTCCAACCCTCAACCTTCTTCACCTGCCCATTACCCACTAACTTCTTCCACTGGTTCCCCTTCCTGCCTCCCTCTATTCCATGTTTTGCCCTTCTCCTATCAGATTCCATCATCTTAATACCTTTGTCAGTTCCACCTGTCACCTCCCAGCTTCTGATATCATTCCCACTCTCCTCTCTCCTCCATCTGCTTATTACCCCTCTCATCTGGGCCTACCCATCTTGCTCCATCCCTTTTCTCCACCTCTTTATACTGGCTATCCCCTCTATCCTTCTGCCTTGCCCATTTTCATCCAGGGATGCTGCCTGACCCACTGAATTCCTCCAGCATCTTGTGTGTTGCTCCAGCATTTGCTTTGTTACTTTGAACTTTCAAGGTTTGTTGATCGAAAACATCAACTCCACTTCCCCTGCATTGATGAAGCCTGACCTGCCAAACAACCTCAGAATTTTCTGTTTTTATTTCACAAATCGCAATAACCAGCTTCTGTGAACATTCGCAGAATGTTGATTCCAGCATTTGCGGTCTCCTTTGTCTCCAATTGAGAAAGCAGGTATATTTCAAAGTTGCAAAGAGGGGGAGGGTGTTGAGAACAAGGGAACGTCTGTTATAGTGTGGAGAAAATGGTTGCTAGTTGACCCTTGTGCTTTTGATGTGAGCTAGGAAAAGGAGCTGGAAATAATACTGGTGGAAGAACTCAGCAGGTTCGGCAGCATTTGTGGAGGGAAGGGAGAGTCAACGTTTCGGGTTGAGACCCTTCATCTTCTGCAGATTAGTGTAAACTCCTTTTTTTAATGTCATGGACCTGTACCATTAGCCGAGGGAACCTCTGGTGTACAGGAACATGAATAAAGGTGTGGGTTGGTTAGCATCCATCTGTTTCGAAGACAGTGGGTGATCATCATCATTATCACAAGCCTGGGTGGAAGGTAGGAGGATCCTGAGATGCCCAGTTGCCAAGATCTCCCTCTCGGCCTCACCAGTGGAAAACAAAAACGCGTGAAGCAATATGTTTAGCACCAGCTTGGCTGTAGGAGCTGCCAGGAGGATATTCAATGGCATCCAGATGCCTTAGAAGCTCCATTCTAGATTTTCTGTCTGGGTTTACTCCCGTAGCCTTCGTCTCACCCGAGGCCGCTCACAAGACGGGCTATTTACCCATTGCTGGGGATCTGGATCACAAGCACCAGGGTGTGTCCACACACCAGTGTACTATGTGTGCAGGGGCCAGGCCGCCTTCTCCTCCCCCCCCATCCTCTGAGTTCAGCTTGAGTCTGAAAGGAGTTCAGTTTCTGCATGTCACCAGTGAGGAGGCACTACTTGAGGCTTGCTGTTGGAGAGGCTATGAACTGGCAGGGAGAGACTTGCACATTCAGCTCTTTTTCGCAAAACTGCTAGCCAGTGGTGGAAGCTGACAGTGAGACCGACAAGCACTACCCAGTACACTACCTCAACAACCATTTTGAATAAAGGTGTATGATAGGAATATAGAGGTGTAGTTTATGGTAAAAAGCCTTTCAGTTTGGTAAAGCACCTTGCCGCAGCTGCTCTGTAATTTGCCTCTTTACCGTTTCCTTGTTAATATTTGTAAGGAGTTGACACCAGATCACCCATCCCAAAACGTAAAACAGCGAGGTGGTCAGTGATCAGGCTCTGCAAGCCTGTCCCACCAAGACTGAGCAAGCTTAGGCTTTTCTTTTTGGAGTGAAGGAGGATGAGAGGTGACCTGATAGAGGTATAAAAGATGATAAGAGACAGATTGAGTGGACAACCAGAGACCTTTTCCCAGGGCGGAAATGGCTAATATGAGAGGGCATAATTTTCAGGTCATTTTCACTACCAGGGGTAGTGTTAAAGGCAGTTACATTAGGGATACATTAGCATCCTGAGCAGCTGCATCACTGCCTGGTTTGGAAATTGCACCATCTCGGATCGCAAGACCCTGCAGCGGATAGTGAGGTCAGCTGAGAAGATCATCGGGGTCTCTCTTCCAGCCATCACAGACATTTACACTACACGCTGCATCCGCAAAGCAAACAGCATTATGAAGGACCCCACGCACCCCTCATACAAACTCTTCTCCCTCCTACCATCTGGGAAAAGGCTCCAAAGCATTCGGGCTCTCACAGCCAGACTATGTAACAGTTTCTTCCCCCGAGCTATCAGACTCCTCAATACCTGAAGCCTGGACTGACACCTTGCCCTACTGTCCTGTTTATTATTTATTGTAATGCCTGCACTGTTTTTGTGCACTTTATGCAGTCCAGTGTAGGTCTGTAGTCTAGTATAGCTTTCTCTGTTTTTTTTAATTATGTAGTTCAATCTAGTTTTTTGTACTGTGTCGTGTAACACCATGGTCCTGAAAAATGTTGTCTCATTTTTACTATGCACTGTACCAGCAGTTATGGTCGAAATGACAATAAAAGTTAACTTGATATTTAAAAGAATCTTAAATGGGCACATGGATGAAAGAAAACTTGTGGGCAATGTGAGAGTGAAGGATTAGATTGATCTCCATTGGTTAGAAAGTTGGCACAACATGGTGGGCCAAAGGGCCTGTACTGTGCTGTCGCCGTCTGGGTTCTGTAGGGACACATGGCCTTGAACTGCCAGCTCAATTGATATTGAAAGTCATTTCTACAGAGTCCAGTGTTTTTCTAAGACATTTCACAACCGTAAAGGCAAAAATTCACACACACTTTCATTTCTTATTTTTTGGCTTTTTTCTTAATTTAACAAGTTTACTGAAGTTTAAAGTTTGCCTTCCTAGATCTCCTTTTGTTGCGGTAAATGCTTGAGAATCAGAATCAGGCTTATTATCACTGACTTGCACGTGAAATGTGTTGTTCTGCAGCAGTACTTCAGTAAACTACATAAAGCCTACTATAAATTATAATAAGAAACACAATGATGCTGAATGAAAAACTAATTTGCGCATTTACATTGATTAGAGTAGATTACTGCAATGCTCTTTTGACTGGCCTTCCAAAGCAAACTATTGACAAACTTCAACTCATTCAGAATACCACTGCTACACTTTTAAGCAAAACCAGGATGGGGGAAGATACCACTCTCAGGTCTTCTGCTGGTCTCTTAAATTTCAACAATCTTCCTTAAAAGATAATTGGCAGGCCAGCTTTTTTGAACTGCAGTCCTAGACTGTGGAATTCAATACCTACAACTAATAGGGATGCAGACTGAGTTGAGAGACTCAGAACCTATTTATTTAACCTTGCTTTTAACTAGCATCTTTGTGCTTTCATGCTTTTTTTTTCATTTTCATGCTTGTACGTTTATCCCATTGAGCTACATCTGTATGAAACGTGCTCTATAAATAAAGTTTCCATAATGATGACCAATCAGCTGATACATGCCGAGCGTCTGGAGTGCACACCACAATTAACAGCGTACGATGATGTCTCCTCGTATGGTGACGAAATGCTTGCAAGTAAATGACCAAGATCGGAGGGCAGCTCGACCAAACCTAAGCCCCATGTTTTTTTGAATTATTTCCAAAATTGTTATTCTTGTAATGTAAATATAAACACGAGTGCAAAAAGAGTGCAACAGGAATGTGAGGTAATGTTCATGGACCATTCAGAAATCTAATAGCAGAGGGGAAGAAGCTGTACCTAGAACATTGTGTGTGTCTTCAAGCTCCTGTACCTCCTCCCTGATGGTAGTAATGAGAAGAGACTGTGGGGGAGATGGGGGTCCTTAATGATGGATTATGTCTTCTTGAGGCATTTCCTTCTGGAGGTTTCCTCGATGGTGGAGAAATGTTTACATTGAAAGTAACACAGACTGCTTGTTCCTTCAAAGAGATCTGAGCCTGGTTTGTTATTTTTATCAGCCCCGAAGCTAAGAGCAAAATTTCCAAAAGAGATCACAAAACTACTAGGAAGGAATCCCACTCCACCCTCACATCCTTTCGCTAGCTGGTAGGTGCTGGCTAGCAACTTCTGATTTACCCATCCTGACTCAAGTTAGCTCATGTATCAGAGACAGGCATTTAGGGCCTGGGACTTTCCTTTTTAAGACTCAGCTGTTCACTGCCTTCGTCAGCTGAGTTGTCAGAGATAGATTTATATTGAGGAATGCAGTAATTCATTTCTCATTGCACTTTGCAGAAGTTATTCCCTATTTGGGGTAGTTTAGTCTTTGATGACTTTTATCTAGAACTTGAAACAAAAAAAAAGGGTTTCTGAAAACCTTCCTGTTGTAAAGGAGGAACAATGTAAAAATAATTTCTCGTTCCTAAATGTGGAGAGTGGAAAATCACAGCAGTTTATTCCAACAAAAAGACAATTTTCATGCTTTTGGGGTTGTTTTTGTGAGTCTTAAGCATAAAACACTGCTGAGAAGGGACACTGAAGAAGAACTCTGACTACGGGATTTCAACGTGCTGAAGCTGGTCGTGATTCTTTTGGAACGATTAGATTTATTTGTCCCATATACATCGCAACATAATAGTAAAATGCGTTGTTTGCGACAAATCGAATCGGTAAGGATTGCGCTTCTGGCGCCAACCTAGCATACCGACAACTCACTAACCCTCACCTGTACGTCTTTGGAACACGGAAGGAAAATGAAGGAAACCCTTGCGGTCACAGGGGGAATGTATAAACGTCATAAGATTCATATCATAGGAACAGGATTAGGTCATTCAGCCCATTAAGTCTACTCCACCATTTCATTTCGGCTGATTCTCCTGCCTTCTCCCCATAACCTTTAACACCCTTGCTACTCAAAAACCTATCAACTTTCGCTTTAAACATACCCATTGTCTTGGCCTCTACTGCCAGCTGTAGCAATGAATTCCACAGATTCAGGCATATGAAGTTCTAACTCCTTACAGACAGTGGCAAGAATTGAACCGCAATCTTATAGCTACCTCTGTAATTGCTTTAGGCTAACCACTATGCTGCCATGCCATCTATCTATCTGTTTGACTGTCTTAAGAGCAAACTGTTAGGACCTTAAGGTTGTTTGTATGTTAACATCAACCAGTGGTGACTTGTGTTGGCTGCTACAGAGGAGTTGTTTCCCACCTAGGAGTACTTCTCTTGCCTCTTCCTTCCTTTCCTGTCACTTCATTCTTATGAACAGAGAGGGAGTAGTAGGTTCACTCAATTACAGGATAGACAATTGAGAGATCACACCTGCCTCTCACCTGTGTCGTTGCTGGACCACAGTCCCAAGTATAATCAATGCATAATGATATTCCACCAGAATTTAAAAGAAAAAAATTTGTGTTGAATAATTTCACATTGAAACCTACTGAACATTGAAAGGCCTAGGTAGCGTGCAGAGGATGTTTCCAATAATGGGAGTGTCTAGGACCAGAGAGTGCTGCTTCTGAATACAAGAATGTCCCTTTAAAACAGAGATGAGGAGGAATTTCTTTAGCCAGAAGGTGGCGAATCTGTGGAATTCATTGTCACAGATGACTGCGGAGGTTAAGTTATAGGATATGTTTAAAGTGGAGGTTGATCCCTTCTTTATTAGTTATGGGAAGAAGGTAGGAGAATGGGGTTGAGAGGGATAATAAATCAGCCATGGTCAAATAGTGGAGCAAACTTGATGGGCCAGACCAACCTAATTTTGCACCTATGTCTTAAGGTCTTATGGAAAAGTTTTATTGCACCCTCTATCACTGTCCAGACACCTTCCTATTGATCTTTTTCTACCAGTGTTTCTTACAATGAAATAATCCCTCTGCACAGAAAATGTATTCTTTCTGCAATAACAAGTCATATCATCGAACTGGAAATATTTTGATCAACTTTTTATTCAAGTCAAGTCAAGTTTATTGTCATGTCGACCATAAACTGCTGGTACAGTACACAATAAAAACGAAACAACATTCCTCCAGGACCCTGGTGCTACATGAAACATCACAAAACTACACTAGACTATGTGAGACAGCACAAGGCTACACTAGACTACATAAAACAACATAAAAATTGCACTAGACTACAGACCTGAACAGGTGCACAAAGTGCACAAAACAGTACAGGGCAATGCAATAATAAATAAACAAGACAATAGGCACAGTAGAGGACAAATTACAATATAATAATAAATGATGTAGATGTCAGTCTAGACTCTGAGTATTGAGGAGTCTGATGGCTTGGGGGAAGGAACTGTTGCACAGTCTGGTAGTGAGAGCCCGAATGCTTCGGTACCTTTTGCCAGATGGCAGGAGGGAGAAGAGTTTGTGTGAGAGGTGCATGGGGTCCTTCACAATACTGTTAGCTTTGCGGGTGCAGCGTGTGGTGTAAACGTCTGTAATAGCGGGAAGAGAGATCCCAATGATCTTCTCAGCTGACCTCACTGTCTGCTGCAGGGTCTTGCGATCCGAGATGGTGCAATTCCCGAACTATTCATTACTTATTGCCTTTATGATAAAAGCCTCTCTTTCCCGGAATCATTTTGGTAATTCTTTCTGAACTGCGCCTCAGCTGCATCTTCCTGAGGTAAGGCATTGTTAACTGAGCGCAGTTTATTTGTGATCTATTGGGTTTATTTCTTTGACTTTGCACTCTGTTGTCATGAAGTTGTTACTTACTTCAGTGTTGTCGAAGGATACACAAAGAAGTTCAAAGTATATATATGTCACCAATACAACTTTGAGGTTCATTTTCTTGCAGACATACTTAATAAATCCATAATAGAATAATAACCATAACAGAATCAATGAAATACCACACAAACTTGGGTGTTCAACCAGTGTGCAAAAAAAATGACAAACTGTGCAAATACACAAAAAAAAAGAAATAATAAACAAACAATAAGATTCGAGAGCATGGGGTGAAGAGTTGTTGAAAGTGGGTCCATCAGTTGTGGGAGGAGTTCAGAGGTGGTTGTTAATGGCACCACTCAGCTGCATTTTCAATCTCCCTTCTGTATGCTGATTCATCGCCACTTTTAATTCGGCCAAAGACAGTGGTGTCGTCAGCAAACTGAAATATGGCATTGGAGCCGTGCTTAGCCTTACTGTCATAAGTATAAATTGAGTAGAGCGGGGGGTCTAAATACACAGCCTTGTGGTGCACCTGTACTAATGGAGATTGTGGAGGAGATGTCTTTGCCAATCTGAGCTGATTAGGGTCTGCAGGTGAGGAAATCGAGGATCCAGCTGCACCAGGAGGTATTGAGGCCAAGGTGTTGAAGCTTATTAATTAGTTTTGAGCAGAAGATAATATTGAATGCCAAGTTGCATCTTGATGTGTGCATTTTCACTGTCCAGATGTTCCAGGGTTGAGTGGAGAGGCAATGAAATGGCGTGTGCTGCTGACCTGTAGTGACGGTAGGCAAATTGCAGCAGATTAACTTCGCTCCTCAGGCAGGAATTGATAGAGGACATAGCAACAAAAATAAGGGGCTGATAATTTAAAATTGAGCTACAGTACGTTGAAATTTCTTTAAGAGTTGTGAATTTTCTGCTCCTTATTATGGTGAAGTCTAGATGATTAGATATTTTTAAGGATGAAAGGTGAAGAGATTTAAATGCAATGGGTTCTAGTTAATTTGGACACATGGGAACAAATACATTTTGTTCTATTTAGGAGGGTGCCCCAATTAGTCAAAGTTTCATGGAAATAGTTAAAAGATATATTAAAAAAACAAACTACTATTTAATGAGTAACAAATCATGTACTTAAATGAAATACGGAGTAAATTATAACACTACGGATACTACTTCAGTATTATAAAACTACTAGTTCCTAATTGTTATTGACAGAGGAATTCATTCAGTGCACACAAACGCGTTCTTTTGATTGACTAAATGAACAAACTCAGTGCAGATTATGGACTGCCTTCGTACAATGCTTTCGACGATTGCATCCTCTAAATCTTCATTCTCATTGTAACATTCAAAGTGATTGTCGATGCCTTCAAACTCTTTGTAGTTGCTAACTTGTTGAAGTAGCGAAATAATTTCATTTCTACTTCCAGCCGCTTTCTGGCATCTCCAAGCCTGATTGCTTGAAACTGCAGTGAGCAAGACAGTTCTGAATTGTCTTACTGCCTATTTCTCGCCAACCATCAGTGACAACAATCTGCTTTTTGAACACAAACACTTGCAACTGATGCTATTTAAAAACTCTTCTCTCTAAGCATAGTGTAGTGTCTAATGGCCATACATTGCACAGGGCTGACGCTAGTTAGAAACTTTGGTAGTGGTCTCCTGTACCAATTAAGTGGAATAGTGTACCAAATAAGTGGAGGGAATTTTGGCTATTCTCTCGATTTGTCTTTGTTCTTGAGATATCACAAATAAGCATCTTCTGCAATTAACTGATGGCCCAATTAGCCTGAATCCTGTGTATTTGAAAGCTAGTGGAATTGAGGGCTATAGGGAAGTGGAACAGAGTGGTTAAATTGAGGTTAAAATGATCAGTGGAATGGTGCAGCAGGCTTGAAGGGCCTGTCGGTCTACTCCTGCTCCTGTTTTCTTGTGTTACATCTAGCATTGCAAGATGGATACCAAAGAAGGGCTAATTCTGCACCGTGTATATATTTAAATGATTTTACAATTTAGGACATCCCAAAGTGCTTTATGGTCGATCAGCTACCTTTGAGATGCCAGTAGCTATTGTAATTTAAGAAAGGTAGAATATGTCAAAAGTGCCACAAACAATTTTCATGTAATTGAGGCAGCATGGTAGTGTAACATTATTACAATGCTAGTGACTTGGGTTTACCTCCCATTGCTATCTCGAAGGAGTTTGTGCCGCCTTAACGTGACTGCATGGGTCTCCTCCAGGTGATCTGGTTTCCTACCACATTCCAAAGGTGTATGGGTCAGTAGGTTAATTGGTTGCGTGGGTGTAATTGGCAGCTCAGGCTCATTGGGCTGGATTGGTCTGTAACTGTGCTGTATAATAATACAATAAAAGTGATCAAATGTGGTGAAGGATCATAGTGGAGAATCCCTGCTCCTGTTCTGAATAGCACCAAGGGAATTTTATTTATAGATGCATCATTGTAATGCCTTAATCTTTTGTCAGTCTTTGCTTTTGTATAGCTTTGCATAAACTCTATTATATTCCCCCTGTACCGATTAGTGGGTTAATTGGTCACATGACCATTGTTAGAGTCCGGCTTTGTCTCAACCAGCTTGGGCGAGAACAGGCAGAGGTTCTAAGTAAGTAAGAAAGTTTCTAATAAGTTTTTTTCCTGTTCATGCACAGCTAGAGATGTGGGAACTTCGGGAGACCTCCAGTCTCCCTAATAAATACATAGCACAAAGTGCATTGAACTGCAGCTCCTTGGTACCAGTGACATGGGTAGGAAAAGGATGTCTGGAAAAGAGAATATAGGGAATTAGGCAGAATGCTGAAAAGCAGGACCTCAGGGGTAGTAATCTCTGGATTGCTGCCTGTGCCTCATACCAGTGATGACTTAGCAGATGAATGTGTAGCTGAGAAATTGGTGCGGGGGCAGGGTTTCAGATTTCTGGATCACTGTGATCTCTACTGGGGAATGTATGACCTGCACAAATTCACAGGCTACACCTGAACCTGAAGGGGCCAATATCCTTGTGGGCAGATTCGCTAGAGCTCGTGGGGAGGGCTTAATTTGATTTGGCAGGGGGGTGGGAACCGGAGGGATAGGAATGAGGATGGGGCAGTTGGCATACAAGTTGATGCAATGTTGTAGTGAGACTGAGGAAGGTCAGGCTGATGATAAGGCAAAATTGCAGTCAGTTGGATGAGTTAAAGTGTAACGGGGCCAAAATCAAGAAGTGTGATGAATACAGGATTGGAGGTTTTAGAATGCACTCGGTATACAGAATAAGGTAGATATCTTGTATCTAAATTAAAGTTTGATAGGTATGATGTTGTGGGCATCACTGAATCGTGGCTGAAAGAAGATCATAGTTGAGAGTTTAACATTCAAGGATACGCATTGGAAAGAAAGGACAGGCAGGTAGGTAGAGACGCAGTCTGGCTTTGTTGGTAAAAAACCAAATCAGTTCCTTAGAAAGACATAGGTCCAGAAGATGTAGAATCCTTATGGGTAGAGTTAAGAAACTGCAATGATAAAAGACCCTGATGAGAGTTATATAAAGGTCTGCAAACAGTTGGCAGGATTTGGGCTACAAGTTACAGTGGGAGATGGCAAAGGCATGTAAAAAGCGCAATGCTGTGTTAACCATGGGGGATTGGGAAAATCTAGATGATGCTGGATCTCAAGAGAAGGAAGTGGTAGAATGCATATGAGATGGCTTTTTAGAGCAGCTTGAGGCAGTTCTGGATTGGGTGTTGTGTAATGAAGCAGATTTGGTTAAGGAGCTGAAGGTAAAGGAACCCTTAGGAGGCTATGATCCTAATATGATAGAATTCATCCTGCAGTTTGAGAGAGAGAAGTCAGATGTATCAGTATTCCAGTGGAGTAACGGGGCATGCAAGGGGAGCTGGCCAAAGTTGATTAGAACAGGACACTGTCAGTGATGACAGCAGAACAGCAATGACTGGAGTTCTGTGGGCAATTCGGAAGAGGCAGGATAGATATATTCCAAAGATAAAGTATTCTAAAGGGAGGATGAGGCAACAGGTGCCAGAATGGTCACTGCATAAAGCAAAAGAGAGGGCTTATAATACAGCAAAGATTAGTGGGATGTTAGAGAATTAGAAAGCTTTTAAAAATCACAGAAGGCAATTTTAAAAAGAGCCATAAGGAGAAAAAGGATGAAATATAAATGTAAGCTAGCCAATAGTAACAAAGAGGATACCTAAATTTTTCTCCCCCCCCCCCCCCCCCAGATATGTAAAGGGTAAAAGAAAGGAGAGTGGGGTTTGGACCACTGGAAAATGATGTGTGAGAGGTGGTAATGTGGAAACAAAGAAATGGCAGATGAAATTAAGAAGTATTTTGTGTCAGTCTTCCCTGTTGAAGACTCTAGCAGAATGTGAGTGTTGTTGCTATTAATAAGGAGAAGGTGCTTGGGAAACAGGAAAGCCTGAAGGTAGATAAGTCACCTGGACCAGATGGACTACATTCCAGGGTTCTGAAAGAGGTAGCTGAAGATATTATGGAGGCATTAGTAATGACCTTTCAAGAATTACTAGGTTTTGGAATGGTTCCTGCGGACTGGAAAATTCCAAATGCCGCTCTCCTCTTCCATCAGGGAGGAACACAGAAGACAGGAAATTACAGGCTCAGTGGCTGGAATGCTATTGGAGTCCATTATTAAGGATGAGGTTTCGGAGTACTTGGAGGCACATGATGAAATAAACTGAAGTTAGTTAGCATGGTTTCTTCTTGCCTACCTTTATCTGTTCGATTTCTTCAAGGAAGTAACAAGCAGGATGGACCAAGGAGAGCCAGTGGATGCTGTTTATTTGGATTTTCAGAAGCCTTTTGACAAGGTGCCGAAGATGTCGTAGCTTAACAAAATCAGAGCTCGTGGTTACAGGAAAGGTACTAGCCTGGATAGAAGATTGGCTGACTAGTAGGAGGCATTTTTCTGTTTGGCTACTGGTGACTAGTGGTGTGTTCCAGAGGTTGGTGTTGGGGCTGCTTCTTTTCATGTTGTATGTAAATGATTTGGATGAAGGAATTGATGGCTTTGTGGCCAAATTTACAGCCGAGGCATAGATAAGTGGAAGGGTAGGTGGTGTTGAGGAAGCAAGGTGTCTGCAGAAGGAATTAAATAGATTGGGAGAATGGACAAATAAGTGGCAGACGGAATATAATATGAAGTGTACAGTCATACACTTTGGTAGAAGGAATAAAGATGTGAACTATACAGGGAGAAAATTCAAAAGTCAGAGGCACAAATAACATGGGGGGGGGGGGGGGTCTTTGTGCAGGATTCACTAACAGTTAACTTCCAGGTTAACTAGGTGGTAAGGAAGGCAAATGCAATGTTAGCATTCATTTCAAGAGGACTAGAATACAAAAGCAAGAATGTAATGCTTGGAATTCAGACTCTTCTTGGAATATCATGAGCAGCTTTGGGCCACTTATCGGAGAAAAGATGTGCTGGCATTGGAAATTATCCAGAGGAGGTTTATGATAATGATCCCAGGAGTGGAAGAGTTAACATATGAGGAGTTTTTGATGGCTATGTGCCTGTACTCGCCAAGGTTTTGAAGAATTGAGGGGAGATCTCATTGAAACCTATCGAATATTGAAAGGTCTGGATAGAGTGGATAAGACCATAAGACATAGGAGCAGAATTAGGCCATTAAGCCCATTGAGTCTGCTCTGCCATTAGATCATGGCTGATCACGGATCCCACTCAACTCCAACGATGTGGAGAAGATGTTTCCTATAGTGCGGGAGTCTAGTACCAGAGACCTCAAAAATGAGAGATGTCTAATTAAAACAGAGATGAGGAAACATTTCTTTCGGCAGAGGGTGGTGAATCTGTGGAATCCACTGCCACAGATGATTGTGTTGGCCAAGTCATTCGGTGTATTGATGGATTCTTGATGAATCATGGCGTAAAAGATAACGGGGAGAAGGTAGGAGATTGGGGTTGAGAGGAATGATGGATCAGCCACGATGGAGTGGCGGAGCAGACTCAATGTTCTAGTTCTGCTCCTATGTCGTATAGTCTAATTGGTGGGAATAGAGGGCTGGAAATTTGGAGAATGTGGGCTGGAAGGACTGTCACCTTACTGTCTCTGTAAGTAAATAAGTAAATCAAATCTGAAGGTAGTAGCTGTTAACCTACACATAATTTGACAATTTTACTTTGATAATCAAAAAAACCTTTCAACAATGCAACAGTTCTTCAGTGTATACTGGTGTACTAGATATGGCATTTGTGTTACTGAAGTACAACATGTACTGAAGTGGCAGCAGTTGAACTATGAGTGGTTAATATTATTAGAGCAGCTCTATTCCTCCCTGAAGTGAAAACTAAGGATCTTCAAAAGTTGTTAGAAGGTAAGTTCATTAAAGTTGATATACACCTGCTTAAAGGGAAGTTTGGCAGCAAAGATGTCAAGTTTAAGAGCGGGCCATGGCATTATAAAGATGGTTGGTTGACTGAATGGGTTTCCTCTGAGTGTCTTGATTTGTTCCCACGTTCCAAAGACGTATGGTTAGGGTTAATGAATTGTGGGCATGCTATGTTGGCGCCAGAAGTGTGGTGACACTTGTAGACTGCCCCCTGCACGTCCTTGCTGATCTGATTTGATGTGGCTGATGTACTTAACTATAATACATTTTGATGTAATTGTGACAAATAAAGCTTTAATCTTTATCTTTAAATCTCTGAAATGTTTCTACCCACATGCATGATTAAAGTTAGTAAGTTGAGGGCGTGCTATGTTGGTGACGCTAGCGGGCTGCCCCGCAGAGAGTCCTTGGTTATTGACACAATTAACACATTTCACTGAGTGTTGCGATGTACATTTGACAAAGCTAACCTTTATCTTTAAATTATTTCGTTTGTGTTTTAAACCAAAACACTGTACAACCAATACATTGCCAAGAAAGTCTAGTTCTTCATGTTGCCAGATGCGGCCAATTTATGTACAGGGGAGGAATCTTCACTAATGCACAGAAATCTCTCATTAGTTCCTGAAGTGGATTTGGAATTGGTTTCAACTTTGCCTCCAGCTTCCACTCTGCCTTTAAATTCACTCGGTCCATTTCTGATGCCTCTGTCCCCTTTCTCAATATTTCTGTCTCCATCTCTGAAGCTGTCTACTGATAACTTTAATAAACCTACTGAGTCCCATGGCTATATTTACTTTCCCTCCTCCCACTCCTCTCCTGTAAAAATGCCATTCCCTTTTATCAGTTCCTTCATCTCCACTGCATCTGATCCCAGGGTTTCCCTTCCTCTATCATTGATGCTGCCCTCACCTGTATCTCCTCCATTTCCCAGTCTCCCCACCCCCCTTCACCGTATCGTACCACTGCCTTAACAGGGATAGTGTTCTTCTTGTCCTCAGCTACTGCACCATGAGCCTCTACATCTGGTGCATCATTCTCTGCAAGTTCCACCATCTTTACTTGAACCCAACTACCAAACGCATCTTTACCTCCTGCCATTCTTCGTTTTCTGCAGGAATTGTTCTCTCCATGATTACCTTGATCATTCATCCCTCACCATTATAATCTCCCTCCTGGCACTTGTCCCTGCAAATGGAAGAAATGCTACACCTGCTCATTCACCTCCTCCCTCACCTCCAAACAGTCCTTTCAGGTGAGCCAACACTTCGCTTGTGAATCTCTTGGTTGTCCACTGTATTCAGTGCTTCCGATGTGGCCTGCTACATTTGTGAGACGCAACATAGATTGGGGGACCGCTTTGTCGCGCATCTTTGCTCCATCTGCAAAAAGCAGGGATTTCCTAGTGGCCAACCATTTTAATTCCATTTCTTTTCACATTCTGACTTGTCCATCCAAGCCCTCCTCTATTGCTATGATGAGGCCAGCCTCAGATTAGAAGAGCGAAACCTCAAATTCCTCCTGGGGTTGTCTTGAATCTGATGGCATGAACATCAATTTCTCCAACTTTGAGTAATTTCTCCCCCTCTTCCTTTCCCTTTTCAGTTCTCCACTCTGGCCCCCCCCCAACCCTTCTCTCCTCAACTGCCTGTCATCTAATATCTTCTAATATTTGTATATCCGTGCACTTGTAATGCTACTGTGACTCTGTAATTTCTTTTGGGATCAATAAAGTATCTATCTATCTATCTTCCCTGGTGCCTCTTCTCCTCGTCTCCTTCTCTTCTCCCGTAGTCCACTCTCCTCTCCCATCAAATTCCTTCTCCACCTGTTAGACTTTTCCACCTTTCATCTCCCATCTTCTTTCTTCATCCTCCTCCCCTACCTACCTGGCTTCAACTATCACCTTCTAGCTTGTACTCCTTTCCCTCTCCCCACCACCTTATTCTGGCTTCTTCCCTCTTCCTTTCCAGTCCTTATTTTTTCATAAATTCTATTATATTTCTTTATTTTCCTATAAAAGCCTGTGAGATAGTATATGGGAACATTTATGTACTTTGATAATAAATTTAATTTTGACTGACTTTTTTTGACTTTGACTTTAGATACAAAGGGATATGAGCAGTCTCAGATATGGTTCAGTTGGTAGCAGCCTTGCCCGAGATATTCTAAGGGTTCAAATCCCACTCAACACTCTTAACAGCTTTTCACTGTATCTTGGTACACATGATATTAGTAATAATTCAAACGGCAACCTGACAAAGAACACGTGCAGTAACAAAGTTGAGCCAATTTGCTCAGTGGGCATGAGAGCTTGTGATGCTATTTTAAAGCTGGTCAGGTGAATTATCCCTGGTGTCCTGATCAATAACAATCACATCAGCAACATAGCAACAAACTGCCAGTTTTGTTATACAGTGCCAAGAATAGAAGCTTCACTTGCATAAGTTCAAAGTAAGTTTATTACCAAAGTATGTATATGTCACCATATACAACCCTGAGACTCATTTAATTGCGAGTAGAATCAATAAATTCTTAATAGAATAATAATCATAATAGAAACAATGATGGACCACACCAACTTGGTGTTTCTACCAGTGTACAAAAGACAAAGTGTGCAAATACAAAAGGAAAAAACGTAGTAATAAATAAATAAGAAAGATGAAGACTCCTTGAAAGTAAGTCCGTAGGTTGTAGGACCATTTCAATGATGGGATGAGTGAAGTTATCCCTTTTGTTTCAGGAGCTTGATGGTTGAGGGGTATTAACTGTTCCTGAACCTGGTGGTGCGAGCTCTAAGGCTTGTACCACCTTTCTGATGGCAGCAGTGAAAAGGGAGCATGGGGGGGGGGGGGGGTTGGTGGTGGTGGGGTCGGGTCCCTGATGATGGATGCTGCTTGCCTGCAACAATGCTTTGTGTAGAAGCGCTCAGTGGTGGGGTGGGCTTTACCTGTGATGGACTCTGCCGAATCGACTACATTTTGGAGGATTTTCCGTTCAATGGCATTGGTGTTTCCATGCCAGGCTGTGATGCAGCCAATCAATATGCTCTTCCCCCAAACATCTATAGTCTATAGAAATTTGTCAAAGTTTTAGATGGCATGCCGAATTTACATAACCTCCCAAGGAAGTAGAGGCGCTGCCCCGCTTTCTTTGCAATTGCACTTAATTGCCAGGCACAGGACAGGTCCTCTGAAATAATAACACTGAGGAATTAAAGGTTGCTGGTTCTCTCCACCTCATGGACCAGTCAGTGCTCATTGTTGAGGTAAGTGAAGTTATTTATCTTCACTAGTTTAGGGGCTCGATGGTTGTAGGTTAATAATTGTACCTGACCCTGGTGGTGTGGGATTTTTATCCTTGTAGTATGACATGGTGGAACATTGCATTTCATTGTAGAACAGTCTCCTTATTTCTATTTTATTTAAAATTGAAACGCTGGCATTTTTTTCCACCCCTATTGAATACTTGGACTTTTTCAGCATGTTTTTATTCTGTTGTAACCTTGCATGTCTCCAAGTGTCACCTCTCCTGCCAGATGAGCAGGTTGCTTGGTAAACAGATTATCGATGGTTTAACAAACCCTTTAACCGCAAAGCTTTGCAGCTTGATCGTTGGGAAAGAGATGGTTGATGTAAGCCAAGTTACAAAGAGTTATGCAATTTGGAGCGGATTAATGAGGTTGTGTTGTAAGCCCCTTGCTGTTAATGGTTGGGTGGGGGAGGGCTGGGGGTTGTGGCAGGGATGCTATGGCTGGTGTCTGTGTTATTTAGTTTTGATGCAAACAGCTCTCAGGAAATGTACAGTTTCCCGCTTTCCTGTGGTAGAGCCTTGCTTCCTGCCTGATACACGACCGCTGGTATTTGTACTGCACAGTTGGACTTGGGTTCTGTTGCTCCATTGCAAAACGGATTGCAAAATTGGTTTGAATTTCAGTTGAAGTGTTTTTCCTTCCATAGTTTTCTCCTGTGTCCACCTGATCATCAGGTTCAGGAACAGTTATTACCCTTCAACCATCAGGATCTTGAACCAGCATGGGTAACTTCACCCATCTTAACACTGAACATAATCTATGGAATCACTTCCAAGAACTCCACAACTCATGTTCTTAGTATTATTTATCAATTTATCTTTCTATTTAGTTTTTAATATTTGTGCAGTTTGTCTTTTGCACATTGATTGTCAGTCTGTGTATAGCTTTTCATTGATTCTATTTTTTTGTTCTGTGAATGCCTGCAAGAAAATGAAATCTCAGGGTTGTATGTGGCGACACGTATAGTACGTACTTTGAAAATAAGTTTATTTTGAAATTTGAACTTTGGCCAGACTGCATGGTGGATCCATTTATACATCTACAGGTGACCTTGCTGCGCTTTGCCTAAATGAATATTCTTACTGTTCAAGTCCAAATCATGCATCAGAATACTGTTAGACCAAGGAGAACATCATTGCCCAGACAGATATTTTGTCAGCTAACATTACATGGGCATCCTCCCCCAGGAAGTGGTCTGTACAGTGATTGGGTGCAGGAAACCTAGCTGAATTTCCTCTTTTTCCCGCTATATTAGAGCTCCTTCAGCGAACTTAGAAGGGGAAAAAAATCAATCATGAGCATCTTTTCAGTGTTCAAATTTCAAAGTTCAAAGTAAGTTTATTGAAGTAACTTATAGTTTATGTTCACAGAGAGCCCGGTTCTCTATCCCTATATGCAAAGGGTTCCAGGTAGAATTAGGGGCTTCCCAGCGATAACTAAATGCCCACATACTAACTCAAGGCCCCAGCTTTTGCAAGGTAGTCAGGATCCACAAGCATTTCACTCCCTCAGGATTAAGAAGGCCCAGACCCATTCAATTGATATCAGTCGACATGTATTTAAGGAGAGAAAGGTAAGGGCAGCATGGTAACGTACTGGTTAGCGCAATCGCAATTGCATTACAGCCCCAGCGGTCTCCTATCAGGGTTTGATTCCCACTGCTCTGTAAGGAGTTTGTGCATTTTTCCCTGTGACCACGTGGCTTTGATCTGGCTGTTTTGGTTTCCTTCCATATTACAATGACAATATGGTTAGGATTCGGGTTAGTAGGTTATGGGTATGCTATGTTGGCACTGGACACTTGTGGGCGGCCCCCAGCATAATCTCACTGTTTTGATTTGATTTCAATGTACGTGGGACAAATAAAGCTAATCTTCAAAGAAAGATTGAAGGTGAGCAGGCGTTAGTTTTTAACAGTAGTGGGTGCCTGGAAAGTGCTGAAAGTAGATCGGACAGTGGCGTTTAAGAGGCTGTTAGCTAAACACACAGATATGGAAGGATATGTACAGGTAGAAGAGATTTAGTTCAGTTTGGCATCATGGGCGGCACAGACATTGTGGGCCAAAAGGTCTGACCCTGTGCAGTACTGTTCTGTGTTCAATGCTCTATCAGTTAATGCCCACATCCAGGGAGTTGTCATAATTTGTACTTCATGTGACAGTCCACTTAACCTGCTGCTGTTCACCTTCTGCGTCAGGAATAATAATCACGGACTGTTTTCTGAATGCCTGGCTCCTTGGACAATTATTTCACAATGGGGGTACTGGAAAGGAGTGTGAGCAGAGGACACGTCCAGAATGTTGAAAGACTATCAGTTTCATATGTTCAGTACACTGGGGAATTGGAACTCAAATTTTGCTTTTTATGGCGCTATTGTAACCCTATCACCCACGATGACTACACGGGTGTCAGCGATGATGGAGACGAGCCATTGAGATGTAGTGGCTCCATCAGGAGTTCGAGCCTGGATTGTCTGTAGTGAGAGATAGGTGGCAAGGACATTTGTGCCACTGAGGTTCCAGGCAGTGAACATTAGAGAATGGAACCACCTTCTAATGCCCTTCAGTGGACTAACCATTGCTGAGTCCACATGGGTCGCCATCAAATGAGTATATTTAAAGCAGAGGTCGGTAGGCATCAAATGGTATGGAGAAAAGGCAGGGTAATTGGGTCGCGAGGGAAAATAAATCAGCGATGATCAAATGGCCTCATTTCTGCTCTTGTGTCTTGTGTTCTAAATGGCTTCTGTCCTGACTTCAATCTGCAAGGTACAATCAAAGTTCAAGGTAAGTTTTCATCAAAGTACATTTATATATCACCATATACTGTACCATCCTGCGATTAATTTTCTTGCAGCCGTTTCAAAGTTCCTTTAGTATCGAATTATGTATACTATATACAACCTTGAGATTCGTCTCCTTACAGGCAGCCACAAAACAAGAAACCCAATAGAACCCATTAAAATAAGAAGGCCGCCATACACCCAAGGTGCAGGAGAAAAGAAGCTAATCGTGCAAACAATAAAAGTAAGCAAATAAAAGTCAGAATAGAGGGGGTTGTGGTTGATGTTTTTATTGCTGTTTGTGTGATTTGTTTTTTTTAGGGGGTGGGGGATGATATTTTTCTTTGAAGGTGTTCCATGGTTTGTTTTGTGTCTGTCTGTGGGGAAGATGAATCTCAGGGTTATATAGCGTACACACTTTTATAATAAATGTACTTTGAATCCTTTGAAATACAATAAAATCAAGGAAAAACTCCCTTTAAGCAAAGACTGCAACCAATGTGCAAAAGGAGTATGTTAGAAATTGGATCAGAAAGAAACTTCCATTTGCACCCTTAGGACGTTCCAAAGGGAAGGGCATTGTTGCTGCTGTTCTGATGGGAACCTCACTGCGGCCATTTTGTGTGCACCCAACTTCTAAACGCAGTCAAGTGATATCGATTTTTGTGTGTGGTCTTGTCTGGATCACTTCGCTTTGAATTCAACTTTTAAACTCTCATCCTGGGCATCAGTAGGTGATTGGTGATTTGTACAGAGGATTACCAGGCCGCAGCAGTATTGGGATGTCCCTGTGTGAAGTTGTTTATCTAGACCAGTAACTGCCTTTACAAAGTCGATTATTAATGTCAAGCCCAGCATTCACAGAAGCTAGGATTGGCCACACACTTTATAGAAGGTATGGACGTAGTGCTGGCAGTCGAAGATGAACCTTCTGCTGCTACTGTTAGACCACATACTTGGTGCCGACATTCCCTAAAGTCTAATACTACTCTTCAGTCCAGCTCTTTCAGTATGTTGGGCTACACTTAAATATGTTGAGTCAAGTATGATGTTTTCTTAAGGTAGGGGTGCCCAACCTGGGGTCCGTGGACCCCTCAGTTAAGGGTAAGGGTAAGGGTCCATGGGATAAAGAAGGTTGGGAATTCCTTGGATCCTAAGGGGTTGTCTTCTGGTGGGTCCTCAGGTGGCAGCAGAGGCTGATTTGGGATCCACATAATCCAGGATGCTAGGGTGGGTTCCCTTAGTGGAGAATGCACCGATGTGACTGTTTAACATGGAAAGGCTGATGCATGGGCAGTGTCCACGTGGTCCATGACCAGTGACAGATAGGAGTTGGGCTCTAGTGGCATGGAATGCAAAACGACCGGGCACCCTTCGCTGCTGCAGCCTTCACTGCTGTTGCAATGTGTCATCACCTTCTGCCAGCCCCACTATTGAGGTCTACATTGGAGCACTCTTTGCCTGGAACCTCTCCCTTGACCTTCCTGCCATGGGTGGCCCTTCCAGGAGCTGAACGCCAAATGGCTAAAGTTCAAGCAACATCACTCCTGCGATTTCAGGAACTCGCAAGCCTCCCCACCATGACACAACGATGATGATGATCCTTGGAAAAGGACCCTTTGAGATCCTGGGTTCAGCACCACAATGATGGACAATCAGTGGCTGCTTTATTTGGTAGACGTGTACACCTGCTTGTTAATGCAAATATCTAATCAGCCGATCATGTGGCAGCAACTTAATGCAGATGTGTTCAGTTGTTGTTTAAACCAAACATCAGAACGGGGAAGAAATGTGATCTGTAACCTTTTGAACCTGAAATGATTGTTGGTGCCAGACAGGGTGGCTTTAGTATCTCAGAAACTGCTGATCTCCTGGGATTTTCACGCACACCAGTCTCTAGAGTTCACAGGGAATGGTGCGAAAAAAAGACATCCAGTGAGTGGTATTTCTGTGGGTGAAAATACCTTGTTCTTGAGAGAGATCAGAGGAGAATGGCCTGCCTGATTTAAGCTGACAGTAACTCAAATAACCATGTGTTACGACAGTTGTGTGCAGAAGAGTATCTTGGAACAAACAGCACATCGAACCTTGAAGTTGGGCTACAGCAGCAGAAGACCGGGACTAGACACTCAGTGGCCACTCTATTAAGTACAGGAGGCACCCTCTAAAGTAGCCACTGTGTAGATAGTAGCTTGAAACCATCTACTATCTTTTCCATCACAAGTCTTTGTGAAACCATCACAAGTCTTTTCTAATATCCAGCCTTGTGGTTCTGAGGTTTGGTTCTTGCTGCATTGTATTTGATGTCTTAAGCTTTAGCTCAGTTTAATGGTTTTTGCAGAACACAATGCTTTTGAAGGTTACACCCACATCAAACAAGGTGCTTAATGTGGCATAGATGAAAAGCAGAGTAGAGCTGTCTCGACCTTTTGCTTTCATGTTGAACTGTCCTGCACCAGGGTACATTTATTTCTCTTGCTTGCTGACTCTCCTGCAGCAATAGCACTGCCGTTACTTGAACAGCTTTTACAGACGGGCTTTTAGATTCCGATTCATTTATTTATTTATCACACTTGCATCGGAGCATACAGTGGAATGCATTGTTTGTGTTAACAGCTGACACAACCTAAAGATGTGCAAGTGTCCGCACACATTCCGGCGCCAGAACAACACAACAGCAATAAAACAAAAACAAAACAAACCCCTTTCCTCCCTCACATCCGCACAGCCACTCACATATACAGACAGGCCAGCGACCCCAGGACAAGCCACCTCCGGGCCTTCAGCCTCCAGCGGACTCTCAGACTTGCAGGCATCAGGTCTGTGATTTCCCCAGCAGACACGCGGACTCCCAGACATTCGGTCTCTGATTCCACCCCAGTGGACTCGCTGACCCAGGGCTTTGACCATTGGGCCTCGACTCTGGATTTCTAATCGACCTTTGGGCTTCTATTTTCAATATCATTCCCAAGACTTGCCAATGACAAGACCCTGAACTCCATGCCGTAAGCTCCAGACTCACTGTTTCGCTTACCAAGCATATTACTGCTCGCATAGACCTCCAATTCTGGGACTCGCTACCCTGGGGGTCGGGGGGGTGGGGTGGGGGTTGCTCAATCCATCCACATGTCTTTTGCCATACGTCCATGTTCTGACCTTTGAAGTGGAGGCCTAGACTCCAGCCTAACTTTGTCAATTCCCTGTCCCTAAACCCTGAACTGACCTCTAAATCCCCTCTGTCCCTAAAACCATCTCTTTCTGACCCACAAATTAAATGAGGTCTGCAGCTCGGGCCCATCTTGACCGGAAGTCTTAATCAATGTTTTGGCATAAACCCAGGTTATTTAGAATATCAGGGTGTTGTTTCTGGTTATTTTCTACCTGAACCATTCGGTCTAAAGCCAGCATTATGTTCACTTCTTATCTTAATGCTCCTCACTCAACTGAACACAGCATGTAATGTTTGGGAGAGAGATACTTAGGATGTTTCAGTCAGTTTTTGAAAGGATTTAACCCAGTGCTACTAGTGCATTCCTGAAAAATAAAGTCATTTATGGGATTGCATTTCCCCTTTTCACCTTCGTATTTCCCTCCTTAAATGCCCTCCTGTATCCCTTTACATTTCTCATCTTTCCAGCCTCTTCAGGAACATGCTGTCCCCGAACATGCCTTGTTTATTTCTGAGCTCTTATCTGTGTGGTCTTGATGGATATTTCTCAAGGATTTTCTTTATTACGACTGTCATAAATATCTACCAATTCAATTTAGAAACATCCTCCGCCTCTGTTACTCTGGAAGCATATACACATTTAAATACCGAGCTGCCTTCAGTCCTATTGTTGTAATTGTTATAATGATCTAAGCCCAGAAGCTGACCAACACTCTTGAGTTGATCTGTGTGGCTTCTTGCATTAAAATAAGTGCCGTCTGGCTGAGTGTACCTTCCATATTCCCTGTTCCGCCCCTCCCTGGACTTGCCAGTGTTAAACTCTACATTTGCTTCAGCTTTCTCATCCTATACTACTTCAGGCCCCACGTCTTGCCACAAACACGAGAAAACCTGCAGGTGCTGGACACCCGGGCAACACACACAAAACGCTGGAGGAACTAAGCAGGCCAGGCAGCATCTGTGGAAGAGAGTACAGTCAACATTTCGGGCCCAGACCCTTCAGCAGGACTGGGAAAAAATAGACGAGGAGTCAGAGTTAGAAGGTGGGGGAGGGGAAGAAGGAACCCCACCTTCTAACTCTTTCACAGTGCTCAACAAAAGTATCTTTCAGTCAACAGTAAGGACAGTAAGTGTGGGGAGAGCCAGTCTTGGATAACTAAGGAAATAAAAGATAGTATCAAATTAAAAGCTTATGCGTACAAAGTCGCAAAGAGTAGTGGGAGACTGGAGGATTGGGAAAACTTTAAAAAGAAATAGAGAACAACTAACCAAGAAATAAGGAAAGGGAAGATAGAGTATGAAAGTAAATTAGCACAAAATATAAAAACTGATTGCAAAAGTTTTTATTAATATATAAAGCGAAAGAGGGTGGCTAACGTCAACGTAAGTCCCTTGGAAGACGAGAAAGGGAAATTGATATTGGGTGATAAGGAAATGGCTGAGGCATTGAATGACTATTTTGTGTCAGTCTTCACAGTGGAGGACACATCTAATATGCCAAAGAAGGATGATATGGACGAAATGGGAGGTGAGGACCTCGATAAAATCACTGTCACTAAAGAGATAGTGATGAGCAAACTAGAGGGCCTGAAGGTAGATAAGTCCCCTGGTCCTGATGGGTTGCATTCCAGGGTGCTGAAGGAATTGGCGGAGGTTATAGTAGACTTGGTAATCATTTATCAAAACTTTCTAGACTGGGCAGGTCTCAGCGGTTTGGAAGACAGCAAATGTCACGCCAATTTTTAAAAACAGGATGTAGGCAAAAGATGGGCATCTATAGGCCAAACACAAGGAAATCTGCAGATGCTGGAAATTCAAGCAACACACACAAAATGCTGGTGGAACGCAGCAGGCCAGGCAGCATCTATAGGAAGAAGTACAGTCGACGTACAGAGAGTGGAGAATCTGTGGAATTCTCTGCCCAGGGAAGCAGTTGAGGCTGCCTCACTAAATATGTTTAAGATACAGTTAGATAGGTTTGTACATAGTAAGGGAATTGAGGGTTATGAGCAAAAGGCAGATAGATGGAGCTGAGTTTACAGACTTTAACTTTTTTAACTTTTAACTTGAATGCAAAAGTAAGGTTCAATGCAGTGGGAGAGCCTCACTTTATCTTTAGATGTTAGTAGCACAATCACTTTACAGTGGTAGCAACTGGTGATTGGAGGTCAGTTCCTACCGCTGTCTATAATGTGCTTATATGTCCAAAATGTCAAAGTAAATTTATTATCAAAGTGCATATATGTCATCATATACTACTTCGCAATTCATTTTCTTGCAGGCTTTTGCAGAAAAGTAAAGAATACAACAGAATTTATGAAAAACTATACATAAACAAAGACCCACATTCAACCAATGTGTGAAGGATGGCAAAAGAAAAATTATGCTGAGAACATGAGTTGTAGAGTCCTTGAAAGTGAGCCTGCCTGTTGCAGAATCAGTTCAGAGTTGTAGTGAGTGAAGTTATCCACACTAGTTTAGGAACCTTATGGTTGTGAGCTAATAATGTTCCTGAACGTCTTGGTGTGGGGCATATAATGCATTACGCCAGTTGCTACATTACCCTGCCACTCAACCAGCTAAGTAGCATTGTTAGGGTGAATGTGCACAGTCTTTTTCCCAGGCTTGAGAAATCAAGAAATGGAAGGCGTATGATTAAGGTGAGGGGGAGAGATGTAATAGGAACTTGAGTGGCAACTTTTTCACCAGAGGCTCTCTATATGGAATGAGCTGCCAAAGGAAGTGGTTGAGACAAGTACATTAACAACCTTTTAAAGACACTTGTACAAGGTTAGGAAGAGTTTAGAGGGATAAAGGGTAAACACGGGCAAATCAAAGTTAAAAGTAAATTTATCAAAGTACATGTACAGTACTTGCAAAGTTTTAGACACATATGTAAAGCTATGGTCCCTTAGATGTTTGCACAGTACTGTATTTGTCAATGTGGAGCAGAAAGTGAGTTTGTAAACCTGGCAGGAGCAAAGGATGTTGGCAGTGGTGAGGGTGGAATGCTGCGGGAGGAGTGTGGCAAAGGTGGCAGAGGAGGAGTGCCAGGGGCAACGGGTTTTGGTGTGGGTGCAGACACAGCCAGCCCTGAGACAGCAGGCAAGGTCATTTGATTCCAGACAATTGGTTTACTGATCATTACAAAATGTCTGTCTGGTGCTTTCTGCTCTCCCCCATCTCCCTTCCTTTTTTCCCAACCATAATTCTTCTCTCCCTGCCCCCCTTTCCACTCTCAGTCTACAACAGAGACCCATATCAGAATCAGATTTATCATCACTCATATATGCCATGAAATTTGTTTTATTTTTGTGGCAGCAGTGCAGATCCGTACATAAAATTAGTATGGTGCTACGCAAAAGTCTTGGGCTCTAGCTATATATACGTGCCTAAGACTGGTCAGCAGCACAGGGGCGCCGCAGGGAACCGTACTCTCTCCGGTCCTGTTCACCCTGTACACATCAGACTTCCAATATAACTCGGAGTCCTGCCATGTGCAGAAGTTCGCTGATGACACGGCTATAGTGGGGTGTGTCAGGAATGGACAGGAGGAGGAGTATAGGAAACTGATACAGGACTTTGTGATATGGTGCAACTCAAACTACCTGCGTCTCAATATCACCAAGACCAAGGAGATGGTGGTGGACTTTAGGAGATCTAGGCCTCATATGGAGCCAGTGATCATTAATGGAGAATGTGTGGAGCAGGTTAAGACCTACAAGTATCTGGGAGTACAGTTAGACGAGAAGCTAGACTGGACTGCCAACACAGATGCCTTGTGCAGGAAGGCACAGAGTCGACTGTACTTCCTAAGAAGGTTGGCGTCATTCAATGTCTGTAGTGAGATGCTGAAGATGTTCTATAGGTCAGTTGTGGAGAGCGCCCTCTTCTTTGTGGTGGCGTGTTGGGGAGGAAGCATTAAGAAGAGGGACGCCTCACGTCTTAATAAGCTGGTAAGGAAGGCGGGCTCTGTCGTGGGCAAAGTACTGGAGAGTTTAACATCGGTAGCTGAGCGAAGGGTGCTGAGTAGGCTACGGTCAATTATGGATAACTCTGAACATCCTCTACATAGCACCATCCAGAGACAGAGAAGCAGTTTCAGCGACAGGTTACTATCGATGCAATGCTCCTCAGACAGGATGAAGAGGTCAATACTCCCCAATGCCATTAGGCTTTACAATTCTACCGCCAGGACTTAAGAACTTTTTAAAAGCTATTATTAATGCTTTTTGAGATAGTGATTTAGATGCATATCATATTTTTTTTACTGAGTTAAGTATTGTATGTAATTAGTTTTGCTACAACAAGTGTATGGGACATTGGAAAAAAAGTTGAATTTCCCCATGGGGATGAATAAAGTATCTATCTATCTATCTATCTATCTATCTAGTACTGTATATGTCACCATGTACAACCGTGAGATCCATTTCTTGCGGGCATAGTCACTAAATCCAATAACCATAATAGAATCAATGAAAGACCACACCAACAAGGTGGACAAGTGTGTAAAAGACAAACTGTGCAAATACAATAAGAATTTTTTTTAAAAAAAAGCGATAATAAATATTGAGAACATGAGATGAAGCATCCTTGAAAGTGAGTTCTTGGGTTATGGGAATAGTTCAGTGATGAAGTTATCCCCTCTTGTTCAAGAGTCTGATTGTAGCTGTTCCTTAACTTGATGCTGTGAGTCCTGAAGCTCCTGTGTCTTCCTGAGGGCAGCAGTGAGAAGCGAGCATGACCTGGGTGTTGGGGGTCCCTGATGATGGATGCTGCTTTCCTGCGAGAGCACTCCACTTAGACGTGCCCGGTGGTGGGGAGGGTTTACCTGTGATGGACTGTGCCGTATCGACTGGGGATAAAGTAGATGAGCATTTTGACAGGCATTGACTGGATGGGCCAAAGGGCCTATTTCAGTGCTGTGTGACTCTTTGGTGGTAGATCAGCACTTGCTAATGGCAAGAGTGGATTTCAGGCAGGGACAGTTGTGGCAATAGCTTGTGGCTGCTAAAGCTGTGACATCTGTTTGATCTTTCTGAGAATAGTTCATGATCCACCCTTCGACTTCTGATTCAGGCATGTCCCTCGCATACTGATTGCAAAATAAAGGGACTTGAGTCAGCTAGCTGCAAGCACATCTGACTCTGCAGGGGCCTGGGCACCAGCATGCTCATTAGTGCTACAGGATTTGTGTAGCAAGTTTAGCTAGTTCTGGCATTAACAGGTGTTTTTATTTTTATTTAGTGATAGAGCACCGTCACAGGCCCTGCCAGCCCAACAAACCCGCGCCGCCCAGTTACACCCAATGTATCAAATTAATCTACTAACCTCTACTGTTTGAACTGCAGGAGAAAAACCCATTCAGTCATGGGGATAATGTACAAGCTCCTTGCAGGCAGCAGCAGGAATTGACCCCGGGCCACTGATACTGTAATAGTGTTTCACTAGCAGCAATGCTACCATGCTACCCCCCCCCCCCCCAAAATGAACAGGATTACCGTATAGCGAGATGCGTTCTTGCTGAGGAGAAAGGCACGATATTGCAGCGTTTTTTTCCTCTGTTGTACTGTGTGATGTGGCTATTTGCCCGCAGCTTCTGACTTCCCCTTCGTAGTCACACTTGCAACGGAGAGGTGCAGACTGGAGGTGAGAGCAAGAGGCGGACTCGAGCTGATCACCACAGCTTTGTGCTTCTGGGTGGCCGGCGCTGGGCTTTTCTTCGAGGTTTCCACCCGAGATTCTTGTGCGACAGATGAATTAAAAGGGGGGGGGGGTGCGTTGGAAGCATTAATTCTCTTTGAAAGTAAGAGGCTAATTCTCGCCAATAAACATGTTTGCGCTGTTACTATATTGCAAAGTTGGAGGTCTCAAGCCACTTCTGTTGAGTTTACAGACATAACTGAAAAGTGGCACTAACTGGGCGCAGAATTGATGATCTCATCTGAATTATGGATGGCTCTCGCAGAAGCTACAGCAGAGAAATTGATCATTTGGTCTGATTGGTCGGTGCCATCCCACCCTGTCCCTTAAATCCTATCCTCTTAGGTTATATTAAACCTATCTTTAATTTTGTCCATGTGTTACTCTACAGCCATAACGTCCATCTTCTGACTTCTCTGTAAAGAACTTAACTTAAATCCCTGTTGTTTGGCTTTCTTACACTGATGAAAGCCTGTCTCCTTGTTAATGCCCACATCCAGGGAATTGTCATAATTTGTACTTAATGTGTCAATCTACTTAACCTGCTGCTGTTCATCTTCTGCGTCAGGAATAATGTTCACGGACTGCTTTCTGAATGCCTGGCTCCTTGCACAATTGTTTCTCAATGGTGTATTGGAAAGGAGTGTGAGCAGAGGACACGTCGGACTAGCTATGAGTTGCATAAGACATGTTCCAGTACACTGGGAATTGAACTCAAATTTTGCTTTTCATGTCACTTTTGTACCACATGACTCCACAGATGTGATCGACAATGGGGATGAGCCACGTAGATGGAATGGCTGCAACAGGAGATCGAGCTTGGATGTTCTGTAGTGAGTGATAGGAGGCAAGGAACATTTGTGCCACTGAAGTGCCAGGCAGCGATCATCTCCCACAGGAGAGAACGTAGCCACCTTCTCTTGTTCAGCAGGCTTCATGGGTCACCATCAAATGGGTTGGTAGGTTCTTGATTAGTCAGGGCATCAAATGTACGGGGAGAAGGCAAGACAGTTGGGTTGTGAGGGAAAATAAATGAGACATGATCGAATAGTGGAGCAGACCCGATGGGACACATAGACCATTCATTTAGCTGTGTTACTGGATCACCAACCCCCTCAATCCCATTCTCCCTGAACCCCTTTACTATTCAAGAGCCCATCAACCTCAGTTGGCTTGCTTTCTCCAGGTTCACTATTCGAATCCTCTCTCAAACCCTCCAGAATTGTAAGCGTTTCTGTCAAGTGTGTTCTTTGCAGAAAACTTATTCACCTCAACTCTGAATGGATCCCCTGAACTACAGACTCACCTCCATGAACTCAGCACCTCGTGCTTTCAGGGGTATTTATTTATTTGGGTAGTTTGCTGCCTTTTGCTCATTGGCTGTTTGTCAGTCTTCGTGCATAGTTTTTCATTTGGTTTTGTTGTATTTCTTTGTTCTACTGGGACTGGCTGCAAGAAAATGAATCTCGGTAGTATATTGCAACGTATATGTAGTTTGATAATAAATTTACTTTGAACTTTGTCTCTTTTGCAAGGAGTGCAGCCTAGTGTGCTTGGTATTTCTTGGTAAATGCACCATCCCCATCTATTAGTTGTTTTCTGAACAGATCTGTGATAACTTTATTGTGGTGCTGACAACTGAAGTGTTAATAGCACTCTGCAACAACCAGAAGGTCTGTATAAATTAGAGATTTTTCTTTTTTTGTATTCCACTTTGGAAACAAACTGTAGACTTTTTCACAAACAAAAGAGAATCTGCAGATGCTGTAAATTCATAGACATTTTCATTATTTTTAGCCTTCTTTGCAGGACACTTTTTCACCATTGGCACATTTCAATCCGCTTTGCTGTTTTACCGCAATGAGTTTTCTTTCTTCCAGGAAATAATTGACCTGAATGTCCATATGAGGTCCTTGCATCTTACTGCATTATATTTTCTATTTATCAACACATTATGCCAGTTAGTCTCTTCCTGTGTGCTGTTCCAGTCTTTCTTTGCTTCTTGCAATTTGTTGTTTGCAAATTTGGAACTTGCATCTCCTATTTCTGAGCTCAGGTCACGTATAGAAATGATGGACATATACCATGGGCTTTCTCTAGGCACTGCAGGTCTGCCGGAAGTAATTTCATTCACCACCACCCCCCTTCCCGGTAGCTCCATAATTCTCATCATCATTGTCTGGCAATGCTGACGTTATGCTTTTCAGGTGCACACACGCTAGGCTAACACGCAGCATGGACACTTTTGTTTGTACTTGCATGCTCGTGGACATTCTTTGCTGTGCCCTGTTTGTTACTTTCCAGTTTCAGGGAGGGGGCCCGACTAATGGGTGGGGTGTCTTTAAAAAGGTGCCTGTCTGTGGAAAAGAGTAAACGGTCAACATTTCGGGCTGAGACGTCCTGATGAAGGGTCTCGTCCCGAAATATCGATTGTTTACCCTTTCCATGATGCTGCATGGCCTGCTGAGTTCCTCCAAAACTTCGTGTGTGTCACCAAACCTTTGATTTGTTTTGTTAATGGCCCTTGTATAATGAACAGTTTCTCCATTTAAAAACCTGAATGATTTTAACCAACCCTCCCCCAAAGTAAAATTTCTCATTAAGCTCCAATGTTTTTGGGAAATGATTTCAAATTCTTCACTCTATTTAAAATGCGTCTGACGTGTGAGTGGTTTCGGTGAGAGCTGCTGTCTGACGTCAGGTTTTGCTTCATTCTTTGACCCGCCCTGCTGAGTGCAAGATTATTATCATTGAACCGTACACATGTACACACCTAAATAAAACAAGGGTCCTCAGTGACAAAGGTGCAAAACAAACTACATGTATCTCATTCAGCAATGGTATTAAAAGATAACCGAAACCTAATCTATAGACGTACAAGTTGATATAAGGTGCATATGCAACACACTGAGTACTGTGCAAGTCTTAGGCACATATATACAACTAGGGTGCCTAAGACCTCTGCACGGTACTACTGTTTTTGTCAATGTGGAGTGGACACAGAGTTTGTAGATCTGACAGGAGCAAAGGATATTGGGAATGGTGAGAGCTGAGCGCCATGGGAGGGGTGTGGGACAAACAGCAGGGAAGGTGTGCCTGGGGTGGGCGTGGCAGGGAACTGGCATGGGGGCAGACCAGAACCAGCCTTGAGACACCAGGAAAGGTCATTTGATTCCAAAAACAATTTGTGCATTGATCATTACAGAGCATCTCTCTGGTGCTTCCTGCGCCCTTCCAACTCTCAGTCAACGATAGAGACCCATAGCAGAATCAGGTTTGTCATCACTCGTGTGTCATGAAATTTGTTTCAATATACAACAGCAGTACAGTGAAATACTGCGGTTCTTTGCAGAAGTCTTTGGCACCCTAGCTATATACTATATACATACATATGCCTAAGAATTTTGAACAGTATTGTATGCAGTTATGTGAAATTATATTCCTCAGGGACAAAGCTGCAAATCAAAGCACATATATCAAATACAGCAATAATATTAAAAGATTATGAAAAAAACTTCTATAGTTATACATGTCGATTTAAAGTGCCTATATGACATATAGTTAAATATACAGCATTATTGCTCTTACTGGCACTGTCATAAATAATGTTTACTGGGTGGTAACAGGATGTTTAGAAGTCTCATAGACTGGGGTAAGAAGCTGCTACCCAGCCCCACAGTCCTTGTTCTTCTTCTGTGGTACCTTCTGCCTGAGGGTAGGAGGTCGAAGAGATTATGGGACAGATGGGAGGCATCCTTGGACAATGACGAGGGCTCTGCAAGTGCAGTGCTTCTCGTGTATGTCCTGAATGAGGTGGGAGGGGTCTAAGGCAAGGTGAGAGAGATGATTCGCTCAGCCTCTGCAAAATCTGTTGCAGAGTCCTTGCCCCGTGGTTCATATTGAAAAAAAACTTGCACATTTCTTATCTGTTTTTCCTTTTTGCAGTAATGAAAGTCTTACTTTTTACTATGAGAAATTTTAAGCTGGGGTTTTAACTTTTTCCAACAGAGTGTCACTGGATTCGGGCGACAGATGATTGAGAAAACGAAACAGCTGGTTGAGTCTAGGTACACCATCGCAAATGGTTACAAAGCAGATGCAAAGGTAGGGGCTGGTCTATTTTACTGAAGGCAAAATCTGGACTCCAAGAGCTCCAGAAACTTCCGTTATACTAAGGAAAGAAGAACCACCAGGATTCAGAATCAGATTTATTATCACTGACATATACTCAGTGGCCACGTTAGGTACAGGAGTGGAACAGGGTTTGGTCTTCTGCTGTAGCCCATCCATTTCAAGGTTCAACATGTGCATTCAGAGATGCTCTTCTGCACACCACTGTTGTAACTTGTTATTTGAGTTCTTGTCGCTTTCCTGTCAGGTTGAACCAGTCTGGCCATTCTCCTCTGACTTCTCAGTAACAAGGTGTTTTTTGCCCACAGAACTGCCACTCACTGCATGTTTTTTTGTTTTTCGTACCATTCTCTATACACTTCAGAGACTGTGTATGAAAATCCCAGGAGTGCGGTTTCTGAGATGGTCAAACCACTCCATCTGGCACCAACAATCATTCCTCACTCAGTCATTTTGAACACATTTCTTCCCCATTCCAGTATTTGGTCTGAACAACAACTGAACCTCTTGACCATGTCTGCATGCTTTTATACATTGAGTTGCTTACACTTGATTGACTGATTAGTGAGCAGGTATACATAATAAAGTGGCCACTGAGTGTGTACAGTAAATTAAAAACAAGCCCATTCTCAATCTTAAGAAGTTTAAAAATCACTACCCTCCCCAATCTGTCAGCCTGGGATAATCAAATTAGGTATACTATCTGGTCTTTGAATTATTGGGTCCACAGACAGATGAGCACAATGTGGTATATTAACATCCAAGAATACCTCAAATTGAAGAGGCTGAACTGAAGTGGAGAACCAGAGTGGAAATGGCTATTACAAAGGGGCATAATTTTCAATGGATTGGAGGAATATTTAGGGGGAATGTCAGAGTTAGGTTTTGTTTAAATGGAGAGTGGTGGGTGTGTGGTACACACTACCAGTGGTGGTGGTAGAGGCAGACACATTAGAGATATTTAAGAGACTTAGATAGGGAGATGGATGAAAGAGAACTGGAAGGCCACGTAGGAGACCTCAAGTCCCAACACCCTGCCTTTTCATCCAAACACCGGGCTCTGTGGCAGCAGTTTGCTCTGAGCCTACCAGTACTTGACCTTTCCAAATCAGCTTGGCACTTAGCTCAATCCAGCTTTGCTCCCGGATTAGATGGGAGCTCCTCCGCTCCAACTCCATCTCCGACTCTAACTCCATCTCATAGAACATAGAAAACGTGGAGCACAATGCAGGTCCTTCAGCTCACAATGCTGTGGCAAACATGTACTTACTTTAGAAATTGCCTAGGGTTACCCATAGCCCTCTATCTTTCTAAGCTCCATGTTCTTATCCAAGAATCTCTTAAAAGACCCTATTGTATCCGCCTCCACCACCATCACTGGCAGCCCATTCCACGTACTCACCACTCTCTTTTTTTTAAATAAAAAAAAAATTAACCTTGCAATCTCTGTGCTTACTTCCAAGCAGCTTAAAACTGTGCCCTCTCGTGATAGCCATTTCAGCCCTAGGAAAGGGCCTCTGGCTATCCACATGATCAATGCCTTTCATCATCTTGTATATCTCTATCAGGTCACCTCTCATCCTCCATTGCTCCAAGGAGAAAAAGCCAAGTTCACTCAGTCTATTCTCATAAGGCATGCTCCCCAATCCAGGCAACATCCTTGTAAATCTCCCCTGCACCTTTTCTTTAGTTTCTACTTCCTTCTGTAGTGAGGTGATCATAACTGAGCAGTACTCCATTGGGGTCTGACCAGGGTCCTATAGAGTGGTAACATTATCTCTCGGCTCTTGAACTCAATCCATGGTTGAAAGGCCTTCTTAACCACACAGTCAACCTGCACAGCAGCTTTGAGCTCCTATGGACTTGAACTGCAAGATCCCTTTGATCCTCCACACTGCCAAGAGTCTTACCATTAATACTATATTCTACCATCATATTTGACCTACCAAAATGAACCACCTCACACTTAACTGGGTTAAATTCTATCTGTCACTTCTCAGCCCAGTTTTGCATCCTGTTGATGTCCTGCTGTAACTTCTGACAGCCCTTCACACTATCCACAACACCCCCAACCTTTGTGTTACTAACACAAATTTACTAACCTATCCCTCCACTTCCTCATTCAGGTCATTTATAAAAAATGACAAAGAGAAGGGGTCCCAGAACAGATCCCTGAGGCAAACCACTAGTCACCAAGCTGTATGCAGAATATGACCCATCTACAACCACCCTTTGTCTTCTGTGGGCAAGCCAATTCTGGATCCACAAAGCAAGGTCCCCTTGGATCCCATGCCTCCTTACTTTGTCAATAGGCCTTGTATGGGGTACCTTATCAAATGCCTTACTGAAATCTATATACACTACATCTACTGCTCTACCTTCATCAATGTGTTTAGTCACATCCTCAAAAAATTCAATCAGGCTGGTAAGGCACAGCCTGCCCTTGACAAAGCCATGCTGACTATTCCTAATCATATTATGCCTCTCCAAATGTTCATAAATCCTGCCTCTCAGGATCTTCTCCATCAACTTACCAACCACTTCTCATTCACCACTTCTCCTTGAACATGCCACGGTCTGACTGCATCACACCTGTGCGCCTCGACCCTCGAGTCAGCCTCTCCTTCGGTTGCCTCTTCATTGTTTGTGGTGATAGTTTACCACAATTTACCACAGATAAAGTGTTTAGTTGTATTTCTTGCCTTAGGAACCACCAGTAAGTTGTCGTCCAACTTCAGTAGCACCATCTTAAACCAGAAGTCAAGAGCCCAAGAGCCGCGAGTAATGTTGCAGCTCTGTAAAGCTCTTGGAGTATTGTGTTCATTTCTGGCTGCCTCTTTATGTGCAAGATTTAGAGAGGGAGGTGCAGAAGAGATTTACCATGATGCTGCAAGGATTAGAGAGCGTGTCTTCTGAGGAAAGGTTGAGCATGTTGGTGCTCTTCTCTTTGGAGAGGAGGAGGAAGAGAGCTGACTTGATGTGGGCTTATAAGGTGATAGAGGCATAAATAGAGTAGACAGCCAGCAGCTCTTTGCCAGTTGACAATGACTAATTATGAGAGGGCATAACATTAAGATGATTGGAGGAAAGTATAGGCAGTGACGTAGATAGGTTTTTAAACAGTGGTGGCTGCGTGGAACATGTTCCTGAGGATGGTGCTAGAGGCAGATACGTACATTAGGGGCATTTAAGAACTTGGATGGAATATGGATGGAAGGAAAATGGAGGGTTGTGTAGGAGGGAAGATTAGATGAATCTAGGAGTAGGTTAAAAGGTCGGTGCAACGTTGTGGGCCGAAGGGCTTGTACTGTGATGTAATGTTCTATGTTAAATGAGGTTCAAGTTTAATTGTCATCCAACCATACATGAGTAACCCATGAATACAGCCAAACCAAATAGCATTCCTCTGGGGCCATGATCCAAAATGCAGTGCCAACAGTCATACACAGTACATACAAGCTGGCAGTAAACGTACAGACACACCAAAAAAAAAGACCTAAGTCCTTGAGTCCATGAATGTTGTTGGCAAGAACAAGCTGGCAGTCTGCAGACTAATGCAATCCAACTCACCTTCCATCAAGCAAACACTGGAGGGCACCACTGATGCCAGCATGGACGCCACACCACACTGCCTCTGGGCATAGGCTCAACGCCTCTTTCCTGACCAGCTGCCAATGGGCTACACCACGGCCTGAGGCTTAGTTTGTGTTACAACCAAGGCTGTGCAACTATCTTGCTGTTGGGCCCACCAATAAGCCAGTGAGCTGGACTTGTCAATGTCCAACATGTCCAGGTCAATTAGTTGCTGTTGAGACTGCACACTGCCTTTGTGCACTGACTCTGCACTTTTCTGTAGCAACGTGCAACTCCTCTGCCGACAAGCAACTCGCTGATGGGGTGGACCTGCAGGACCTGAAGTTCTTGATATCCAGCAGTGTCTTGCAGTTGTAAAAAAAAGACAAAAAGACCTTTGGTTGACCCCTTAGAGGCTGTTAAGTTGGAGTGGCAGCCATTTCCAATTTAGTGTGTGATGCTTTATGACAGAGTATGGAGTGGCAAGAATAGAATCTTGCAACTCAAGGTTATCACATCTGGCTTATTTAAGGCTTTATCTGTCACACGTACATCAAAACATACAGTGAAATGCCTTGTTTGCATCAAATACCAATATAGTCAAAGGTAGTGCTGGTAGCAGCCTACAATTGTCACCGTGCTACTGGTGCCAACAGAGTGTGCTCACAGTTTATTAACCTGTATCTTCTGTTTGTGTAGCTTGATTTTAATTGTTTCTAGGACCATTTCTTTTTCAAAGTTCACAGTTCAAATGAATTTATTATAAAAGTACATATATCTCACAATATACAACTCTGAAATACATTGTCTTGAGACCACAATCAAAAATCCAATACCATAATAGAATCAACGAAAGATCGCACAGCCAGTGTGCGAAAGACAGCAAACTGCAAATACAAAAAGAAGAATGAAGCACTAAGTATTGGGAACATGAGTGGAGAGTCCTTGAAGTTGAGTTAATAGGTTGTGGGAACAGTTCAGTGATGGGGCAAGTGGTTCCAGAGCCTGGTGAACTGGTTCTGTTCTGTGTGTCAGCTTTATCTACTTGTACAGATGAAGGGTATGGAACACTCTTTATAATTGTGGCTTAGCATACTGTTTCTTCATAATATTGTCTTTTCTGTACAATCAAATGACCTTAGCAATGTCTTATCCTTGACCTGTTACCTCCTCACTAGGTTATTTATGGTGACACCGACTCTGTAATGTGTAAACTGGGAACACAGACGGTGGAAGAAAGCATGGCGTTGGGTCGTGAGGCAGCTGAATGGGTGTCAAGTCACTTCGTTCCTCCTATTAAACTTGAGTTTGAAAAGGTGGGTTGGAAAACTTTTGAGTGTATTGTGATTACTTTACTTTTACTTTATTGTCACCAGACAATTGATACTAGAGCATGCAATCATCACAGCGATATTTGATTCTGCGCTTCGCGCTCCCAGAAGTACAAATCGAATTAAATATAATAACAATTTAAATTACAAATCATAATTAGAAAATAGAAAAGGGAAAGTAAGGTAGTGCAAGTCAGGTCCGGATATTTGGAAGGTACGGCCCAGATCCGGGTCAGGATCCGTTCAGCAGTCTTATCACAGTTGGAAAGAAGCTGTTCCCAAATCTGGCTGTACGAATCTTCATGCTCCTGAACCTTCTCCTGGAGGGAAGAGAGACAAAAAGTGTGTTGGGTGAGTGGGTCGTGTCCTTGATTGTCCTGGCAGCACTACTCCGACAGCTTGCGGTGTAAAGTGAGTCCAAGGATGGAAGATTGGTTTGTGTGATGTGCTGGGCTATGTTCACGATCTTCTGCAGCTTCTTCTGGTCTTGGACAGGACAGCTTCCATACCAGGTTGTGATGCACCCTAGAAGAATGCTTCCTACAGTGCATCTATAAAAATTAGTGAGGGTTTTAGGGGACAGGCCAAATTTCTTCAGCTTAAAATGCAATAAAGGAAGAACTGTGTGCTTACACAATTATGCCCCCTCTCACAGAACTAGAAGCATGCAATTTTGGAAACTACTCTGATAATTTCAACTTTTCGGATTCCAGACCTGTAACTTCTGCCTCCCAATGTGGGCAAGGTGAGCAGGTGGCATGAGAATGTCACCTAGTCGCATGTCGTCTTTAATTGGCATTAAATCGTCTTTTTTAATCGTCATTTTTTTAAATGTAAGTCTTAGAAGTCCCTTTCCCAACAGCACTGGGTGTAGCCTCACTGGAAGAATGTGAAAGAGAAACAAGTGTGGGTCATTTGGCTCCTTTGTTCTGCTGTGCCAGGGTAAATCAATTTAAGCAAGAAGTCTGCTGCCATTTTTTAATGGTAGTTGGGGATGACCAGTAAACTTTGACCTTGCCAGCAGCATCCACGTTTCATGAACAGAATTTGTTTGAGTTCTGCTTGTTACTAACCTCAGAATCCAGTTTAATATCACAAATATATATCGTTGAAATTTGTTCTCTGGCAGCAAGTAGAGTGCAATACGTAAAGAGGCTATAAACTACAATGAGAAATATAAATATATATTGGCAGAGGGGAAGAAGCTGTTTCTAAAAGGTTGAGTGTGTGTCTTCAAGCTCCTGTACCTCCTCCCTTGGATGAGAGTAAGAAGAGAGTTTGTCCTCCGTGATGGGGGTCCTTAATGATGGATGTTGCTGCTGTTCTTTTGACGGTGTCCTGGATGCTGGGGAAGCTAGTGCCCATGGTGGAGCTGGCTGAGTTTACAACTCTCTGCATCTTTTTTAAATCTGGGGCAGTGCCTCTTCCACATCAGACGGATGATGCAGCCAGTCAAAATGCTCTCCACGGTACATCTGTAAAAACTTGCTAGAGTCTTTGGTGATATACAGAAATATAACTTAGTTTAGAATTATGATTGCTGTCCTCAGCCCTCAATCCCCTGCAGCTTGCCTACCAGGAGCACACTGGAGTCGACCATACTGTCATTTACCTACAGAACAGGGCCTACTCCCATTTGGATAAGCAGGGCAGCACTGTGAGGATCATGCTTTTGATTTCTCAAATGCCTTCAGTACCACGTAGCCGTCATTGCTGGGGTAAAAGTTTCATTCAATGTAGTTTGCTTCCATTGTATCCTGGATAATGGACTACCTGACTGGCAGACCACGGTTTGTGCGGCTTCTAGCTGTGTGCCAGACATGGCTATAAGCAGCACTGGGGCCCCACAGGGGACTGTATTGGTTCCCTTCCTGTTTACCCTATATACCTCGGACTTTAGATACAACATATAATCTGCAGCAATTCTCAGCTGACTCGGCAATAGTTGGGTATCTAAAGGGAGGCTGGGGGGATGAAATTATGGTCCTGGTGGAGGACTTTGTCAAATAGATAGATAGATAGATAGATAGATACTTTATTCATCCCCATGGGGAAATTCAACTTTTTCCAATGTCCCATACACTTGTTGTAGCAAAACTAATTACATACAATACTTAACTCAGTAAAAAATATGATATGCATCTAAATCACTATCTCAAAAAGCATTAATAATAGCTTTTAAAAAGTTCTTAAGTCCTGGCGGTAGAATTGTAAAGCCTAATGGCATTGGGGAGTATTGACCTCTTCATCCTGTCTGAGGAGCATTGTATCGATAGTAACCTGTCGCTGAAACTGCTTCTCTGTCTCTGGATGGTGCTATGTAGAGGATGTTCAGAGTTATCCATAATTGACCGTAGCCTACTCAGCGCCCTTCGCTCAGCTACCGATGTTAAACTCTCCAGTACTTTGCCCACGACAGAGCCCGCCTTCCTTACCAGCTTATTAAGACGTGAGGCGTCCCTCTTCTTAATGCTTCCTCCCCAACACGCCACCACAAAGAAGAGGGCGCTCTCCACAACTGACCTATAGAACATCTTCAGCATCTCACTACAGACATTGAATGACGCCAACCTTCTTAGGAAGTACAGTCGACTCTGTGCCTTCCTGCACAAGGCATCTGTGTTGGCAGTCCAGTCTAGCTTCTCGTCTAACTGTACTCCCAGATACTTGTAGGTCTTAACCTGCTCCACACATTCTCCATTAATGATCACTGGCTCCATATGAGGCCTAGATCTCCTAAAGTCCACCACCATCTCCTTGCTCTTGGTGATATTGAGACGCAGGTAGTTTGAGTTGCACCATATCACAAAGTCCTGTATCAGTTTCCTATACTCCTCCTCCTGTCCATTCCTGACACACCCCACTATGGCCGTGTCATCAGCGAACTTCTGCACATGGCAGGACTCCGAGTTATATTGGAAGTCTGATGTGTACAGGGTGAACAGGACCGGAGAGAGTACGGTTCCCTGCGGCGCTCCTGTGCTGCTGACCACCGTGTCAGACCTACAGTCTCCCAACCGCACATACTGAGGTCTATCTGTCAAGTAGTCCACTATCCAATCCACCATGTGAGAGTCTACTCCCATCTCCGTTAGTTTGTGCCTTAAGATCTTGGGCAATGGCAATGGTGCAAGCTGAATCATCTGCAGCTCAACATCAGTAAGACATAGGAGATGGTGATGGACTTTAGGAAGAGAAGGCCTGCGTGGAGGATGTGGATGTGATGAGGACCTACAAGGACCTAGAGGTGCACCTGGATGACAGACTTGAGTGGAGCACCAACACAGAAACCATGTACAAGAAGGGCCAGAGTCACCTCTACTTCCTGAGTATGCAGTATGCATACTTCTTACATACAGTATGCAGCTTCTTTTGTGATCAATTTATTTTAAATATGCAAAATTAATTCAAATATTAATCAATGGTTTTATTAAACTACTTCATGCTTGGAAAGCAACTGTGAATGTTACAGGAAAAATGGAAGATCAGGTTATTGTTTAAATGGTAAAAGATTGCAGCATGCCGCTGTGCAGAGGGACTCGGGAGTGCTTACGCATGAATCACAAAAGGTTGGTTTGCAGGTGCAGCCCGCCATCAAGAAGGCAAATGGAATGTTGGCCTTCATTACTAGATGGACTGAATTTAAGTGCACAAAGGGGATTGAGGGCTGAGGACAGCAATCATAATTCTAAACTAAGTTATATTTCTGTATATCACCAAAGACTCTAGCAAGTTTTTACAGATGTATCGTGGAGAGCATTTTGACTGGCTGCATCATCCGTCTGATGTGGAAGAGGCACTGCCCCAGATTAAAAAAAGATGCAGGCCTCACCTTCACACGCTCTACCAGTCTGTTGTCGCCAGTACAATCTTCTATGTGGTGTTGTGCTGAGGCAATGGCATCAACATGGGTGATGCCAACAGGCTCAATAAACTGGTGAGAAAGGCCGGCTCTGTTATAGGAGTCAAACTGGACACACTGGAGGCTGTGGTAGAATAAAAGACCCTACGGAAAATCCTGGCAATTCTGGACAATGTTTCTCACCCTCTGCACGTCACCTTGGCTGAACAGAGGAGCACTTTCAGTAATAGACCAAGGCAACTGCGCTGCTCCAAAGAGCGTTATATGAGGTCACTCTTACCCATTAGGCTCTTTAGTGTATCAACCTATAGCCAGGGAAGTGATGACTCCCTCTTGTTAGACAGTTCGTGGTAGCTTATTTTTTATTCTTTCTACTTCTGTTGTTATATTCATATCTGTGCATTTGTAATACTACAGTGTCACTCTGCTTTCCTTTGAAGTCAATAAAGTATCTATCTCTCTTAGAGCAGTTTTGTCTGAATTGCTTACTCATAAGAACATAAGAAATAGGAGCAGTCGGCCATCTGGCCTGTTAAGCTTCCTCTGCCATTCAATAAGATCATGGCTGATCTGACTATGGGCTGATCTCCGCCTACCTGCCTTTTACCCATAACCCTCAATTCCCCTACTATGCAAAAATCCAAAGCCCGTGTAGCCTTCCTCAAGTAAGGAGCCTTCTTCAAGTAAGGAGACCAAAACTGCACACAATAGTCCAGCTGTGGTCTCACAGTTGCAGCATAACCTTTGTGCACTTAAATTCAGTCCGTCTAGTAATGAAGGCCAACATTCCATTTGCCTTCTTGATGGCGGGCTGCACCTGCAAACCAACCTTTTGTGATTCATGCGTAAGCACTCCCGAGTCCCTCTGCACAGCAGCATGCTGCAATCTTTTACCATTTAAACAATAACCTGATCTTCCATTTTTCCTGTAACATTCACAGTTGTTTTCCAAGCATGAAGTTGTTTAATAAAACCATTGATTATTTAATATTTGAATTAATTTTGCTTATTTAAAATAAATTAATCACGAAAGAAGCTGAAAGCTGTAAAATCAGATAGTTGTGTTTAACTATCTTCAACCATCATGCTACTGAACCAGTGTGGAGAACTTCACTCACCACAACTCTGAACTGATTCCACGACCTACACACTCACTTTCAAAGACTCTTTACAGCCCTGTATTGGCAGATTCATTTATTTATTTTATTTGCGCAATTCATTGTCTTTTGCACATTGGTTGTTGGCATTTTTTTAATGCATGGCTTTTCATAAATTCTATCCTATTTCTTTATTTTCCTGAAAATGTTCTCAAGAAAATGAATCTCATTCTGATAACAATTTTTTTTCACTTTGTATGCGTATATCAAAAAGTGAATTTTACGGTAAACGTGTGCTTTTCCCAACTACAAGTAGGAGTGGTCCATGAGAAGACTTCAGTTACTCATTCCTACAATAAATATGCTTTACTTTACATTGATGTATCTGTCTCAGCTTTGAATATGCCTTATGGCTCACGGTCTACAAACATCTGGGTAGAGAATTCCAAAGATCCACAAGCCTTAGAGCAAAGGTTCTTCCTCATTTTAGAATCATATTGACAATTTTTCATCTAATGTCTATGTTCCTGCTGCAAAGTTGGAGGGTAGTGAGCAGCTGTAAATGCCTAGACCAGGGGTTCCCAACCTGGGGTGCGAGATGGAATTTCAGGGGGTGCGACAAAGAGTGGCTTGTGTGCTTGAGTGACAGGTCACGAGTCATCACTCAGCCAGCTGCCAGTGTGCCTTGAGAAGTGGTAGTAACGTTTGCCCCAAGCACACTCCAGTCTCCCGCTGCCCGTCGAGAGAGACGTAAACTCACTCCAGTCTCCCGCTGCCTGAGTCAGCGTTGAGGATTCTCATCAGTGTTACCTGGGAAGTTACACCTCAGAGTTGAGGAGTCTCATCAATTTACTGTTTACAATTTTTTCTGAATAAATTAGAATCTAATTGCTCAATTTATATTTGCATTTTATGCACTGAGTTAAAAGCTTATTTTTTTAAAGTTTAATTTGTTCATCCGCAGTATTGTATGTGGTTCAATTTGTGGTTCAAAAATTAGAAATTAGACTTCTTCATCTTCAAATGTGATATTACTTTTGTAGGGGGTGCGAACATTAATCAAACATTTCCTAGAGGTGTGGGGCATTGGGAACCACTGGCCTAGAAGGTCAGGCAGCATCTATGGAAAGGAACCTTTATCATCTTTATTCTTCTAAATTCCTGAATGAAGGCACATTCTGCCCATCTTATTTACAGAGCTAGTCTCCTTGTTTTGGAAATCAATACCATGAATCTTGAGTGTAGGATTAAATGGGAGAAATAATTCAGTTTACTCGTGAACTTTTGTTCCTGTTGTCGTTTGCTAAACCCAAATCCCAAATCCCAGTTTGTGCTTTAGTGATAATTTAGGCACTTTTCTGTTTTTAGAAATAGTTGCAGTTGGGTGTGGAACTGGTGACTTGGTTGTGTCATGGAGTTGTACAGCAGCAAAACAGGTCCTTCAGCCCCACTGATCCATGCCAGCCCAAATGCTTCATCCATGTTAGTCCCATTTGCCAGGGTTTGGCCTATAATCTTCTGAACTTTTCCTATCCATGTTCCTGTCCAAATGTCTTTTAAGTGTGTTAGTGTACATGCCTCGACCACTTCCTCTGGCAGCTGATTCCACATAAATACCACCCTCAATGTAAATAAAAGGTTGCCCCTCAAGTTGCTATTAAGCCTTGCCTTTTTCACCTTAAACCTATGCCCTCGGGTTCTTTATTCAAAGTTCAAAGTAAATTTATTATCAAAGTACTGTATATTATGCGGTATTCTGAATTTTCTTGTGGGCATTCACAGTAGAACAAAGAAATACAACAGAGTCAATCGAAAACTGCACGCAAAAACTGACAAAGTGCAAAAGAAGACAGACTGTCATTCATTCAGGTGCCTTGCAGTTCGGTGTGGGCGATCATGTCTCTCTATCCATTACGGACCCTGACCCTCCGAATTGTAGTTGCCTCCCCTGTTTCTAACAGTGATGTTAATCCATCTATCATTTTAATTCTCTGTCTGCCTCTGCTTTTTCCTTCCAGCTTTCCAGTTGTGACTAAATGTTCTAAGGTCTCTCTTCGCATGATGTGTCCAAAGAATTTTGATTGCGTTTTCTGATTTTTTTTTAAAGAAACGTACGTTTTGTTTTTGTTCTCTGTAGAACTTCTTCGTTGGTTATCCTGTCCGTATACGATATGCATAGCATTCTTCTGAGGAACCACATCTCTGCTGCATTGATTCATTTTTCCATTGCATTGTGCAAATACAAAAAAAAGTAGTAATTAATAAATACGTCAATAAATAATACTGAGAACATGAGTTGTAGAGTGCCTGATAGTGAGTCCATAGGTTGTGGAGCCAGCTCAGAGTTGAGCTGAGTGAAGTTGTCCACACTAGTTCAGGAACCTGATGGGCTGGAGGCTGTTCCTGAACCTGGTGGTGTGGGACCCAAGGCCGCTGTACCACTTGCCAATGGCAGCAACGAGCTGAGAGCGTGGTCTCAGAGTTGGGTGTGGCATCTCCAACTTTGGGGAAAGACTCTACGTGCATTCTCATGATTTCTAAACATCTCTATAAGATCATTGTTCACCTGAAAATAATGCCAAAGGTTGTGGGTTCAAGCTCTGTTTCGATTTATTTATTTTGTTATTTTATTTAGCGTCAAATCACAGTAAAATGTTCTTCCGGCCCAACGAGCCCATGACACCCAGTTATACCTATGTAACCAATTAACCTACTAATGCCTTTAGGATGTGTAAGGAAACCGGAGCAGCCAGGGGAAAGCCACGTGGTTACAGGGAGAACGTAAAATCCTCACGAACGGTGGTGGAATTAAACCCCGGTCACAGGCGCTGTAATAGATTACCCTAATCGCTATGCTACCACGTTGTGAGGACAGAAACATGGTAGTGCTCCGAGTACAGTACTGTGGCTGTTGATTTGTTGGAGATGCCATGGTTCTGTGCTGGTGTTAAAATGTGTTGAAGAGAAGTAGGTTAGAACAATCACATGGCATTAAGTGTGAAAGGTGAAATGTTTAAAGGAACCAATCATTCAGAGGGTGGCGAGAGTGTGGGTTCAATCTCAACACTTGAGATGTTTGGATAAGTGCTTTGATGGAAGGGATATGGAGAGCTATGGTCCAGATATGGGTTGATGGGACTAGACAGAGTCAGCAAGGACTAGATGGGCCAGAGGACCTGTTTCTGTGCTGTAGTACTCTCTGACTATTGTTGAAAGATGAGTAAGGCAGTTCTCCCTTGGGTTCTATATTTATCCCTCTACCAGCCTTGTTTTCAAAGCAATTGCTACTTTATTGATGTTGAATGATGCAGCATGCAAATTGGCTCCCATATTTCCCAGTTCACTACAGTGCTCACACTTCAAAAGTCTGTCCGTGACAGTGAAGCAGCTTCATGTTGACAGATGTGCTGTATATGCAAAACTTTCCTCTTTTTGCCTTCGTTGGCACAAATGCCACTGTCAGAGCCCGTAACACACCCAAAATGTTGGGGGAGCTCAGCAGGTCAGACAACATCATCTGTGGAGAGGATAAACAGTCGAAGTTTTGGGACTCATGAAGGGTCTTTCCATAGATGTTGTCTGACCTGCTGAGATCCTGTAGTATTTTGTGCGTGTTACTCTGGGTTTCCAGCATCTGCAAAGTCTCTCTGTCAGAGCACGGACAGGTTTCCATGGATCACTGCCTCCTTAGATTCAAGTCTGAGTGTTAAAGCATTCGGAAACGCGGTGAAGGAGAGGGCACAGTGAGTAAGGAGTAAAAGTAAAGTCATCGCTGAGCTGTTACAGCACAATTGTTAATCACAAATGACTTGATGTAATTTTCCAAAGCACATTCTTTAACGGCATACCCACAAAACCCTGAAGGGACCAGATCCGGTAGACGATAATAAGGTGTACTCCATATTAGTAAAGGCAGGAAAGTCAGAGAGGAAGTGGAGTGGCTGGTGCATTGGAGTGAGAAGAACAGCCCTAACTTTGAATGTGGAGAAGACCAAGGTAATCACTGTGGACTTCAGGAAGGTGCAGATGAACCATTCCCCTCTGCGAATACATGGCTCCTTCATAGAGAGAGTTAAGTACACCAAGTTCCTGGGAGTTCACATCACGGATGACCTCACCTGGTCCCTTAATATCACTTCTCTGAACAAGAAGACACAGCAGCGTCTCCACTTCCTTAGCAGATTGAGGAAAGCAAAGCTCCCAACCCCTATCTTAACTGCATTTTACAGGAGCACCATTGAGATCATCCTGACAGGTTGCCTCTCCATCTGGTATGGGAACAGTCACGTGTTGGACCAGAACTCCCTACAGATGACTGCGAGAATGGCTGAGAGGATCATGGAGTCTTCCACCGGGGACATTTAACAGGAGCACTGTGTACACAGGGCCGTTGGTATTATCACGGATCCCACCGATCCAGCCAGCATTCTCTTTGACTTTCTACCCTCAGGCAGGAGTATCCGATGCCAAAAAACACGAACGGTCAGGATGGGAAAATTTCTTCCCTCAGGCATTCAAAGTGCCACTGGTTAATCTGTCCTGTACCTTACTCTATTTAATTTATGCACTTTAATTTGTTTATGTGTAATACATCTGTAGGTTTCATCTTTATTTTCATAAATTATTGTGTGGATTATGTGTTATGTGTACTACAGCGGTTTATACTCTGGTTCAGAGAAATGTCTCGTTAGCTGATGCTCATGTATATAGTTAAATGACAATAGACTTGACTTTGGATCTATCTGGGTTCTTCAGTTTCCTCCTACAGTCGTCAGAATGTATGGGTGAGGGTTGTGACTTTTGGGCATGCTATGTTGCCACCAGAAGCATGGCGACACTTGTAGGCTGCGCCCAGCACATCTTCGCTGATATGATTTGGCACAAATGCCGCACTTTACTGTACGTTTCGATATTCGATGTATTGATGTACAGGTAACAAATAAAACTAATTTAATCTAACTGGATACCACAGCTATAGGACTCTGACTTGCCTCAAGAGGGTAAGGATATACTGGTGCTCGAGATTGTCCAGGTGAAATGTAAAAGGAGAGTGCCAAGTTAGGAGATTTGAGAGAAGATTAACTTGGATGTTTTCCCTTGAATGAATCGAGGTGCAAAAAACGCAGGATGCGCCTATTTTCTTAAGCTGAGGTCAAAGACTAGAATACGCATTAATTTTTAGCAGAAGAACTGGAGTTGAGAATGTTTTTCACTCAGAGGTCTGGAACTCCATCCTGAAAGGTGGTGGAAGCACCACCCTTATCACATTTAAGATGCACCAGCGTCACCTTTTGATGAGTAGTGACCTTCAAGCCAAGTACTCGAGATATGAGAGTATCCTGAAAAGTTTTGCCTTTTGGTCTGGTATGTATTGATGGACTGAATGGCCTGGTGGGGTGCGTACAGGGACCATGTTGTTAGTAAAGATGAGTGAAGTACAAAGCCTGTTGTAGAAGATAGAATAACAACATTTATGAAATGTGTTTCATACAGTATAGACCAGCCTTTCTCAACCTTTTTGCCTTGAAATAACCCTTGAAATGATTTTAAGTTCTCAGGGATCCCCTGCGTAAATTTTATTATATCTACAGCTCACGGTACGTTAGTATGATCACCGTTTGCCTACCATTGAGAACATCTACCATAAACGCTGCCTGGGCAGAGTGAAAAGCATTATCAAGGATACATCTCACCCTAACCATGGACTTTTTACTCTACTCCCATCCGGTAGGCGCTACAGGAGCCTCCGCTCCCGCACCAGCAGGCACAGGAAGAGCTTCTTCCCTGAGGCTGTGACCCTGCTGAACCTCACATCACAGCACTAAGCAGTATTGCACCCACATTGTACTGTCTCAGTACTTTTATATTTGTGTGCTGTAGCACCTACTTTTTATTCAGTTATTTTGCAAATAACACTATTCTTTGCATTTCTGGTTAGATGCTAACTGCATTTCATTTGGCTTTGTATCTGTACTCGCCACAATGACAATAAAGTTGAATCTAATCTAATCAGTAAGTCGTAAATATATTAAAACAAAAGTAATTGTCAATGCTGTTGTGAGTGGAGAATGAATTTTTAACCAACCAACCTTGAAAAATCCAGGCAGTTAAGCTTAGCTTGCCTTGCTTGAATTTAATCTCTCTCTTTCCCTTCCATAAATTTTAAAAACTCATAAAGCAAACATAATAAATTTCTGTTAAGTAACTGGCTTAAGCCGAAATGGGATTTTATTTTTCTAAAGGTAGGCTCGGTAGATATAATTTAAATAAAAGTTGTAAATTGATTTTAATTAATGCTATTTACATCATAAAAATTTATTTGCAATGTTGAAGCAGTGTGTTGTGACAACAGCAGGATTTTTTTTTAAACAAGAGAAACAAAACCTCTCATAGAGCCAACCATTGATGGGGCACCACAGTACAGATGCCAACACCGTTCCTCCAGACAGACCTTTTGTTTCCAAATATGAAGACCAAGCATTAAATATATCTTGGTCTTTGCTTGTTTTGGGCCGCTCTTTGCAACAGAGAACGTTTCCTTGAATTTCACCATCATTTACAAATCTTACAAATGCTACAACATGACACTTATTGGTGAAATCTGTTGACTTATCAACCTGGATAGAGAAGCTGTTCTTTTTTAGTTTATCACACAAAACCTCTTCAGCATCATGTGACATGACATCAATACGCTGCCTTATTGTACTATTTGAGAGTGAAACCTTTTCAATTTCTTGTATTGCATCTTGTCCTAGTGTTTTACCCACTATATTTTTATCTGCTGGTATTAGGTTCTCACCAACAGTGTGACTTTTAATTTTCAGGGAAATAATTTCTGCTTCTAAATAACTTGCTTCCTGAGGCTTTTTACTGATTGTGACTAATTAACAAAAGTTTTACTCTGTTTGTTTTGAGATTCCGATAGATTAAAATAATCAGCACTTTTACATGTCATATGGCTGTAATTTGTAGTTAAGTGTCCTTTCAAGTTTGCTGGAGTCATTGCTGTATTTGGACGTAGTTTTGCTACAGACAAAATGGAATAGGACAATCAGGATCACCAATCCATGTAAAACTCATTGATATGCAGCTTTCACTGTCAAGAAAAACTTTTTTTTGTGTCCTTTGTTGCATAATAAAAATGGCATAATAGATAACTAACCGAGAAAAACATAAAAAAAACAAAAACTTCACAATACAATTCACTTTTAACCTACACAATCCACCTTTTGCAATGTTTACAACAACAGCAAAGTGGCAGGCCAGCAGCTGAGTCGCAACGTGCAAAAAAATCTTCCTTTGGAATGAAAATTTCCCTCCAGTTTTCTACTGCACTGGTAGAGCTTGTTCGCTTCCATAGGTCATTTGTTGGCACTTATGGGACAGTTGAGGGGGTGGGGGTAATTCAGGAGGGAGAGGCTGACAGCACAGCCCAAGTTGGGCGAGTCTATTCAATACTGGGAAAACACACTTCATGGTTCTCATCAGCCTTAAGTCCTCTCATCGGTGCAATACAGCACTCACCAATTATCAATGGTCTCCCCTATCTTGCATCAGAAAACTGAGAGTGGACTCAACCAAATAGATGTTGCCCTATTGCGCACTGCCATACCAGCTGGGACACCTCTAACGAATTTGCTAATGGGGCTGCTCGATCACTGTGAGTGCTAGCATCGTGTGTTGCATGTAGTTAAAAAAAACGATCTCTTGCTGAACCCCTAATGACCACTTGTGAAACCCTAGGGTTCCATGGAACCTCAGATGAGAAACCCTGGTATGGGCCCTTCAGCCCAGGATATTGTGCCGACATTTTAACTTCTCTGAGATCAATCTAATCCTTCCCTCTTAGAAAGCCTGCTATTTTTCTGTCATCTATGTGCTGGTCTAAGATTTGTTACATATCCCTAATTTACGTATCTGTCTCTCTGATCGCCCTGGCAGGATGTTCCATGTACTCACCACTCTGTGTTTAAAAAAAAACTTGTATACATGACCAACAATGGAAAGGCCTGATTGGGATCTGACTTAAAGTCATCAGGTTCACTGTGCTCAGGCAGAACTAGACTGGAGGAGCATGTTATCCTCCTAATTTGTAATGACCACTGTGTGCAAAAATCTTGTGCTGTGCAATTTTTTTTGCCAGTGATGACAAAGTGCGCACTGTTTTTCTTCAATAAAAACAATTTAAATAAGCTAATTCTAAAATCTGCAGACAAATTATCGCACAAGTTGTTAACACCATCCGTACCAGAAACCGGAAAAGGAATTATGATTGTGTACGATCGTGAAATACATTTAACATGCCAGCGAGCTAGCAACCTTTTATGTGCAGCTTAAGTCCCTTTGTGCGCTAGTTGCAAAAGGTACGTGCATGCACACACCTTAGAGGGAGCATTGCTCCAAAGCTATTTACGACCCGGAACCCCAGATCCAAGTTCCTAGTTCTGCCTGAGGAAGAAGATGGAATTAGAGTCAATGAATGGATCTTGTTGCAGAAAAACATGTTTGCTCACTTCATTGGAGGAAATTATTTTGACTTGTCCTTTTATTGGAAACACAGTCATAACTAACTCTTAACAATCTTTTTTTCAGGTATATTTCCCTTATCTGCTTATTAACAAGAAACGTTATGCTGGTCTGTACTTCTCCTCCAACCCAAACACCCACGATAAAATGGATTGCAAGGGTATTGAGACAGTCAGAAGAGATAATTGTCCATTGGTAGCTAACCTGATCAACACCTGTCTTCAGAAGATTCTAATTGAAAGGTAAATGTTATTAGGAACTATTTTTATTAGAAACTTAGAAATCTACAGCACATTACAGGCTCTTCAGCCCACAATGCTGTGCCAACCATGTAACCTATTCTAGAAACTGCCTAGAATTTCCCTACTGCATAATCCTCTATTTTTCTAAGCTCCGTGTACCTATCTAAGAGACTCTTAAAAGACCCTATTGTATCTGCCTCTTCCACATTTGTTGGCAGTGCATTACACGCAGTTACCACTCTGTGTGGAAAAACTTACCCCTGACATCCCCTCTGTACCTGCTTCCAAGCACCTTAAAACTATGCCCCCTCATGTTTGCCACTTCAGCCCTGGGAAGAAGCCTCTGGCTATTGACACGATCAATGCCTCTCATCATCTTACATGCCTCTATAAGGTCACCTCTCATCCTCTGTCACTCCAAGGAGAAAAGGCCAAGTTCACTCAACCTATTCTCATAAGGCATGCTCTCTGATCCAGGCAACATCTTTGTAAATCTCCTCTGCACTCTCTCTATAGTATCCCCATCCTTCCTTTAGAAACATAGAAACGTAGAAAATAGGTGCAGGAGTAGGCCATTCGGCCCTTCAAGCCTGCACCGCCATTCAGTATGATCATGGCTGATCATCCAACTCAGAACCCTGTACCTGCTTTCTCTCCATACCCGCTGATCCCATTAGCCACAAGGGCCATATCTAACTTCCTCTTAAATATAGCCAATGAACCGGCCTCAACTGTTTCCTGTTGCAGAGAATTCCACAGATTCACCACTCTCTGTGTGAAGAAGTTTTTCCTCATCTCGGTCCTAAAAGGCTTCCCCTTTATCCTTAAACTGTGATCCCTCGTTCTGGACTTCCCCAACATCGGAAACAATCTTCCTGCATCTAGCCTGTCCAATTTAATGAGGTGACCAGAACTGAACACAGTACTCCAAGTGGGGTCTAACTAAGATAACATTACCTCACGGCTCTTGAACTCAATCCCATGGCTGATGAAGGCAACACACCATATGCCTTCATAACAACACTGTCAGCCTATGCAGCAGCTCTGAGTGTCCTATGGATACGGATCCCAAGATCTCACTGATCCTCCACACAAGAGTCTTACCAGTCTTATATTCTGTCTTCAAATTTGACCTACCAAAATGAGCACTTCACACTTATCCAGGTTGAATTCCATCTGCCACTCGTCAGCCCAGTTCTGCATCCTATCACTGTTGCACTGTAACCTCTGCCAATCCTCCAGACTATCCACAACACCCGTAACTTTTTTTTTGTCATCAGCAAGCTTACTACCCACCCTTCTACTTCCTCATGCAGGTCATTGATAAAAATCACAAAAGGAGGGCTCCCAGAACAAATCCTTTTGGAACACCACTGGTCCCTGTCCTCCATGCAAAATACAAACCAACTACAACCACCCTTAGCCTTTTGTGGGCAAGCCGTTTCTATATCCCATGCCTCACTACTTTCTGAATGAGCCTCGCACGGGGAACCTTATCAAATGCGTTACTGAAATCCTTATACCTTATGTATCTCAGTTTGGAAGGATTTACTCATCCAGAAAAGGCTCGGTGTCCACGTGCGTAGATTCCTCAAAGTTGCCACACAAGTTGTTAGGGTTAAGAAGATGTATGTTGTCGAGTGACTCTTCTTGGGCTCCAGTAGGTACAGGTATCGATTGTCACCAAGTTTCAATGACGAACTGTGCCATCTTCTTCAGGGATGATGCTTGAGTTTATCATCGAAGCATTGGTAATAATTGATGCCTGTACCCAGCTGGAAGCCGGGGAAGAGTTTATTCGTTATATACGCTGTGAAAGCACTTGATCCTCTTTCAGATGTACGTTGTGTTGGCCGTCATTAGTCAGGGATTTGAATTCAAGAGCTGCAAGGTAATTTTGCAACTCTATAAAATGCTGGCGAGACCACACTTGGGAGTATTGCGTTCAGTTCTGGTTGCATCATTATAGGAAGGATCATTTAGAGAGGGTGCAGAGGAAATTTACCAGCATGTTGCCTGGATTAGAGAACGTGTCTTATGAGGATAGGTTGAGTGAGCTTGAGCTTTTCTCTGTGGAGCGAAGGAGATTGAGAGGCGACTTAATAGAGGTGTACCAGGTGATTGGAGGCATAGATCAAGTAGATAGCCAGAGATTTTTATCCCCCAGGGCAGATATGGCTAATATGAGGGTGCGTAATTTTAAGGTGATTGAAGGTGGATGTCAGAGATAGTTCTTTACGCAGAGAGTGGTGGGTGCATGGAATGCCTTGCTGGAGATGGTGGTAGAGCCAGGTGCATACAGGGAGATTTAAAAACTCTTCGTTAGGCACACAGAGAATAAAAAAAATTGGAGGGCTATGTAGGAGGGAAAGTTTAGATTGATCTTAGAGTAGGTTAAAAGATCGGCACAGCATTTTGGGCTGAAGGGCCTGTACTGTGCTATGTTCTTACTAAATCCCTGAAAGCCTGCGTGCTGCAGAGAAGATAGCATTTAATGTGCTCCAGATTATTGAGAACGTTGTTTGAAAGTCAAGTCATTGCCAAGAGAGATAATTAAGGCACCCTATGTCTGTTTGGTCTCTTTAGAGTTCGGAACCAATCCTATTAGTTTTTAATCTTACAATTCATGAACTAACTGAAGTCTGATCTGGTCCTTTTGATTCTATCGTCCTGCCCTGTATGATTTGTGCTCTTCCACAAAGTAGTTGTTTCTCTATTGAGAAGCCCGTTTCCATGCTCGCATTGGCCTCAGTGAGATCCTGCACTCCGCGGATGGTGTCCTCGAGCAGTGGGTTTGGTTTACTTCTCACCACAACCACGGTGTACATTTTGATCACATGTTAGGGGAGGCTCACTGGTCCAACCTAAGAATGGTGTGGTTAAGAACCACATACACAACATCTGTAGAGGGGGAATAAATAGTCAGCGTTTTGGGCTGAGACCCTTCTTCAGGATCTCACTGCTGCTGGCTCAGTCTTATTTGTTGCATTTTGATTTGGATTTTGAATCATGCTCATTATGTTGTGTCGGCTCAGAGTGAAGTGGTTTTTCCAAGAATATCCCCTAGCACTTAAAAGTCTTCATCACAGGAGATTCTGCAGATGCTGGAAATTAGGGTCTTAATATTATTATCAGAAAGACACTTCCTCACCCTCTACCTTTTTATTCTGGCTTCTGCCCTTTCCTTTTCCTGTCCTGATGAAGCGTCTCGTCCGAAATGTTGAAGCTTTATTCCTTTCCACAGATTCTGCCTGACCTGTTGAGTTCCTGCAGCATTTTCTGTTGCATTGCTCTGGATTCCAGCTTAATCTCTTGTGTTTCCAGTTAGTTGCAAAGTTCTGAAGAGACCTGCTGCTGTAGGAGATTTGGAATTCTGTGTTGTGCCTGCAGGCAGCTTCTAGCCTCTGGGTTTGTGCTTCTTCTTTCTGCTAACCTTGCCATACCTGCTGATGAGATGTTGCTGATGAACAGGAATTTTTCTGGCTTGCAGAGAGCGTTAGGTGAAAGTGACATAGTGGCAAATCTGCCAAAAATTGGTCAAAAGAAGCCTACCTGCCTAAGCCTCAGTGACAATGTTTGTATTGTCCAACAGGGATCCAAGAGGAGCTGTGGAACATGCAAAGGACGTAATCTCCGACTTGCTGTGTAATCGGATCGATACCTCACAGCTGGTAATTACAAAGGAACTCACGCGGACGGCTGATGAGTATGCAGGGAAGCAGGCCCACGTGGAACTGGCAGAAAGGTAGAAAGAATGATTGTTTCTAACTCCTTCCCTGCCCCTCAAAACCCCTTGTGGCGTTGCCAATTAACTGGACTCTGAAAACTTGCACTCTTACCTCAGTCACATTTCGTTTCTGCACGGGGACAGCATGTCACCAAACTGTTCTGAAGTCTGTACAGAGAAATGTCAATTTCATACAGAACTGCAAGCAGTTTTGGATTTTGAGCAATTCTGAATTTTTGAGCAATTCTGAATTTTGAGCAATTCTGAATTTTTGAGCAATTTGAGCAAATCTGAACCTTGTAGGTTCAGATTTGCAAAATCAGTCACCCAGGACAATACAGATGTTAAAAGTCAATGGAAACTACAAGCTGACAAGTGACAGTACTTTGAAGTTCAAAGTAAGTTTATTATCAAAGTATAGTTGCAAGAAAAAGTTAGTGAACCCTTTGCAGTTATCTTTTTTTCTGCATTAATTACTCATAAAATGTGATCTGATCTTCAAGTCACAATAATAAGCAGAATCTGCCTAAACTATTAATACACAACAATTGTATTCCTTTTCGTCAAAACTGAGTACACTATTTAAACAATTATAATCTAGTTTCAGAAAAGTATGTGAACCTCTGGTGTAATGCCTTACACAAAAACTATTTGGAGTCAGGTGTTCCAATCAACGAGTGTTGAAGGAGGTGAAAAAGAACCCAAGGGACCTGCAGAAATCTCTGGAACTTGTCACATGCCGGTGATAATAAACCTGATTCTGATTCTGAAGTCTGTTCATGTGACCACTTATAAGAAAAACACTGAACAAGAGTGCTGTTTATGGAAGGACACCACTGAGGAAACCACTACTCCAAAAACAACATCTCGAGTTTGCAAAAGACCATCTGGATGTTCCACAATGCTTCTGGGACAATGTCCTATGGACAGATGAGACAAAAGTTGAGCTTTTTGGCACTTTGCTCTGTTTGGAGGAGAAAGGGCATTGCATACCAACATCAAAAGCTCGTCTCAACTGTGAAGCATAGTGGAAGGAGCATCATGGTTTGGAGCTGCTTTGGTGCCTCGGGGCCTGGACAGATTGCAATCATTGAGCAAATGATGAATTCAAAATTGTATCAACACACTTTACAGGAGAATGTCAGGTATCGGTCCTTCACCTGAAGCTTAATAGAAGTTGGATATTGCAACAAGACAATAATCTGAAACATGGGTAAATCAACAAAGTTTTAAAACGAGGAAAATTTGCGTTTTGGAATGGCCAGGTTAGAGTCCAGATCTTAATCCAATTGGGATACTGTGGCATGACCTAAAGAGGGTATCCCAAAAATATTGATGAATTTGAAATACTCTAAAATCCCTCCCTGCAGTTGTGCAAATCTGATCAGCAGCTACAGGAAACGGTTGGTGGAGGTTATTGCTTCTAAAGGAAGCTCTACCAGTTATTTTTTTTAAAAATAGGGTTCATGTACTTTTCCCAGCCTGGACTGTAAATGATTAAACAATGTGTTCAATAAAGACATGAAAAGGGTTCAATAAATGACATACAACATTTGTATGTTGTTGGTTTAGGCAGATTGTGTTGGTTTATTAATGTGATTTAGATGAAGATCAGACCACACATTATGAGTAATTGATGCAGATAACTAGGTTAATTGCAAAGGGTTCACAGACTTTCTTGTGCCACTGTGTATGCAGCCAGTGAACACTACTCTCTTCCATACATCTATAGAAATTTGTCGAAGTTTTAGATGTCATGCCGATTCTTTGCAAATGCGAAGGAAGTAAAGGTGTTGCAGTGCTTTCCTCACGATTGCTCTTCTGTTTTGGGCCTAGGATAAGTCCTCTGAAATAATAACACTGAGGAATTTAAAGCTGCTGACCCTCTCAGTCTCTGACCCTCTGATGAGGACTGGCTCATGGACCCCTGGTTTCCTCCTCCTGAAGTCAATAATCAGCTTCTTGGTCTTACATTGAGTAAGAGATTGTTGTGGCTCCACTCAGGCAGATTTTCTGACTACTTAGGAAAGTATTGTCCTTTAGTTGGTGTGTGCGACTTAAATCCTGCCCTCACATTTCTTATCTGGTCTCCAAATGCCAAATGGCTGCAGTTCCCTGCTGTGCAAAGGGAAGCTATGCTCTTTAAAACCTTCCCTGGGCTGACTGCACACTGCGCTTGTCTTAACCCTTGCTTTGTCAGAACTTCAGTTCGGTGTTGCTGGGATTCGACTTCACTGGCAGCACTCCAGAACCTTGCTGTACTGTTGTTATTCATGCAGGAGTTTATATCGTAAGTGTAAGTAGGCTATTGAGAAACACATCAGAATCCAGTTCTGTTCACTCCTGATGTCCATCCACAAGCACCTCCAGCAAAGATCACTGAATAACAAGAAGCAGTACAAGTCTGGTTTCTGTTACCTTCTTTAGCCAGGGGTAGTGACATTTTAAGGTTGTATCCCAGATGATGATCCTGGGAACAAAAGGGTTAATGCGTGAAAAGCATTTGATGGATTGGAAGTTTAGAAGAATGAAGTGGGAGAAGGGAATTTCATTAAGTCCTACTGAATATTGAAAGGCCTGGATAGAGTGGATGGCAAGGATATTTCCTGTAGTAGGAGAGCCCAGAACCGGAAAACAGAGCCTCAGAACAGAAGGATGTATCTTTAGAACACAGATGAGGAGGAATTTCTTTAGCTGGGAGTGGAGTTGTGAATCTGCGGAATTCATTGCCACAGATGACTGAGAGGGCCAATTCATTGGGTATATTTAAAACGAGGGCTGATAAGTTCTTGATTAGTCAGGGTGTCACATGTTACAGGGAGAAAGCAGGAGAATGGGGTTGAGAGGGTTAATTAATGAATTGTGGTCAAATGGCAGAATGGACTTGATGGGCCGAATGGCCCAATTCTGTTCCTGTGTCTTATGCGATGAGGTTAACATAGCACTGACTATCTGATTGAAGCTGGGACCTCTTTGGTGTTGAGCATGTATTGATCAGGCTGAGGTCAACGGGGCATGCTCTCTATTATTTCAAATACCATAACTGGAACTTGAGTGAATTATCCTAAGATTACTGCACTGTGCCTTTGTTTTGCGCAGATATTGAAATGAAGTCTTGTTTGCTATCCTGAGTTGACGTGAGCGATCCTGTGGTACTGGAATGAGGGAATTTTCTGTGGTATACCGGTCAATGCTTACCATTTCACTGAAGCTTAAGAAGACAATTGTTTTCATTGTTTCTCACTTTGAAACGTTGCTGTGTGCAAATTGGAAACCGGTCTTCCTGCAATTATAGCAAAAAAAAGCAAGGTGCTCTGCATGAACGCTACTTAATAAATTCAAGCTCTTTTGTGTAGTCTCAAGAAGCATTGGGACTTCCCAATGATCCCTCAGAAAAATCCCTTTGCACTTGGATAAATTCCAATACCACAGTTCAGAATATATTATTATTCATGATTTACCTGTACAATTGTGAGCTCACCATGCAATCCCCCCAGGTTATGATGACAGTGGGAATTTCTACGAAGAGAGTCGTAGAACACTGCAGCACAGAACTAGGCCCTTTGGATCATCTAGCCCATGCCGGGCTATTATTCTGCCTAGTCCCATCGATCTGCACCCGATCATAACCTCCATGCCCCTTCTATCCATGTACCTTTCCAAATTGCTCTTAAGCCTTGATATTGAACCGCATCCACCAGTTCTGGCAGATCATACCACACTCTCACCACTCTCTGAGTGAAGATATTCCCACTTCATGTTCTTAAAACTTTCATCTTTCACCCTTAACCCATGACCTCTAGTTCTAGTCTCATCCAACCTGCTTACATTTACCCCATCTATACCCCTCATAATTTTGTATGCCTCTATCAAACCTGCCCTTGTTCTCCTATGCTCTAGGGAATAAAGTTTTAACCTATTCAACCTTTCCCTATAATTCAGACCCTTGTGACCTGGCAATATCCTCCTATATTTTCTCTGTGCTCTTTCCATCTTACTGATTTCTTTCCTGTGGGAAACAGAACTGTGCATAATACTCCAAATTAGGCTTCACAAACATCGTCTGCAACTTTAACGTATTGAATCCATCAAGCACTTCACCCTGAGATATTGTTAGCATTAGATGTAGTGTCAGTTTATTGAAGTAATATTTGAATCGGATATGAATGAGTTTTTTTTCAGTCTCAATACAGAGCAGGAATATTGCATTTGGACACGCATTTTAATTTGTTTCCAGTGAGTTGCCAGAATCGTTGACCTGTATCTTGCAGGAAATGCAGAAATAGCAACTTGAGGCTAGGTCACATAGCAGCTGCAAGACCAGAAGCCGTTGCGCAAAAGTAAAAAAAAATTGCTGTAAGATAAAATTGCTCAGATTTCCTGTGACTGAAACAACCTTTACTTTTTTTTTGATATCAACAGTAGAGTGAGAGAAGAACCACTAAGTTTGCAACTAATTGAACTTAAAGATTTAAATTTGTGGAGTACTATTGTCTATAGCTCCAAACCATGTCATAGTGTACCTCACATAATCTCTTAATTACAATTCTGATTTGATATACTTTAAAACAGCTAGTGTCAAAATTCTGGTATACTATTAGGGAATTGCATGTTTTAAGGTCAGTGTGTGAATGTGGCAATGCACAGCTTGTGTGGGGCAGGTAGGATAAACCAGCACCACTCCCTCAGATCCCATCGTCAGCTCCTGGGCCCTCAGAGGCTCCATCTTCCTCTCACCCCAACCCTTCCCTCTCCACTGACACTACCAGCCTCCCTCCCACCTCTGATCCCATCTCTCATCCGTGCTGGGTTACCATTCCCTCCGACCTTCAACTCTCTGAGGCAGAGCGCTCTGTCCTCATCAAGGGCCTCACCTTTGTCCCCCTTCGCCCACACCTCAGTGAGTTCCGCGTACACCATGACACTGAACTCTTCTTCCGCCGTCTCCGTCTCCGAGCTTACTTCTTTGACAAGGACTCTCCTACCCCCACTGATGACCCCTTCTCCCGTCTTCAACCCTCCTCGTCTTCATGGACACCCCGCTCTGGTCTTCTGCCTGCTCTGGATCTCTTTATTGCTAATTGCCGACAGGACATCAACTGTCTTGACTTCACCACACCCTGTTCCAATTCCAACCTCACTCCTTCCGAACGCTCTGCTCTCCGCTCCCTCCGCACCAATCCCAACCTCACTATAAAACCCGCTGATAAGGGGGGAGTTGTTGTTGTCTGGCGTACTGACCTCTACCTGGCCGAGGCACAGCGACAACTCTCTGAAACCTCCTCTTATTTACCCCTTGATCATGACCCCACTAAGGAGCACCAGGCCATTGTCTCCTATACCATCACCAACCTTATCAGCTCTGGGGATCTCCCATCCACTGCCATCAACCTCATAGTTCCCACACCCCGCACTTCCCGTTTCTACCTCCTACCCAAGATCTACAAACCTGCCTGTCCAGGTAGACCTATTGTCTCAGCTTGCTCCTGCCCCACTGAACTCATTTCTGCATACCTTGAACACTGTCTTATCCCCCCTTGTTCAATCTCTTCCCACCTATGTTCGTGACACTTCTCATGCTTTGAATTTTTTCAATGATTTTAAGTTCCCTGGCCCCCACCGTCTTATTTTCACTATGGACATCCAGTCCCAATATACCTCCATCCCCCACCGAGATGGTCTCGAAGCTCTTCGCTTTTTTTTGGATTCCAGACCTAACTGATTCCCCTCTACCACCACTCTCCTCCGTCTAGCGGAATTAGTTCTTACTCGCAATAATTTCTCCTTTGGCTCCTCCCACTTCCTCCAAACCAAGGGTGTAGCCATGGGCACCCGTATGGGTGCCAGTTATGCCTGCCTTTTTGTTGGCTTTGTGGAACAGTCCATGTTCCAAGTCTATACTGGTATCCATCCCCCTCTTTTCCTTCGCTACATCGATGACTGCATTGGCGCTGCCTCTTGCACGCATGCTGAGCTCATCGACTTCATTAACTTTGCCTCCAACTTTCACCCTGCCCTCAAATTTACCTGGTCCATTTCCGACACCTCCCTCCCCTTTCTTGATCTTTCTGTCTCCATCTCTGGAGACGGCCTATCTACTGATATCTACTATAAGCCTACAGACTCTCACAGCTACCTGGACTATTCCTCTTCCCACCCTGTCTCTTGCAAAAAGGCTATCCCCTTCTCACAGTTCCTCCGTCTCCGCCGCATCTGCTCTCAGGACGAAGGAGATGTCTTCCTTTTTTAAACAAAGGGGCTTCCCTTCATCCACCATCAACTCTGCTCTCAAACACATCTCTCCCATTTCCTGCACATCTGCCCTCACCCCATCCACCCACCACCCCACTCGGGATAGGGTTCCCCTTGTCCTTACCTACCACCCCACCAGCCTCCAGGTCCAACGTATAATTCTCCGTAACTTCCGCCACCTCCAATGGGATCCCACTACCAAACACATTTTTCCCTCCCCCCCCTCTTTCTGCTTTTAGCAGGGATCGCTCCCTTCGCAACTCCCTTCTCCACTCGTCCCCCCCCATCCCTTTCCACCAATCTCCCTCCTGGCACTTATCCTTGTAAACGGAACGAGTGCTACACCTGCCCTTACACTTCCTCCCTCACCACCATTGAGGGCCCCAGACAGTCCTTCCAGGTGAGGCGACACTTCACCTGTGAGTCAGCTGGTGTGGTATACTGCGTCCGGTGCTCTCGGTGTAGCCTTTTTTATATATTGGTGAGACCCGACGCAGACTGGGAGACCGTTTCGCTGAACACCTACGCTCGGTCCGCCAGAAAAATCAGGATCTCCCAGTAGCCACACATTTTAATTCCACGTCCCATTCCCATTCTGATATGTCTATCCATGGCCTCCTCTATTGTCAAAATGAATCCAAACTCAGGTTGGAGGAACAACACCTTATATACCGGCTGGGTAGCCTCCAACCTGATGGCATGAACATTGACTTCTCTAACTTCCGTTAATGCCCCTCCTCCCCTTCTTACCCCATCCCTGACATATTTAGTTGTTGGCCTGTTCTCCATCTTCCTCTGGTGCTCCTCCCCCCCCCCCCCCCTTTCTTTCTCCTGAGGCCTCCCGTTCCATGATCCTTTCCCTTCTCCAGCTCTGTATCACTTTCGCCAATCACCTTTCCAGCTCTTAGCTTCACCCCACCCCCTCCGGTCTTCTCCTATCATTTCGCATTTCCCCCTCCCCCCACTACTTTCAAATCTCTTACTATCTTTCCTTTCGGTTAGTCCTGACGAAGGGTCTCGGCCCAAAACGTCGACAGCACTTCTCCCTATAGATGCTGCCTGGCCTGCCGTGTTCCACCAGCATTTTGTGTGTGTTGTTGTTTGAATTTCCAGCATCTGCAGATTTCCTCGTGTCAGCACCACTTTACCTGTGTTTTATCATTTTGCATAACCACAGAACATTTCATGTGACAACACACACAAAATGCTGGTGGAACACAGCAGGCCAGGCAGCATCTATAAGGAGAAGCACTATCGACGTTTCGGGCCGAGACTCTTCATGAGGTCCTGATGAAGAGTCTCGGCCCGAAACGTTTGAATTCCAGCATCTGCAGATTTCCTCGTGTTTGAACATTTCATGTACTAGCGTGGGGTACTAACTCCCAAGAATGAGCCTTTCAGGCCACCCCTAAAAATAACATATTTTCTCAAAAGTTCATTTATTATCCAAGTATCTATGCAGTATACAACTCTTGAGATTCTTCTTCTCCAGATAGTCACGAAACAAAGAAAACCATGGAAGTTAGTTCAGGGAGAAACAGCAAACCCATCCTCTCCAGGACAAAAAAAAAGATTGGCAACAGGTTCATCAACCTCTCCCCCCCACCCCGAATGAAGTGCAACAAGAACATCGGCCTCCAAATCCCCCTCTCCCCACGTAAAAAAAACTAACAAAAACGCAACAAGAGATAACTCTCTGTGCAGACATACTGAGGATTTTCAGCAGTGTTAACTCCAACGTGTTTGCAATGATTTTTCTCTTGTGCTATTTGCACTAAACTGGAGTGTGGAACCTAAACTCTACAGTTTTGGCAATGTTGTGGATAGTGTAGAAGGCCGTCAAAGGTTACAACGGGGTATGGGTAGGATGCAGAGCTGGGGTGAGAAGTGGCAGATGGAGAAATTCACTTTAGAAAGGCAGAATGCAGGATTAATGGCAGGATTCTTAGTGTGGAGGAACTGAGGGATCTTGGGGATCTATAGATCTCTCAGATTTGTTGCACAAGTTGATCAGGTTGTTAAGGTACATGGTATGTTAGTCTTCATTAGACAGGGGATTGAGTTCAAGAGCCATGAGGGGAATGTTGCAGCTCTATAAAACTCCATACTTGCAAATGTTGTGTTTAGTTCTGGAAAACCTCCATTATGGAACCCTTAGGCTATGTAAATTTGAGGGCTGTATAGGAGGGAAGGGTTAGATTGATCTTAGACCAAGTTAAGAGGTAACCACAACACTGTGATCGAAGGGCCTGTACTGTAACAAGACTATGATAGTGTAGCAGGTAGCACAACTCGGCATCAGAGTGCAGAGTTCAATTCCGGCGTCCCCTATGTCCTCCCCGTGAAAGTCCTGAATATTCCCTGGCTGCTGCGGTTTCCTCCCACAGTCTAAAGGCATACCCAGTAGCATAATTGGTCATTGCAAATTGTCCTCTGATAAGGTAAATTTAAAGAGGGTTTGTTGGAAGTTGCTGAGGTGGCGCAGTTCGAAGGGCTATAAGGGACTACTCCATGCTGTATTGTTTAAAATAAACATAAATGTTTTAACGAAACATTCTCAGTACAATGTTCTACATTTATGTACTTATTGAAGTACATCTCAAATGCCCTGAACATATCTGTCTTCTCTACCACCAAGCCATTCCAAGGATCCACCACTCTATGTAAAAATAAAACACTTGCCGTACACATCACTATTGAAATTCCCCCGTTACCTTCTTAAATGGATGTCCCCTAGTATTAGACTTGCTGACATTGGGGAAAGGATCCCAGCTGATATATCTGTGCCTCTCATAATCAAGTCTTCCCTTAGCCTCCAATGCTCCAGGGAAAACAGGCCAAGATTGTCTTTCATTGTAGCACATACCCTCTAATCCAGGCAGTATCCTGGTAAATCTCTCTTGCATCCAATCCAAAGCCTCCTTCATAGACGAAGAAAGAACAGGAACTGGGTTTGACAAGAGTAGCCGTGTTGCTTTGATGATCCAGTGTAGTTTGCAAATTGTGTATGTGTGGGCATTTGCATGGCAGATAAAACCATAAGATATAGGAGCAGAATTAGTTCATTTGGCCCATCGAGCCTGCTCTGCCATTTCATCATGGTTGATCCAATTTCCTCTCAGCTCCAATCTCCTGCCTTCTCCCCATATCCCTTCAGGCCCTGACCATTTAAGAATCTATCAATCTCTTAAATATAGATAAAGACTTGGCACCACAACTGCCTATGTCAAAGAATTCTACAGATTCACCACTCCGACTAAAAAAATTCCTCCATCTCTGTTCTAAAAGGACGCCCCTCTATTCTGAGGCTGTGTCCTCTGGTCTTACTCTGCCACCATAGAAACAATCCTCTCCACATCCACTCTGTCAAGGCTTCTTATCATTCTATAGGTTTTAATAAGGTCACCCCTCATTCTTCTGAATTCCAGTGAATACAGGCCCAAAGCCATCAAATACAAGCCAGTCAATCCTGGAATCATTTTCGTGAAACTCCTTTGAACCCTCTCCAGTTTCAGCATATTCTTTCTAAGATGAGGGGCCCAAAACTGCTCATGATACTCCGGCTGGTGAGGCCTCACCAGTGCTTCATAACATTTCTATATTACATCCTTGCTTTTGTATTCTAGTCCTCTTGAAATGAATGTAACATTGTATTTGCCTTCCTCACCACAGACTCGACCTGCAAATTAACCTTTAGGGAATCCTGCACAAGGACTCCCAAATCCCTTTGCACCTCAGTTTTTTGTATTTTTTTTTCTCCATTTACAAAATAGCCCTTTCATTTCTTCTACCAAAGTGCATGGCTGTACACTTCCCGACACTGTATTCCATCTGTCATTTCTTTGCCCATTCTCCTAATCTGTTTAAGTCTTTCTGTAGCGTCTGTACTTCCTCAAGACTACCTGCCCCTCCACCTATCTCCATATTGTCTGAAAACTTTGCAACAAAACCATCAGTCCCATCATCCAAATTATTGACATATAATGTAACAAGAATTGGTGCCAACACAGACTCCTGTGGAACACCACTAGTCACCAACACCCCACCCACCCACCTTCCCCCTGATCTGGTCTCACCTATCACCTGCTTTACTTCTACCCCTTTCCCCACCTCAAGCTGAATTCTTCCTCCTTCCTTTCAACTGCTTATTATTTTCCATAGATGCTGCCTGACCATGTGTTTAACATCAAGGTTATCCACATCAGTTCAAAAAGCAAAGGCACATTATCTGAATGGTGATAGTTTGGGAAAAGAAAAGATGGAAGGAAATCAGGTGAAAGCAGCTGAAAGCAACTTCAGTTAAAAGTTGTTAGGAAGGCAAGTGGTACGTTGGTCTTCCTTGCAAACAAATTTAAGTATAGGAGCAAGGAAGTCTTAGTTTTTTCTTTATGTATTACACTATACTGCTGCCGCAAAACAAATTTCATGACAGATTTCAATGATATTAAGCTTGATTCAGATTCCCCCATGTCGATCAATCTGCCTGTCCTTGGCTCATCTTTACTTGCGCTTGGCCGGTTTCCATCAAAGCCTTTACTGTCTGTGTCCAAATGTCTTAAATATTGGGATTGTAGCTGCCTCTACCACTTCCTTTAGAAGTTTGCTCCACCCTCTGTTTGGAAAAAGCTACTCCTGTGGTCGCCTTTAAATCTTGCCCCCTTAGTTTAAATCTATGTACTGTAATTTTTTGACTCCCTTACTCTGGGAAAAAGACTGACCATTCAACTTGCCTGCACCCTTCACAATTTAATATACCTCTGTAATATTGCCCTGGTCTGGGGAAAAAAAAATGCCTAAGCCTATTCCATCTCTCCTTATAATACAAGCCGTCCGGTGGCAGTAGCATCCTCGTGAATGTTTTCTACAGCTTTTTCAGCTGAATAAAATCCTTCCTATACCCGGATGTCCAGTGCTGCACACAGTATTTAAAGTGTGGTCTTACCACTATCCAGATGTCTCAACTAATGCCCTGACTGATGAATGCAAGCATGTCAAATGCCTTCTTCACACAGTCTATCTTTGTCGCTGTTTGAGGGAACTATGTATTTGTACCTCTAGGTCTCCCTGTCCAACCAACAACACGCCACAAAGCCCTGTCATTTACTATGTAAGGGTCCTGTCCTGGTTTAATTTCCCACTTCACACTCGTCCAAGTTAAAATCCATGCTTCCCAGTTAATCTAGATCCTGGTGTAAATGTAGATAACTTAATGTTGTTCTCCAACCGATGTCTGAGTGCCAGCAAGTCCAACAGAGGCCCGGAGGCGTCCTGTCCTAGGGTTGGAGGCCTATCGCTGTGAGTGAGTGGGTGGGAGGGAGGAAAGAGGATTATTTTGCTTTTGTTGTTTTCATTGTTGTTGCTTGTGTTCTGCTCAACATTGTGGGCAAGCTGTGCTGCCACCGGAACATGTGGTGACACTTGCAAGCTGTCCCCAGCGCACCCTTGGGTTGTGTTGGTTGTTAACATGATTGATACATTTTGCTGTGATGTACATGTGATAAATAAATGGATTTGAATCTGAACTTTGGGGTCAACTACAAACTTACTAACCAGGCCAGCTGCATTCTCACCCAAATTGTTAAAGTCGATGATAAACAAATGCGGACCCAGCACCAATCTCTGCGGCACAACATTGTCTCAGTCCTCCAAAACGAAAAGCTCCCCTCAATTCACTGCTGCTTTGCTAGCGTACCCTGGACCCAAGCGATCTAACCTTCCTACCATGCGGGACCTTGCCAAAGGCCTTGGAGAGATGTATGCATTCTCCCACACATGAGGGTTGTGTAGGCTCTTTAATGTGCTTGACTGAACATATTAGTCTGAAGTGAAATAAAAAGAGGCTCAGAGGTTATGCTTAGTTAACAGACTGGCCCAATCTCCTTGCCTTCACCGTAAGGCATATATCTGATGCAGGTGTTCAGGGCAGTGATATCTTATTATAGAATTAATCAGACCCACGTAAAGGATTGTGGGACTTTCCTATGCACAGTTGTGGCTTCTTTGTGGGTAGTGGGTAATCTTTGTAATCAAGGCTGGTCTATTTTTAGTCCATTAGCAATGTTTAGATTTTTCTCTTTTCTATTGTACTCACATAATCACAAGGTGTTTTTTCATATTCGTCTTAAGCAAGGTTCCCTTTGATATGATTGCTTGTATAATTGGTTTTGGCAGCATGCATTTTGAAGGAGCAGCATAATCTTGCTAGAATATTAGTTTTGCTCTTTGTTTAAATATAGTGCCACCTTTCTTGAAAATTCTGCCTTTTGCCAGGTGCCGGTTCGCGGTCAGCTTGCAGCATGACACTTGCGACTGTTCTTTGTGCGTGTGGGTGTGTATTTTTGAGGGTATTTAACAGTGGTCGGCATCTTAAATAAATTCTGTCCCCCTTGCATGTGTAGGTTTAGTCAATTATTAGAGATGCGAGGTGAAAAATGAGCCTCCCTTCCTGCCTGTGAATCGGTGTTGTGATTCCTGTCGGGCCAAATCTTCCTGATACTGTCAACTCGTACACAGCTTGTAGGTTACTGAAGGAATTGTACCACTGAATAGTCAGTAAGATCAAATGGATTAGGAGTATTTTATAAGAGAGGAGAATCTGATTATTTTTAATGTAGTATTTCACAAACTTAAAAGTAAATTGAGGCACACCTCAGGAATTTGTGCATGAACCCATGAACACAACCTCACTGTTCTGCTTTCTCTTTGTAAAACTTACTTTATTTCTTATTATAACTTACAGTATTTTTATATTACACCCAGTATTGTGCAAAAGTTTATATATATATATATATATATATATATGCACAGTACTGTAGTAATTTTATGTATTTGCACTGTACTGTTGCCACAAAAAAAGAAATTCATGGCATATAGGATTGATAATAAACCTGATTCTAATTTGGGTCTCTGTTGTGGACTGAGAGTGGGAAGGGGGCAGGGAGAAGGGAATCATGTTTGGGAAAGTGGGGAGGGAGTGGGAAGCACCAGAGAGTCATTTTGTATTGATCAATAAACCAATTGTTTAGAATCGAAAGAACTTGTCTGGTGTATCAGGGCTGGATGTGTCTTCACCCGTGTTACCCTGCCCCTGGCACTCCTCCTCTGCCACCTGTCTCACACCCCTTCTCTGGCACATCACCCTTGCCACTCCCAACATCCTTTGCACCCACCAGATTTACAAACTCTGTCTCCACTCCACACTGTGCAAAGGTCTTAGGCACCCTAGCTACCTATATGTGGCTAAGGCTTATTCACTGTACTGCCCCCGCAAAACATTATTTCACAATGTACATCAGGATAATAAAGCTGATTCCTAGCCCAATGCTCTACCCTTTCTGCACTGTGTGGCTAAGTACAGGTCAAATGCAGTCTATAAATTCCACAATGACACCACAGTTAGTGATAGCATCTCAGATAGATTGGCTGGTTCAGTGATGTTGCAACTGCTACCCACACTCAACGTAAATGAGACCATGGAATGGATTGTGGAGGGGAGGGGAGGTCAGGAAAAGACACGCCCGACGTCATTGAAGGGTCAGTGGTGGAAAGCTTCAAGGTCCTGGGTGTCAGCATCTCAGAGGGTATATCCTGAGCCCGATAGTTCAGTGCATTCACAGAGAAGGATGCCAACAGCTCTACTTCTTTGGGAGTTTGAGGACATTCTGTATGCCACAAAGACTCTTACAAGCTATTTGATCTCACCTGGACAGTACACACCGGCTGCAAAAAAAAAGCACAACAGCATCTCTTCCACCTCAGGCAACTGAGAAGTTTGACATAAGCCCCAAATTCCTCAAGACCTTCAAGACTTGACTGGCTGTATCACAGTCTGGTACAGGCACTGCACTAACCTTGATTACTGTGCACTGCCGAGAGTGGTATGGACAGCCTAACTTGCCTCCATTGAGGACATTTAAAGCTGCAGGTGCAGAAAGAGGGCCTGGAAGATCATCAGGGACACCAGTCACCTCAACCATAAACTGCTTCAATGCTTCCATCTGGCTAATAGCTCTGCAGCATTAAAGCCAGGACCAACAGGCTACGAGACAGCTTCTTTCTGCAAGCTGATTATTAATTCGCATGTCTGTACACTGCGACGGAGTCATAATACAAATATTTTACTCCCTCTCTTTGTGGGATGGATGTAAGATTTAAATAAACTCAAAATCACCAGGAGCATTGCAAATGACTACATCTTGGTTTAAATCCTGTATCCTTATAACCAGCAGACTACTGCTGCTGTTGGTCAGGGGTACAATATTGCCTTCGGAAAAACAATCTGCTGACATGGTTGAGGCCCCACAGATATAAATGGTTAAGGGTGTGTCATGGTTCAGTCAAATTTGAATCATTCAGATTAGAGTGATACTTCAGCTGTAGGTGAAATTATATTTGGTTTCCATTTATTTCTGCAGCATATGGACAGTAAAGACAAGACTATTGTTTATTGACCCAGCTCTCACTTCAGCACTACAACAAGTGTATGGGACATTGGAAAAAATGTTGAATTTCCCCATGGGGATGAATAAAGTATCTGTCTATCTATCTATCATCTATCTAATCCAAGCTCATCTCCAAGCCTCTAGACCTGGGACATAACATCTCCCTTTGCAACTGGAGTTTTGACTTCCTGAGCAACAAAACAAAAACGCCCTGTTCATGAGAGAGGCCAGAGGAGAATGGCCAGGCAGACAATTACTCAAATAACCACACATTGCAATAGTGGTGTGCAGAAGAACATCTCTGAACGCGCAACAGAGTGGATGGGTTACAGCAGCAAAAGATCACAAATATATTCTCAGTGGCCACATTGTTTTAGGAACAGGAGGTACATAATAAAGTGGCTACTGAGTGTCTGTTATCGATTCAAATTTACTTATCGCACGCACATTGAATCGTACAATGAAATGCATCGTTGGCATAAGCAGCTAACAAATCCAAGGATGTGTTGGGGGCAGCCCACAAGTGTCACCACACATTTCAATGCCCAACATAGTATGCTTATTTGTACAGCGCAAGCTACAACAGCAACTAAACAAGACAGCAGAAAAGTAAGCCCCTTTGTCACAATTTCTTCTCTGGCAATCCCCATCTTAATGTCACTGAGGTAGCAGTTTCTCCGCAAGGACTGTGGCAGTTCAAGGAGGTAGCTGATAATCTTTAGGGTTGAGTTATAAGTTCTCGTCTTGTCAATAGTAGACACATCCTAAAAGGGGTTCTCTCCACACTTCTCCCAAGCTATCAGACTCCTCAATACCCAGAGACTGGACTGACACCAACTTACTGCCCTCTACTGTGCCTATTGTCTTGTTTATTATTTATTGTAATGCCTGCACTGTTCTGTGCACTTTATGCAGTCCTGGGTAGGTCTGTAGTCTAGTGTAGTTTTTGTTTCTGTGTTGTTTTTGTACTGTTTCATATAGCATCATGGTCCTGAAAAACATTGTCTCGTTTTTACTGTGTACTGTACCAGCAGTTATGGTCGAAATGACAATAAAAAGTGACTTGACTTGAGATGTTGCGGAGGTGGACAAGGGGTCAGTAATAGGACCACTGAAGTTAATTAGAAAAGGTTTGAAGATTAGCTGTATTTGTCAGGTGCATATTGAAACACACACAACGTGATGTTTGCATCATCGGTCAACAGAGTCCAGGGGCAGATTAATGACTCAGCATGGACTAAATGGGCTGAAATGGCCTGTTTCAGCACTATAGTTTTCTATGACTCTGGGGCAGCCTGCAAGTGTCACCACACTTCCGGTGCCAACGTAGCATGCCCCCAATTTACTGATCCTAATCCGAACGCCATTGGAATGTGGGAGGCAACCAGAGCACCTGGAGGAAACCCACTCAGTTACAGGGTGTACAGCGGTGGGAATTGAACCCTGATCTTACAGCTGACGCTCTAAAATGACTGTGTTAACGACTATGCCCCGCGTCAGTTGAATGATTTGATTGGAATTTACCTTAAAATGTTAATCAGCCTTTTTTTAAAACTTTTTTTTAAACTTTAATTTTTTTTTTTTTGTTCTTGCCTAACAGGATGCGAAAGCGAGATGCAGGGAGTGCACCCAATCTGGGCGATCGAGTTCCCTACGTAATTATCAGAGCTGCAAAAGGTGTGGCGGCCTATATGAAGTCTGAGGTACGGATTTTTTGCATTTGCTTTTAACTTGGCTCTCCTGGTGTAAGCTGTTACGCGACACTGAAAAGGCTGTTCTAGTTGCTCTAACACTTCATCTCGAAGAGATTACTGGGTCATGGGGAGAACATAGAAACCTCTTACAGTTAGCAGCAGAATTGAATCTGGGTTGCTGACACTGCGATGGTGTTACGCTAACAACTACACTACCGTGCTGCCCTCAAATGTACTGTAGCTTCGATGGCAACTCTGTGTAATGCATTGTTTGTGTCAAAGACCAGCATCATCTGAATACATGCTGGTGGGGCAGGCATGCTTCCGGCACCAGCCTAGCACTCCCACAACTTCTAACCGTAACCTGTACGTCTTCGGAACGTGGGAGGGAATTGCAGCACCCAGCGGACTGCTCTTTTCACATTATACATCAATGATTCGGATGACGGAATTGATGTCTTAGTGGACAAGTTTGCAGACAGTCCCAAGTTAGGTGGAGGGTAAGATAATGCTGAGGAAGCAGGGAGTCTACAGAAGGACATGGACAGATTGGGAGAACGGGCAAAAAAGTGGCAGATGGAACTTAGTGTATGGAGGTGTATGGTCATGCACTTTGGTAGAAGGAATAAAGGCATGGACTATTTTCTAAGTGGGAGAAAATTCAAAAAACAGGTGCAAAGGGCCTTGAGAGACCTTGTACTGGATTCCCTAAAGGTTAACTTGCAGGTTCAGTTGTGGCAAAGAAGGAAAATGCAGCGTTAGCATTCATTTCTTGAAGATGTGATGCTCAGGCTTTATAAGGTATTGCTCAAACCGCACTTAGAGTGTTGTGAGTAGCTTTGTTTCCTTTTTCAAAGCATTGGAGGGGGTCAAGAAGAGTTCATAAAAATGATTACAGGAATGCAAGGGTTAATGTACCTATGAGGAGCGTTTGATGGCCCTGGACCTGTACTTACTGGAGTTTAGAAGAATGAGAGGTGATTTCATTGAAACCTATTGAATATTGAAAAGCCTAGACAGAGTGGATGTGGAGAGAATTCCTATAGTGGGTGAATGTAGGACCAGAGGGCACGGCCTCAGAATAGAGGGACATTTATTTTGATGAATCGGTCATTGAGTATATTTAAAGCAGAGGTTGAAAGGGGAGAAGGCAGAAGAATGGAGTTGAGAGGGATAATAAATCAGTCATGATTGAATGGCGGTGCAGACTCCATCGACCAAGTGTCCTAATTCTGCTCTAAATCCATGTGATCATAGGGAGCATGTGCAACCTCCTTACACATGGTGGCAAAATTGAACCTGGGTTCACTAGTCCCGTACTCATTTGGTTAAAATCACTGGAGTTCCAAACATTATAATGTAATGAGGGTTCAGTAATTTAGATAATTCTGATGAAGTAACTTTGCATTATTGTTGTGTATTCTTCAGCTGGTGAACATTGCAACACAGTGTGCCATAAGTTCAGAGAATAGGTCCAGTACCCAAGGGAGTGTTTTCACAAAAATTCTTCTACCCTAGCTTTCCATCTGGATTTATCTGTATGAGCGGTCTTGAGTTTTGTAGATGGTGGAACACTTTGAGGCACTGTGCCTCTTGCATGTTACTTAGCCTAAAGCAGGTTTCATCGTTTCTGCAAACACAAGAGATTCTGCGGTTGAAGGAAACCCATATCAACACACAAAATGTTGGAGGAACTCAGCAGATCAGGCAGCATCCACGAAAAGGAATAAATACTCGGTGTCTCGGGCTGAGACACTTTTATCAGGTCTAAGTGAAGGGCCTCTTCCCGAAATTCCAACTTCTTTTTTCCTTTCCATAGATGCTGCCTGACCTGATTTTCTCCACCGTTTTGTGTGTGTGTGTGTGTGTGTGTTATTTGGGATTCTACATCACCAGTTTTCCCCACTCCACAGCTCTGGCTGGGGAATTAGTCTCGACCAGTTTATCATGAAGGCTTATACTCTGTTCAGCTGCAAAGGGTACCATATGTGGTGATCCTCACACCCCTAACCTGCACGCTTTACAGAAAACAACTAGAAAGAGGAGATTGCAAATGCTGAAACCTGGAGGAATCTGCTGGAAGAACTCAACAGGGCAAGCAACATCTGTGAGAGGGAAAGAATTGTTGACATTTTGGGTCAAAACCCTTTATTGGGCTGGAAAGAGCATCTTTGTGCCCTCTTTAAAAACCACCGTCCACTGCCACGTGGGAAAGCTGCTGCCCAAATACTGATAACTCTACAGGACCGATACTAAAGCTACCCTGTACTTTGGGTAGCCATTTGGTTTAGTTTTTATAACCAAATTAATAATGGTGCAAAACTCAAAAAAGTTGGAGGAACTCAGCAGGTTGGCCAGTGTCTAGGGATGGTAATGGACAGTTAAAGTTTTAAGTTCCGGAAGCACTGACTGTGTTTTCCCCTGCATAGATGCTGCCTGAACTCCCTAGTTCCTCCAACGCCTGTGAGTTGTTCTAGATTCCAACATCTGCAGTTGTTGATGCTTCCAAAGATTTTTTTAAAAGATTTTAAAGATTTAAAGATTTTTTTAAGATTGGCTGTATTTGTTCACACGTACATGGAAACATACAGTGAAATGTGTTGTTTGTGCCAATGGCCAATACAATCTGAGGCAGCCTGCTAGTGCCATCCCACTTAAGGTGCTAACATAGCATGCCCATAACTTCCTAACCCTAACCCACCTGTCTTTGGACTGTGGGAGAAAACTGGAGCACCCAGTACAGTCATGGGAAGAACGTACAAACTCCTTACAGGCCGTGGCGCGAACTGAACCCGTATCGATGGCATTACAAAGTGTTAACCTAGCCATGCCACCCCCAACATTAAAAAGCTGGAAATCCAATTCAGAGTGTCAAAGTGGTACCACAGTGATCTGTCAGAAACAAAAGAAAATCTGCAGATGCTGGTAATCCAAGCAACACACACAAAATGCTGGAGGAACTCAGCAGGCCAGGCAGCATCAATGGAAAAGGGTACAGTTGAAGTTTTGGGCTGATACCCTTCAGTAGGAAAATCCTATCCTGCTGAAGGGTCTTGGCCCGAAACATCAACTGTACTCTGATCCAGAGAAGCTGCCTGGCTTGCTGAGTTCCTCCAGCAATTTGTATGTGTTCCACAGTGATCTGCAATAGTTCTGAATAAGTTCTTTACTGGGCGTTTTTAAGTACAAGCTGTTAAAGCCCTGCATGAAAAAAATGAAAGGTTTTTGTAGTCTCAGTCTGGCTGTAATACAAGTAATCGAGATAAAGAACCAGAATACAACTTTCAACAGCAGGTTCATGAAGGAGCTACAGAAAAGATGTTTTAGGAAGTGAGACTGGGTATGGTAGTGAAGAGCAGTGTGAGATTACTTTGCATAGACTTGAGCTGGGAATACATGAAAATAAAATAAAGCAAAACATAATCAGAACAGAAGATGCGTTTCATCCTATTACACTATAGCTGCCCTTCAAAAAAGGGCTGTGTAGTCCCACTGCCTCAGGCTTTTCTCTTTGCCCCAGACTTAGCCTCACTGGTCCATAGGTTTTTGCCCCACATTTAGCCCAGATTTAACCCACATTTTGCTCCGCTGATCCATTGTTTCCTCTTAGCCCCACTGTTTGATTTGCTGTCCAATCCCCTTTCCAGAGATGCAGCTGAATCTGCTGCTATCACTTTTATTAAATTGCATTCCAGATCACTTCTTGCATTTTTTAAAAAAGGTACAACTAGCAAAAAGAAACACCAGAGGATACATTTACCTTAAAATTTACACCATGTGGTTATCAATCTCCACCTCCTCCCACCCGCCTCCGAAACCAAATTTTCCTTATTTATTCCAATCAAAACACCTCAAAGAAAGGGAAGTAAATCAGAAATAAGGATTAAAAATAAACTGGTGTTAGTGTGAACAGCTAGCTGCAGTGGATAACGAAGAGCAGTTCCTCTGTGGCCTGCTCTGTGGATTCAGAACCTTTGCTTTACTTTACAGGCTTTATGTTGTGGGTATCCCCCAATGCCACACCATTGTAAGATAGAAAACATAACACCTGATACAACACAGGCATTAAAACCACTGAACTTTCTCTCTTTGAGCTGAGGAAGTTGAAAGATCAATTAGACATGTTCACAAAATAAGGAAATACTTTCACAAAACTGAAAAAGGAGAACACATGTTGAAAGGCTCACTTCCCCAAGCACTTCATGGCTGGTACCACAAATGGAGGATTCCCGAAAACACTCATCAGAGAGCGCCATTAACTTCAAACACTCTAGCTCTCATCCTAAATGCCACCTAACCTTTTGGAAAAGGTGGGTAGGTTAGGACAGGTGGCAGAGAAAGGAAATTTTGAAATGTTGTCAGTCTTTCTGAACCCCTGATTTGATAAGCTTGAAGGGATCTGCAGAGAGCAGTACTGAGCAACTTTTACTGGGCTTCTGTCTATTGGAAAGGTCTACTATTGGCTCAATGGAGTTTCTGCGTGGCAGGAAGTGGAGATTCTAGTAACAAAATGTCATGCATGAGGGGATCAGCAGTTGAAAGGGTGAGTATTTTCAAATTCCTGGCTGCCAGCATCTCTGAAGAACAATCCAGGGGCAACGTGCTGATGCCGTTGCGAAGAAAGCACAAAAGGCGGGTTGCTTTTCATCAGGAGTTTGAGGAGCTTTGGCATGCCACCAAAAGTGCTGGCAAATTTGCTCAGTTGTACAGTGGAGAGCATTCGAATTGTCATGTCCCCGTCTGATATGGAGGCTCCAATTCACAGGATTGGAAAAAGCCGCAGGGGGCTGCAAAACTCAGCCAGCTCCAGGTGGGCACTAGCCTCCCCACCGTCAAGTACATCTCCAAAAGGCAATGCCTGAAAAAGCATCCATCGTTAAGGGCCCTCACCTTCGAGGATATGCCCTCTTCTCATTACTACCATTAGAAAGGTACAGTAGCCTGAAGAAACATAGTAAATGGTTTTGGAACAGACTCTTCTCTGCCATCAGATTTATGAGTGGTCCATGAACAGCACCTCACTATTTTGCTCTCTTCTCACTCGATTTATTTATCTTTAATATTTCTTATTGTAACTTAAAGTCATCTTATAATGCATTGCACTGCCCTGCTGCGGCTAATGATTCTGAACAATTTCTGCTTTTACTTGGTTACAACGTGTTTCATGTATTTGCTAATGCTCTCTCTGTTTGGACATAGTGTGGAGGTTTGGACATGAGTTAGCAACAAGGCAATAGTCGGTACCTATGGAACCTCCAACATATCTTAGCAACTTTAGGAATGGGGGCAAAATGAGAAAGGAAAAGGAAAATAAACAGTAGGTACCTAATAAAGTGGCCACTGAGTGTATGCCCATGGTCTTCTGGCTGCTGTGGCCCATCCAGTTCAAGGTTTGAGGTGTTGTGCATTCAGAGATGCTCTTCTGCACACCACTGTTGTAATGGATGGTTATTTGAGCTACTGTCGCCTTCCTCTCAGCTTGAACCACTCTGGCCATTCTCCTCTGACCTCTCTCATTTACAGGGTGCTTTTGCCCACAGAACTGCCATTTCTTTTGATTTTTTTTTGCACCATTCTCTGTAAACTCTAGAGACTGTCGTGTGTGAAAATCCCAGGAGAACAGCAGTTTCTGAGAAACTAAAAAAAAACTCAAGCAAACATCTGGCACCATGGGCAATGTCATTTATATCACATTTCCCCCCCATTCTGATGTTTGGTCTGAACAACAACTGAAGCTCTTGACCATGTCTGCAGACTTCTATACATTGAGTTGCTGCCACCTGATTGGCTGATTATATATTTGCATTCGTGATCAGATGTACCTAATAAAGTGGCCACTGAGTGTATTCGAAAAGTTCAGAACAAGTTTGGCAGGTGTACTTTTCATATGGAATTTCAGCTTGCAGGGGCATTTTTTATTATTGGACTTGAAGAATGTCTGGACACCTAACAAGGCAGGAACAAACGCACACAAAATGGTGGAGGAACTCAGCAGGTCAGGCAGCATCCATGGGGAGGGTGAAGCGTCTTGACCTGAAATGTCAATTGCTTATTCCTCTCCGTAGGTATAGAATCCATTCACCATTCAATGAGGTCATAACTGATTTGTGATCTTCGCTCCGTCCGCCACGAAGCGTGGTTTCCCGGTAGCCACTCATTTTAATTCACCTTCCATTCCTATTCCACTGAGTTGATACATGGCCTCATCTGCTGCCACAATCAGGTTGGAAGAGCAACACCCCATATTCCGTCTGGGTAGCCTCCAGCCTGAACATTGATTTCTCTAGCTTCCAGCAGTTTCTCCTCTCTCCCTCTTCTCCTTCTGTTCCCCATAATGGCTCCTCTCTTACCCCCTTCCCTTCTCACCTGCCTGTCACCTCCCTCTGGTTCCCCCCCCCTTCCCTTTCTCCCAGGGTCCACACCCTCCTAACAGATTCCCTCTTCAGCTCCTTACCTCTTCTGTCACCCCCACCTTCTTGCTTCATCTCTCTCCCTCCCCCCCCACCCATCTTCACCTGGTTTCACATTTCACTTGCCAATACCTTCCCCTTCCCCCATCACCTTATTCTGGCATTTCCCCCTTGCTTTTCCAGCCCAAAATATCAACTGTTTAATTCCCTCCACGGACGCTACCTGACCCGAGTTCCTCCAGCATTTTGTTTGCGTGTGGTGCTCTGAATTTCGCCTGCAGAATCTCTTGTGTTTATAGTTGGTGACTTTTTTTTGAATCATCCCGCTTTCTCCCCCAAAACAATGTCTCTGAAGAAAATTCTCAATTTATGGGTTTAAAACAAACAATAGATCCAACAACAATTCTCACTTGTGGGAAGGAATTTCAAATTTCTATTTTGCATCCAAGCATTTCCTTTCAAAGCCACTTTCAATTTTTCACTTCATTTCGAAAATTCACCCTGCCTATTGGTGTTTTACTTCTCCACTGACTAGACATGAGAGCCTGGACACTCTTGTCTAATATAAACCAAAGGATAATAATTCCTCTTCTGTGGGTCATTCCGATCAATTTCGGCCTGATATGGGAACACCAATGCCTTTGAGCGGAAAATCATACAGAAGGTAGTGGATTCGGCCCAGTACGTCATAGATCAAACCCTCCCAACCATTGAGCACGTCTACATGAAACACAGTCGTAGGAAAGCAGCATCCATCATTAAAGATCCTCACCACCCAGGCCATGCTCTTAACTTGCTGCTGCTGTCAGATAGAAGATACAAGTGCCTCAGGACTCACACCACCAGGCTCACCCCTCAGCCATCAGGCTCTTGAACAGAAGACAATAACTACTCTCATCTATTGAAATGTTCCCACAAGCTCACCTTAAGGACTTTTTATCTTGTTATTTCATTCTCGTTATTTATTGCTATTTATTTACACTTGCATTTGCACAGTTTGTTGTCTTCTATGCTCTACTTGAACTGTCATTGATCCTGTTTACAGTTACTGTTCTATAGATTTGCTGAGTATGCCCACAGGAAAATGAATCTCAGGGTGGTATGTGGTGACATGTACTATTATAATAAAATATACTTTGAATTTTGGATCCTTTAGTTATTTTTCTATTATGAAAGTTTATTTTTAATTCATTGATGGCCTTTTTTTTTACCCCCTTTCTTCCCCCCCACTCCCTAGGATCCGATCTATGTTCTGGAGAACAATATTCCAATTGACACGCAATATTATTTGGAGCAGCAGCTGGCAAAACCACTCTTGAGAATCTTCGAGCCCATCTTGGGAGAATCCAAAGCCGAGGCTGTGCTTCTGAGTGAGTGACCGTTGGAGCAGTCAGCTACACTGTGCAATAGTGTGATCCATCTCAGGTGTAGAATTACGTGGGCTTCAGTGAGTTGCTAGCAATGAAACGCCAATGTATTTCAACTACATTATAACTGGCATGTACACTCTCATTGTGATTACCATCTTCAGGGTTGTTTATTGTTATTCATCAGTACACAAGTGTAAAGGAGAACAAAATGATCCGATGCAGCATTACACAATAAGCATAACGTACACAATAAAAAACACTAAATATAAATACATAAGATTATCTTATATACATGGACTCTATGTACATGAAGTGATGCTAGGTACAGAGGCATCTGTACATAAAATGACTGACAGGAAATTATCAAGTAATACGTACAAACAAGCTGGAGGAAGTCAGCAGGTCGGACAGCATCTGTGGAAGCTATAAAGTAATGGTGAGCTAACAGGCGGAGGTGTTGATCAGCCTGATGGCTTGGGGGAAGCGAGTGTTTTTGAGGCTGGTAGTCCTGCTGCAGGTGCTGCACCTCCTTTCCTGATGGTAGTGGGGCGAGCGTCCATAAGGAGGGTGGGATGCTTCATGATATCGCTGGCTCTTTCCAGGCATTCAGTGTGATGCATCGGATGGCTTTAACTACCTGTCCGCCACAGTGCTGTTTCTGTACCAGGCAATGATGTAGCAATACTTGGGTATGAGAGATTCTCCTGTATTTCACTAGGTTATCACTTCAAACAATAAATTATAGGGAAGTTCTAAACAGGTATAACCAGAAATGAGCAAAATCAACATGATCTCTTAGATAAGGGGAGATAGAAAGAGCAGTGACATCTCAAACTCCTGGTGGTGAGGAGCACGCGATTTTTCAGCGGAAAAGATTTTCAAAGACGTTGCCAGTATTAGAGGGCCTGAGTAGTAGGGAAAAGTTGGTCAGGCTGGGTCTTTAATGCTTGGAGCTTAAGAGAATGAGAGGTAACTTTATGGAAACTTAAAATTGATGGGAGAAAATAAGATTTAAAAGGGATCTGTGGGGCAAATTTTTCACGCAGATGGTGGTAAGATTATAGAACGAGCTGTCAGAAAGTAGATGAGGCAAGCACTTTGAACTCCATGATATATCTGAAAAGCTCATGGAGTGGCAGGGCTTTGAGGGATATGGGGTGAATGGGAAATTTGGACTACCTGGGTGGACACTGTGGTTAGCATGCATTCGATGGGCTGAAGAGCTTGTATCCATGCTGCATAACTATTAAGTAAAATAAAAATAATAGAGATTCTGGAATGCTAATACCATTAAGATTCTTCTTGTCCTTGTCTTCTTCAGTTGTTTGGTTTCTCTAACTGAATACTTAATGTGAGTTTCTCTTGTACCTCACTGGGGCATTGTGTAAAAGGGGTGTATTGTCATTGGAGAGAGTCTGGGATTTGAAGGGATTAACATTTGAGGAGTGTTTGGCAGCTTTGGGCCTGTACCTACTGGAATTTAGAAGAATGCTGGTGGATTGGGGGGGGGGGGGTTGGATCTCACTGAAACCTACCGAAGGTTGAAAGAACTAGAAAAGGTGGATGTGGAGAGGATGTTTCCTATCACGTGGGGATCCAGAACTAGAGGGTACAACCTCAAAATTGAGGGGTGACCTTTTAGAATGGAGGTAAGGAGGAATTTCTTTTTTAGCCAGAAAGCAGTGACTCTGTGCAATGTTCTGCCGCAGACTGCAGTGGAGTTTGAGTACATGGGTATATCTAAAGCTGAAGTTGATAGTTTCCTGATTGGTCAGGGCGTCAAAGGATATTGCGAGAAGGCAGGTGTACGGGTTTGAGCGGGATCTGGGATCAGCCATGATGAAATGGCGAGCAGACTTGGAGTAAATGGCCTAATTCTTCTCCTATGTCTTATGGTCTTGTGGATACAGATTATGGAATATCATTTGGTAAGAAATCCAATGTTACTCGTACCTTCTCAGCGAAGTTTATTAAAGATGCCAAATAATTTTTACTGTGTGCCACATGAGATAGGCAGATTCCCTTCATGTTTGGGCCCAGATATTCAGCTGGGAGAATCCTGAGTTGGTCTTGCTTACCATTTCACACCAAGGTTATCTTCCACTTCAAATTTGGCTCAGGTTCTACAAGATTATGAGAGGTATAGATAGGTTGGATAGTCAGTACCTGTTTCCCAGGGCACCAATAGCAAACACCAGATGGCATATGTACAAAATTAAGGGAGGGAAGTTTAGGGGAGACATCAGGGGTAAGTTTTTTACACAGAGGGTTGTGAGTGCCTGGAGCGACTTGCCAGGGATGGTGGTGGAGGCTCAAACATTAGGGGTATTTAAGAGCCTCTTGGACAGGTACATGGATGAAAGAAAAATGGAGGGTTATGGGGTAGTGTGGGTTTAGTACTTTTTTTAAGGATTATATGGGTCGGCACAACATGGAGGGCTGAAGGGCCTGTACTGTGCTGTAGTGTTCTATGGTTCTGTTTGCAGAGCCCTCAGATACCTTTAGCAATAATACTAGCAAACGCTACTAATTCATCAATGAGTAGATTGTGCATGCAACCTATCAAACATTTAAAGACCTAGATAGAGTAGACGTGCAGAGGATTTTTCCTATGATGGGAGAGTCTAGGACCAGAGGGCACAGCCACAGAATACAAGGATGTCCCTTTAGAACAGAGATGAGAATAAATTTCTTTAGCCAGATGGTGGTGATTCTGCCATAGTTGGCTGTAAGGACCAAATCATTGGGTATATTTAAAGTGGAGGTTGATAGTTTCTACCTTAGTAAGGTTGTGAAAGGTTATGTGGAGAAGGTAGGAAAATGTGGCTGAGGGGGAATAAATCAACCATGATGGAATAGCAGAACAGACTTGATGGGCCAAATGGCCTAATTCTGCTCCTTTGTTTTATGGTCTTAACTTTGGCTATCAAATGACAATAGGAGATTGGAGAAATTAGTCGGGACAAAAAAAACAGAGAAGTTGGTTTAAAGGAACTAGGTTGAGCAAAAAACACCAAACTAGGATTTAATTTTAAACAAACTATTTGTGATTCAGTTTCCTTCATTTTAAATGCATTAATATTACTCATTATTTGTTTATTGTAGAGGGAGAGCATACAAGATGCAAAACTGTGCTGACGTCCAAAGTGGGAGGGCTTATGGCCTTTGCAAAGAAAAGAAGCACCTGTATAGGCTGCAAAGCTGTGCTGAACGACGACGGTAAGGGATTGAAAACACTGGTAACTGATTAATAAGTAACAGAAATGTGGGTTTGTCGACTCTGAGATCTGTTAAATCTACTTGAGATGTTGAGCTAGCAGCTTTTGTTTTGGGAATGTTGAATGACACCCAGTGCGAGGGTGCTAAAGAGCAGGGTGAAGCATTGACAGCTGTTGAGGAATAATCCATCTCTGCTCCCTGCTGAGAACCCCAGCATCACAGCAGCCATTTTAGCACGTCTGATTCCCGTCAGAAATAGACCCTTTGGCTCGACTTGTCTGTGCTGACTGAGTTGCTTATCCAAGCTAGTCCCATTTACCTACCTTTAGCCCATATTCTTCTTAACCTTGCCTATCCATATACTTTGTCCAAATACCTTTTAAACATTGTAATTGTACCCCCTTGCTATCATTTCCTGTGGCAAGCTGTGTCCTCACTATTCCCCTCATAGTCTTAAACACCTCAACATTTCCAACTCCTCTTAAATTTTTAAATAAGAATAGAAGTGGCATGAGCTTTCAATCTCCCCTTGATTCAATGTCTATTGAAGGAGAGGCAAGTGGGATTCAAGCTTAAATTTATTGTTGTCATGGGGTGGCACAAGCAACTTTGCAGTTAGGGTGATGTTATTACAGCACCCTTGCTTGTTGTTCAGTTCCATTCCTGATAATGAGGAGTTTGCACCAACTTCCCATGACTTCATGGGTTTCCACCATCTGCTCTGGTCACCTCCCACAGTCCAAAGATCTACAGGTTAGTAGATTTATTTGTCACATGCATGTAATTGGGTGTGGGCTCCTGGAGCTGAAACCCATGCTATACAGCTCTAAATTTTAAAAAAATGTATATATCTCCTCGGCCATTCACCGTAACCTTTGTCAAAGCTGGAGACCAGCCGCTGTCTCAGTCCAGATCACTTGCAAACTCGCACGGCATCTGACTGGCAGCTGAAAGTCGACATTAGTCAGCAGTTAAAGTTCCCTGACTATATTGCATCATCATCCCTTAGGCCTGACATGGTCATTCTGTCAGAAACCTCGAAACAGGTGGCCATGGTAGAACTGACAGTGATGTGGGAAGACCGGATTGGGGAGGTGTTTGAGCGTAAGAAAGCCAAGTACCAGGAGCTGGTAGAGCAGTGCCAGAGACAGAGGTAGAGGGCACAGTGTAAGCCTGTTGAGGTTGGGTTTAGAGGATTAGCTGGCCACTTGCTCTGCAGAACCTACTCTCTCAAAGATTGCAAAGAGATGAGCCATCAGAACCATCACAGAGGCTGCTGAGCGAGCATCCAGGTGGCTACAGATCAAGAGGTGTGACCTGTGGACCGATGCTGCCAGGACATAAGCCGAGACGGGTCAACCCTGACTGGGTCACGTGGGCGAGGGTCTCTGATGTTGAAAGACCCAAAACACATGATGACCCCAGGTTTACATCACTGATGATGTGTCCCGGCGTATCCTAGGATACATCTTAGCATCACACGGTATAAATGTGATGAAAATTCAATTTTTTTGCAGCAGTAGCACAGTGCATTACAAGTAAGGAGAAATGTAAATTAACATCAACTCAAATTAACACAACTTATACATACAAGTACACGTGTGCAGGATGAGCATACCAACACCAGTGCGTGATTATGAGAGAGAGAAATGAATGGTCCGAGATGGGGTTGAGGTTTTTCAGGTTGGTTCAGGAACCTGATGGCAGTAGAGAAAAGGCTGTTATTGAACTTTGAGACGCGGGTCTTCAGGCTCCTGTACTTCTGCATTGAGAAACAGGCGTGGCCCAGATGATGGGTATGATGGATCTTCCATCAGAATGTCTCTGAACACTACCTCACTATTTTGCTCTTTTCCTAAACTACTTATTTATGTTTATTTTGTTATATTTAGTTTAACCTATAGTATTTTTTATGCATTACGCTATACTGCCGCTGCAAAGCAACAAATTTTATGGCCTATGTCAGTGGTAATGTACCTGATCATGATTATAGGGGTATGGCAGTGATAATGCCAAGATATCCAATAGTTTCTTGGGTAAAGTTTAATGGGACAGCAATAAAATGCAAACTTCTGGCTTGGGAGTGAGAGATGACATTAGTTACATACTGAGAATGTTTCATTTGATTTGGTTCAGTCATCTGATTGGAAAAAGACAGCGTAAGGAGACCCTCTGTTGTATTACATCCAAGTGGTCCTTATCTGTATGACTTCGAATGGTTTAACACCTTGTGCCAATTTGAATACAGTTTGGTTCTGAAATTGGAGTATAACCAGAGCACTGTAATGCTTAGCAGATTGTCTTTATTACTGACTGGTGTTCTGTAGTAACTGTGTTTAAAGTAAAATATATGTCTCCACATACAACCCTGTGATTCTTTTTCCTTCAGGCATACTCAGGAAATCTATAGAATTGTAACTATAACAGGTTCAGTGAAAGATCAACCAGAGTGCAGAAGATGATAATGTGTGCAAATGCAAGTATAAGTAAATAGGAATAAATATTGAGAATATGAAATAACAAGGTAAAGAGTCCTTAAAGTGAGGATGATTGAGATGTTTAGGAACATCTCAATAGATGAGTGTAGTCATTCCCTTTTGTTTAAGAGCCTGATTGATGAGGGGTAGTAACTGTTCTTGAACCTGGTGATGTGAGTCCTTAGGCTCTTGTACCTTCTACCTGATGGCAGCAGCAAGAAAAGAGCATGGCCTAGGTGGTGAGGATTCTTGATGATGGACGCTGCTTTCCTACAACAGCGTTTCACGTAGATGTGCTCAGTGATTGTTAGGGCTTTACCCGTGATGTACTGAGCCGACTCCACTACCTTTTGTAGGATTTCCCGAGGCATCAGTGTCGCCGTACCAGGCCGTGATGCAGTAATCAGTACCCTCTCCACTTGACGTCTATAAGAAGTCTGACAAAGTCTTTATTGTGCCAAATCTCCGCAGTAGAGGTGCTGTCGAGTATCCCAGAACTCTTTCTAGTTTACCATCATGGAAGTTAACAGATTAGTTTTATTTGTCACATGTACACAGAAGCAGTGTGTTATTTGCCACAACGGCCAGTACAATCCAAAGGTTGTGCTGGGGGCAGCTGGCAAGTGTCACTGCGTTGGCAGCACTGACGCTTACTAACCCTAACCCTTAAGTCTTTGGAAAGTGGGAGAAAACTGGGGCACCCAAAGGAAACCCAGGTGGTGACGGGAGAAATGCCTTACATACAGCGGCGGCACTTACTGTCTCACACTACCACTTAATTGTGAAACTCTGACTTCTTTATTTCTCGCTGGGTCCACAGAGATGATCCAAGTTGAATGTAATTAAATTTGTGTGGATGTCAAGGTGGCGTTCCGTAATTATGTTATTTTTGTTTTGAATTGGAGCAAATCTCTTTCCGTTTGGGATATTGGGGACCCTACCGGATGTGGTTGCTTTGGAGATTTTGGAGAGTGATGTTGAGCAGAGGGAATGATCCATCTTGGAGGAGAGCAGAGCATAGAGACCATTGAGAGGGAAATCAAGCAAAAATAGGTCAGTGAGTCATTTTGGCTCAGCCTCTTTCTAGCAGCTGGTTGTGGATCAGCTGCCAAATAGAGTTGTGGAAGCACGACGTCATGGAGTGAGGCTAGTGAAGGGAGGTGCAGGGGGTTACCCACTCCTTGGGAAAGGATGAAGATGGCTTGATGTGATCATTGGGGATCTACTTAAGAAAAGTCAGCTAGATTAGTGACTAGGTATTTATGCTCTCAGGGAAAGTTTGATATGTAAGTACCAGTGGGAAAGAGGGATTCAACTGGATTCTCTCCCAACAATAGCATAGTCTGCAGAACGGAATCTACATAGAGCAAAAATGCTAAGCAAAGTGTTTTTTAAACAGAGAACCAGATGAGTTTGAGGATAATAATACTAAGAAAACAAAGTGACTCATAATGTTCTTCTGGAATCAGCTCTGAATCTTTATTAATTATGAGAAGAACTGACAGAATCTCCACAAAACTGTGATAGAGACCAATTAATTCTTGAAGTGTGGACATCACTTTTAATAGCATTTATTGTCCATTTCTAAATTGACCTGGACTTCAGATGCATGTTTGAACAGCTCCTGTCTATCAGTTCCCCCTGGGTCCCTCCTCCCCTCCTCTTTCCCTTTCTCCTATGGTCCATTTTCCTCTCCTATCAGATTCCTTCCTGACTTGCCCTTTACCTTTCCTACCCACATTTGCTTCACCTATCACCTTCTAGCTATCCTCCTTCCCCTTCCCCTCAAATTTTTGTTTTGACATCCTCCTCCTTCCTTTCTAGTCCTGAGAAAGAGTCTCAGCCCAGAACGTCAACTGTTTCTTCATTTCCATAGATGCTGCCTGGTCAGCTGAGTTCCTCCAGCATTGTGTGTGTGGGTTTGGATTTCCAGCGTCTGCAGAATTTCTTCTGTTTATGATTTGCATCTCCTGGAATCTGTTGATTTTCATCCTTATTGTAATAAATTTCATTTCTACCATCTCTGAAACCACTTCCACTTAATAATTGCTGTTATTGAACAATTATATGTAAAGGATGGATTTCTTCTCTGCACTCCACAGCCTCCCCTTAAACGTACTATTTGGCTTCTATTGACATCACTGGGACCTTGCTCTACAGGAGTTCACAGCCTTTGTTATGCCATGGATCCCTACCATTAACTGAGGGGTCTGTGGACCGAGGGATGTTAGAACCCCTGCTCTAACATCAATCCGAGGGAAGCTCCATATAGCTTCTACTCTTGACAAGAATCTGGGATCAGAAATATTTAGTCATGGTACCATGATCAGTGAACACTAGGGTCAATGAATAGATGGTGGTGAAGTCCAGAGGACAAAAGCCAAAGGTCAAAGACCAGAGCATGACATGTCCATAAATAGACATGGGTTCTCAAGTCCCATTTGAGAGTTCAGATATGAATGTATAGATTGCCATTCTGGTGTAATGCTGAGGGAGTGCTGCATTTCTGGGGGCATTATCTTGTAGATGGGGGAACACCTAAACACATTCTCAGCTTTCACTCCCATTCTGTAGAAGAACCCTGTAAAGGTGATAGTGTGTTTCCATCCTTTAAATCTTTGCAAAGTTTTATCTGCAGTCTGGTAGATGTAAATGTACCAGTGGTGCTACTTTGAAGAAATGGTTGTCCTAAATTATATTTATTCTTCAACAAAAAGTGCTAAAAGATCCCTGATCCGGAGGGGGGGGGGGGGGGGTTTAAGCAGGTGATACACCTTGCCCAAGGGTGACCTGCAGGCTAGCGGAGGAAGCGGTACATTACACCTCCTTTGGTAGAGACGTATCTCCACCCCACCATTCGAATTGTGGATCTATCCCCCACAAAAACATTGTATATCAGAGATGACTTGCTGAGATATGAATATATGTAAACAGTGACGGCGAGGTTGTGACTAGTTGGAGTAAGGGTGAAGGTGTGACTGGTTAAACTAAGAGTGAAGATTTATTATTGTCACGTGTACCAAGGTTCAGTGAGTAACTTTTGTTCTCATACCATGCAGACAGGTCATGCACAAGTGCATAGATATAGTACAAAGGAAAACAATGCTGAATACTGTTATAGAGCAAGTACAGTGTAGGAATAGTGTCTACAAAAAGTATTCATCCCCCCCCTTGGAATGTTTTATTGTTTTACAGCATTGAATTACAGTGGATTTAATTTAGCTCTGATCAACAGAAAGACTCTTTCGTGTCAAAGTGAAAACAGATCTCTACAAGGTGATCTAAATTAATTACAATATAAAGTACAAAATAATTGATTGCACAAGTATTCACCTCCTTTAATATGACACACCAAATCATCACTTCAGCCAATTGGTTTTAGAAGTCACATAATTAGTTAAATGGAGATCACTGTGTGCAGTCAAGGTGTTTCAGTTGATTGTTGTAAAAATACGCATGGATCTGGTAGGTCCAATTGTTGGTGAGTCAGTATCCTGGCAAAAACTACACCATGAAGACAAAGGAACACTCCAAGCAACTCTGTGAAAAGGTTGTTGAAAAGCACAAGTTAAGGAAATGGATACAAGAAAATTTCCAAGTCACTGAATATTCCTTGTAGTACAGTTAAGTCAATTGTCAAGAAATGGAAAGAATATGTCACAGCTGTAAATCTGCCAAGAGCAGGCTGTCCCCTAAAACTGAATTATCGTGCAAGAAGGGGACTAGTGAGGGAGGCCACTATGACAACTCTGGAGGAGTTACAAGCTTCAGTGGCTGAGATGGGAGAGACTGCGTATACAACTGTTGCCCTGGTGCTTCATCAGTCGTAGCTTTATGGGAGAGTGGGAGAGAAGGAATGTGGGAGACTCTGAAGCCAGCTGGAAGAAGGTTCTGTGGTCTGATGAAACCAAAATTGAGCTTTTTGGCCATCAGACTAAACGATGTTTGTTATAAGTCAAACACCGCAGGTCATCAAAAACACACCATCCCTGCTGTGAAGCATGGTGGTGGCTGCATCTTGCTGTTGGGATGCTTCACTGCAGCAGGCCCTGGAAGACTTGTGAAGGTAGAGGGTAAAATGAATGCAGCAAAATACAGGTGCCCCCCCCCCCCTTTACAAAGGTAAAGTGTTCCTATGAAACCTTTCTTAAGCAGAAATGGCATAAAGCGAAGAACCATTAATTTATATGGGAAAAATTTTTGTAAAAGCGAAAATCCTCTTTGTAATGCGAAAACAGGTTACTAATGTAGGTCTTTTGTAAAAGCAAAGTGGTGTAAAGTGAACATTCATAAAGCGGGGGACACCTGTACAGGGAAATCCTGGAGGAAAACCTGATGCAGTCTGCAAGAGAACTGTGACTTGAGAGAAGATTTGTTTTCCTGCAAGGCAATGACCCCAAGGATAAAGCCAATCCATGAATGGCTTAATAACAACAAAGTTAATGTCCTGGAATGGTCAAGTCAGAGTCCAGACCTCAATCCAATTGAGAATTTGTGGTTGGACTTGAAAAGGACTGTTCACTCACAATCTCCACGCAATCTGACTGAGCTTGAGCAGTTTTGTAAGGAAGAATGGGAATCACTGTCTAGATGTGCAAAGCTGATAGAAACCTGTCCACACAGACTGAAGGCTGTAATACCTGCCAGAGGTGCATCTACTAAATACTGACTTGAAGGGGGTGAATACCTATGCAATCAATTATTTTGGGTTTTATATTTGTAATTAATTTCGTGTAAAATGAAAACTTTGTAGAGATCTGTTTTCATTTTACACAGGAGTCATTTTCTTTTGGTCAGTGTCAAAAAAGCCAAATTATTATCCACTGTGATTTAACGTTGTAAAATAAAATATGAAAATTTCTAATGAGGGGATGAATACTTTTGATAGGCACTGTAGATAAATACAGTGCAAGGGCTATGATGAGATAGATTGGGAGATCAAAAGTTCATCTTTTCAGTATGGTGGGTCTGTTCAAGAGACTGATAACAGTTGTCTTTGTTCTCAAGCTTTTGCTTCTTATTCCTGACAGGAGAGAATGACCAGGGTAGCAGGGGTAATTGGTTATGTTGGTAGTTTTCCCCAAGCACCAGGCAGCTCAGCTATGAAATAATCCCACTCCATGTTCTCTCTACCTCTCCCTACATTCCTATTCTTTTCAGGTGTACCGTTCAGAAAGGCGCTGTTATATCTGCTGCCACATTGTTCATAGGCAGTACTCAGCAACCTCTCTACCTTCCTTTTTCATCAACCAGTTATCTTAACTGTGTCTTTGGTTCGGCCATCTTCAATCTCTCCAGTACTGCAGTCATAGGTTACCATCCACCTCAAAAGGACATCAGTCACACTGATACTCAAGAAGAGCAGGGTGATCTGCCCCAACGTCTATTGATTATTTGCAGTGATAACTGTGATTAAGTAATGAGTACAACTTTGAGAGATTGTTCATGGCTAAAATTAACCCCTCCCTGAGCAATTTGCCTACCAGCACAGTAAGTCTACAGCAGCTGTAGACTGGCTCTCCACTTGGACTTGGACCACCTGGACAGCAGCAATACCCATGGGGCAGGCTGCTGTTGATCAACTTCAGCTCAGCATTCAACACCATTGTTCCCTCAGTACAAATCAACAAGCTTCAAAACTTGGTCCTCCATTCCTCCCTCTGCAATTGGAATCTTGACTTCCTCAAATGGAGACCACAGTCAGTACAGGTCAGTGAAAACACCTTGAGAAGGGGAAGTCAGGAGAACGCACACCATTCCTCATTCAGGGGTTAGCAGTGGAATGAATGTTCAAGTGCTGGGCGCCAACATCTATCCTGGGCCAATCATGACTTAGGCATGGCAGTGGCCGTACTTCATCAGGAGTTGGAGGAGATCTGGTATGTCACCAAAGACACTAACAAATTTCTACAGATGTACCATAGAGAGCATTCTAAATGATTTCATCACAGCCTGGTATGGAAGCACCATTGCAGAAATCTTTTGAGGCTGCAGAGTGTTGTAGGCACGGCTAGCTCCATCACAGGCACAACCCTCCCACCATTGACATCCTCTCTGAGGGAGGGTGTGCAATAATATTGGCTGTCATCTCAAGGCAAAGGTGCAGTTGGCTTTCCTTTTCTCACATAAGATAGACTGTTTCTAACTGCACCGTGTGCAATGATTGCATTAGGGCTTGGCTGTTCATGGCTGGGAGATTCACCTGCTTCTTGCCCCTATCCTTCACCTAATATACTTCAGCCTGCTAACCCAATAAGTTGTGGTCTACAGATAGAGGAAAGGTCCCTTGGATGACGTGAATCAGACCTCAGCAAGTGTATATTCAGGGGAATAATATAATTAGATTTCAAATGAAATTTATTATTAAGTCATACAAGATGGAAACAACTCTTAAGCCGATTGGTCCCACCTGCCCATCCAGTTAGGTCTGATGTGGAAGCCTTTGGACCATATCCCTCTGAACCTTTCCTATCCACGTACCTGTATAACAGTCTTTGTAATCTTGTATTGTACGTGTCTCAGCCACTTCCTCTGGCACCTTGACCACATATATACCACCCTTTGCATTAAAAAAACATTGCCCTCTCTTAAAATAGAGTGCCTTCCAGTTCTTGATTGCCCAGCCCTGGAAAAAAGGCTCATTGCATACCCCTCAAGATTTTAAACACCTCTATAATCCTAGGCTTATTAAGGCAAACTTTCACTATAACTTTTCTTCCCCCACCCTCTCCCCACTAAAGCCTACCCAAGTTGATGGTCTGGAGTTTCCCTTGTTCGAGAATAGAAGGCTTACAGCCCAGAGTCTCCTTGAGTCTCTCTCATTTCCTGTGGTCAGATTCGAGGCTGAGAAGTTCCTCATTCTAACAGCTAGTTTTCCAATATCACTCATAATCTTCCTGACGCCATATCATGGGATTGCATAGAGTCATAGAATAATACAACTCAGAAGTAGGCCCTTCAGTCCATACTGACCATAGCATCCTTCCTGCAAGTCCCAGTTTAGCCCATAGCCCTCTGAGCCTCTCCTTTCCATGTACATATCCAAATGCTTCTTCACTGTTGCAATTGTACCTGCCTCGACCACTTCTTCTGGCAGCTTATTCCAGATATGCCCTACCCTCTTTGTAAAGAAGTTAATTCTCAGGTCTCTCTACTCTTCTCTCCATTATTCACAGATACCAGATGAGGTAGTGAGAACAGAGGGGAGGGCTTTACAGAGAAAAAAACACCGGAAAACAAACAATTTGTATGTTAACTCCTCTGTGATTACTAACATTTTAAGTATGATGAAATGTAACTACATTTGTCTTTGCTGGTACTGTCTAAACTATACTGCATCAGACTTGTAGCCAGCTGTTTATTTCTCCCCCCTCCCAGTTTTTCTCTTTTTCTGGAACCTAGAGCTATCAAGTATTAGACCAGCTTTATCTGTCACATGTACATCAAAATGTACAGTGAAATGCATCGTTGGCATCAAATCAAATCAACAAGGATTGTCCTGGGGAAAGCCTGCAAGAATTGCAATGTTTCCGGTGCCAACATAGCATGCTCACAACTCGCTAGCTCTAACTGCACACCTTTGATGTAGGAGGACTCCGGAGCACCTGGAGGAAACCCACATGGCCACAAAGAGAACGTGCAAACTCCTTACAGACAGCGGCGGGAACTGAACCCCGATCCTTGCAGCTTGCACCTTGATAGTGTTGCTATCGTGCCGCCATCTTGGGTTCAAGATGAAGAACATCAAAATAAGCAGCATTTTATTTTCTGCTTGGAACTCTGTACCTCAGGGTTCTGGAGATGCGTCGTTGAGCCTGCGCTTGGGTAACTGACAGCGTAGAAATGGAGAGCGCAAGAATAGGAAAGAAAGCCCTGATCATTCTGAAAGGTGCAGAGGGCTTGAAGTAGCTTGTGGCATATTATCATCCTCATGATCACATTACATAGAACAGGTCCTTCAGGCAATAATGTTGTGCTAACCTTTTAACCAACTCTGAGATCAATCTAACCCTTCCCTCGCATAGCCCTCCATTTTTCTATCCTCAATTTGCCTATCTAAGAGTCTCTAAAATGTCCCTAATGTATCAGCCTCTACCACCTCCCCTGGCAGCACATTCCACACACCCTAACAGTCGTTACCTTGAGCATCTTTCCCTATCCAGTTCTCTTTCGAACGATATTCAGAGTTGACTCATAGATTTTGGGATTGTGCCCAAGTAATCCTTCTTACTATTTTTATATCTGCTTGGAATTACATTTAGGCTTAAGGATTTCCCATTGGGTTACCATGCGTATTTTTTGGACAAATTTTGGATTCAGGTGAGAAGTCCTTGCTGACTTAGTGCCATCAATCCACCAGTTGGGGTTTGATTCCCACTGTTATCTGTAAGGAGTTTGTATGCTGTCCCTTGACACTGCGGACATTCCTTTGAAGGCGTGCGGGTTAGTAAGTTGTGGGCATGCTATGCTGCTGCCGGAAACATGGCAACGCTTGAGGACTGTTCTCAGCTCAGTTGTTGGACTGGGTTGGTTGGTGACACAAAACAATGCATTTCTCTGTATATTATGATGTCCACTAGACAAATAAAGCTTCTCAATTAATCTATTTAAGAGCAGCCCTCAATGATATATGATAAACGGAACTTACTGTGAAATCAGACTGCATTGAGGACTGTCTTCCATTGTATTACCGTATATACATTGTGTTAAATGAGGAACCATTGTATAAATGCAGTTATGGAGCAGCTACCAGAGAAGACCACATCTCTGAGGTTAGTTACAGGTTGGAGCAATATCGTGCCTGCAAATTACTTTGTGTTGTTCCTTACAGAAACAAATGAGCAGAATTGGACTGACAACATAAAGTGAAAATGGAAGAAATAACTAGAAATGTTCAACAGATCAGGCAATATCTGTGAGAAGAGAAACAGTTTGAGTGTTGATGTATAAGGAGTGTTTGATGGCTCTAGGTCTGTACTGGCTGGAGTTTAGAAGAATGTTTCAGTAGGTGGGGAGGCATCTCATTGACCTCTACACAATATTGAAAGGCCTAGATAGAGTGGACATAGAGCAGATGGTTCCAATATTGGAGTCTAGGACCAGAGGGCACAGCCTTAGAATTGAAAGGTGTTCCTTTAGAACAGAGATGAGAAGGGATTTGTTTCACCAGAGGGTAGTAAATCTCTGGAGTTCATATGCCACAGTGGGGACATATTTAAAGTGGAAATTGATAGGTTCTTGAATAGTAAAGGCGTCAGAGGTTACAGGAGCAAGGCAGAAAAATGGGGTCAAGAGGGACAATAAATCAGCCATGATGGAATTACGGAGCAGACTCAATAGGCTGAATGACCTAATTTTCCTGCTGTGTCTTATGATCCTTAGACAGTGGCCGAATTGAAAGTGGTTCACTGGTGCTGTAATAGCTTTGTGCTAACTGCTACACTACTTAGCTTGTAGGTAACAGAACTCCCATTGCTTTCATTGCCCTTATCCATCTAGCTAGAAGAGGTGGGTTTGGAAGTTTCTGTCCAAGTAGTTTGGATCTGTTACATCCTGTAAATAGTACAGACTGTAGTTAGATGGTAGCATGGGGGAACGGTTGTGGATCTGAGTCAAGTGCGCTGCTACACCCTGTACGATGTATAGTTTCTTGAATGTTGTTGAGGCTGTGCTCACTGAGGTTAGCGGAGAGAGTTCCCGACTTGAGCTTTGCAGATGGTAGGCAGGATTTGGGGAGTTAGAGAAGGTGAATTACTCACAACTGGGATCCCAGCATCTGACCTGCTCTTATAACACATTTGCCAGTTCAGTTTCTGGCACGAGTAACATCGGGGACACTGACAGTGGGAGATCCACTGATGATAATGCCATTGAATGTCTGGGTTGAAAGCTGTATTTTCTCATTGGATTTACTGAACAACAAGTGAAGAAAGAGTCAAGTAGATCCCTCAAAGTTGCCCCTCAGGTTGATAGGGTGGTGTACAGCCATGAGGTAATGTTGCCGCTCTTTAAAAATCTGATTTGACCACAGCTGCCAGCTGTGGCGGTGGAGGCAGATATGTTAAGGACATTTAAGAGACTCGTGTAACACTTACCCAACAGGCTGGTATATGTCCAGGGGAAAAGGAGATCCAGCCACTCACCAACCCCACCTCCCGTACACGCAGGTGCTGTGAGAATCAAGTTTATGCCGCGCGCACACACCATATCAAATTCACACCAGATACCGTTATGGAATACACTTTAAAAATTTTACTAAAACTAAAAGAGTACTATGCAATACAATATATATGAAGGAAAAGAAAATAAAGTAAAAGGCGCCAACTTATCAAAGTTCAGTCAGTTTAGTGCACATCGTTGGAGCTCAACCATCGAACCATTCGACCCCTCGTCACTTTCCTCCGACCTCCACGTCCCCGCACCTGGGACCACCCCGGTGGTCGACCAAGCAGGGCAGCGCACGTCCACCTTCCTTGGCGTCTTCTTCCTGACTCCCCTGAAAAAACCGCAAAATCCCCCCAGCTCCCAGACCCACAAGACAAAATAACATTCCCCATTGGTTAACAAATGAATACAGTCCCGATATCAGCAAGTCTAAAGCTAAACAACTGCGAGAGAAAGCACTTATCATACAAAGAAGCATTCCTACTCTTAACAAAACAAAGAAGCCATTTTGATTAACATACACAGTACATTGTACACTCGTTAGATAGGCACATGGATGGAAGAGAAAGGAGGGCTATGTGGAAGGAAGAGTTAGACTGATCTCAGAGTATGTTAAAAAGTCAGCACAACATCGTGGGCTGAATGGCCTGTACCATTCTTCTAAATGCCTAAAGCTTAGGCTTTTGGCATCTAAAGCAATGGCTACTGGTGGCTGAGTGATAAGAAGCAGAAATGAACAAGAGATGTTTTAACCATTTCCAAATTTAGAATCTATCCCTTTAGCACAGTTCGTTCTGGCAACCTCACCTGGGCCTTTGGTGTAATCGGCAGTGGAGGTGTATGTACGGACGTGATGGTGGGCAAAGGCATGTTGCATTGCATTGGAAATAAGGCAGTAGATGAACAGTGAAGCAGTATACCCGAGATCAGCAACAAGTCAGAAAGATCAAAGGAGGAAGTTTAATGCTTAGAAGAAAAGCAGCAGTTCAAAAATAGATTAATATGTTTGGCCATGGTCTTCACTGCTAACCGTATTTTTTTTTGCTGAATAATATGCATGTTTTGTTTTTTTATCAATATAAGAAATAATAGAATAAAGCTAGTTAATGTCACTGGAAGTATCTCCTCCCACTTAGTCAGTATACCTTTGTTCTGCTGTGAATGCCCACAAGAAAATGAATCTCAGGGTAGTATATGGTGACATATACATACATTAATAATAAATTTATTTTGAGCTTTGTATGTTGAACTTTATTTAATGCTTAATACATAGTAAGTGATAAAAACAAACTATCACTGGAAATTTGAAGTAATTAAGTGTCAGATACCCTCAGCACTCCACATAACTACAGAAACATTGATGTGGATTGTTAAATAGCCTTCATAAATTTTTAAATGCCATTTAATCCAGTGTTTCTCTCACAGCATGGTTGAAAACTGGTCCACCTCCTCTTGTAAGTCCTCGAGGCTGTGTGTTAATTGGAAATTTCAAAATTGATTTGTCGACCAGAAGTATTATGGACTCTGATCAAAGATGGGTGAATCAAATTAAAATGCAGATTGGCTGTACTAAAAGAGGATTGAATGGGTTACTAACGTTTCTCTGTACAGCCAGCATTCGTGCAAGTGATTTTGTGTACAAATTTTAAGCCTTAATAGCTTCTGTCTACGAGTCTGTACTATTTGTTTGGAAAGTGATTTCAAATTGTTTTTTGGAATTTCTGTTTTCTCTACAGGTGCTGTGTGCAGCTACTGTATGTCTCGTCAGTCTGAGCTGTATCAGAAGGAGGTATGATAACATAAGTATCATAATATATTAGGTACGGAGAGAAGAGATTCAAGTAGTATTATTCCTCAGTAGAATTTGTGACTATTTATTCAGTATGCAATTGTAAGGTGACTGGAGGAAAGTATATGGGGGATGTTAGAGATAAGTTAGAGAGTGATGCATGTGGGGGACGCCCTGCCAGGGGTGCTGATAGAGGCAGATATGTTAAGGACATTTAAGAATCTCTTAGATAGGTACATGTGGAAAAACAGAGGGCTATGTAGGAGGGCAGGGTTAGACCGATCTTAGAGTAGGTTAAAAGATTGACACAACATTGTGGGCCGAAGGGCCTATGCTGTAGTGTTCTGTCTTCTAAAACAATTGACAAAAATTCAGCTCTGTTCAATGAGTGTATTAGTTGGCTCAGTTAACAAGTGTCTCACCTTGACAGTTTTGGATTCAAGTTTCACACAGGATTTACTCTCATAATTTGGTTATTTCTCCTATGTGGTACCTGGTGAATCCTAATCATTGTCCAGGTGAACATTAAAATCACTGTGACTCTCCTGATGTGCATTTTTGTGTCAAATTGTTGCATCTCTACATGTAGTTCTCATTGCATTTTGTAGAATATGTATGAAAGGGAAGGTATTTTTCTATGCTATTAATAAACAGTTACTTTAATTCTGGTTTTATTTTGCTAGTTAATTTAAGCAAGAAACTCTGGAGGTACTAGAACAGATCTTCATAGCCTAGTTAAAGGCAGGATCCAGTCACAGTGGTAACTGCAATAGAACATTACAATGTTTTTTCATTTTAGTTTTATGAACTTGAGCATATCGAGTGCATCGTTAAATTCATTTATATTCTTTATGTTGAGATAAAAATGTTAAGAATCTCTGATATTTGGTTGAAATCTAGGCAATGCAGCTTTAGAAGATTATCAAAGGCTTGGATTACAGAAGGCGTTGTTAAAATGATATGAGGCATATGGGACGATGTTAAAACACAGAAGGTGGGAGGAGATTTGGTGGACGAATTCAACTTCTCCCAGTTAGCAGAAGAGTCTCATCCACTTGAAACCAAAGGTTTGGCAGGGGAGTTCATCACTATGGTATTAATAACAATAATACTCATGGCGAGTTAGCATTGTAGACCACAAGGCAACTAAATAACGAGGTAAGAGGTTAGAAACGCCTAACAGGTCAGGTAGTATTTCAAAGTGTTGATCTTAAATCCATTGTGAGGACTCTTCACAATAAAGAATCCACATGAAGGCTAATAAATGGAAGCTTTGAATATGTTATTTATCATTGAATTTCTCAGGTGGATTCTGGTCTCTCACTGCTAGCCAACTGGTAGAAATTTTTTTTATTATTGTCGTGTCTAAAATGGTGCAGTGAAAATCTTGTTTTGCATGCCATCCATACAAATCATTTCATCACAACAGTGCATTGAAAAGTAATAACAGAATGCAGAATAAAGTGTTATTGTTTCAGAGAAAGTGCAGTTAGACATTAAGGTGCAATGTCATATGAGGCAGGTTGTGACATTAAGAATCCACTTTATCATACTGGGGGATCAATTATATTTTTTATATAATAGCAGGTTAGAAGTTGTCCTTGACCCTGATGGTATGTGCTTTCAGGTTTTTGTATCTTCTGCCTGGAGAATGGAGAACAGAGAGAATAACCAGGGTGGGTGGGATCTTTGATGATGCTGACTGCTTTAGTGAGCAGTGAGAAGTGTCACGTGGAGGCTGGTTTCTGCGATGTGCCCAGCTGTGTCCATAAATCTGCAGTTTCTTGATGTGTTGCACTTTCTCTTAGCATCCACTGTCAGCAGGACCCTAGACTTAGAATGTGGTTTAAAATAAAATTGTTCTGAAGATATTTGTAACAGCTTATTATTGTCACACGTACTGGGATAATCTTCTGTGTGACATCTAGACAAGTCATTCCATAACTCAGTACATTGGGGTGGTGGCATCCGTTAGTCTCGCGAGACCATGGATCTGCGTCTGGAAAGTCCTCTCCAGGGCGCAAGCCTGAGCAAGGTTGTATGGAAGACTGGCAGTTGCCCATGCAGCGAGTCTCCCCTCTCCACGTCACCTGATAGTCCAAGGGAAGGGCAAGGGCCGATACAACTTGGCACCGGTGATGTTGCAGGAGTTGCCAGAACGAGGTTCAAGGCAACGTCGGACTGCCTTAGGGACTCCAGCTCCGGATTTGTCCTCAGGGTTTACTCCCGAAGCCTTTCCCATGAGTGGGTATGGCTGCAAGGCCGCAGAGGTTTGAAATCAGAGTTTTCCCTCTCTCAGATGGACTGCCTTCCCAGGCTGAAGTGCTCCATCTACCCGAAGCACTGGTTTTAAGGCACCATGACCCACCTTCACCCCTTCTCCTGTCAGTAGAAACAGTTCCGCCGGGCTTAGAGGCCAAGCCACACGAGAAGGCCAGGAGTTGGACTTTGTTGTCAGAGGCTATTTGAGGTGCATGCCGTGAGGAGCACTTTTAGATAGTGGGAGCTTGTCCCCCCTACCACCCCTCGGCTTGACAACCTTGGAACCACATAGTACAAAAGGAAAACAATAATGGAAGGTAGAACATAATGTTTCATTTACAGAGAAACTGCAGTTATGTAGACAAATGAGGTGCAAGTAGAAAGACTGAGAAATCGAGTTCATCTTTCAAGAGTCTTGTAACAGCTGTAATCAAGCTGTCTTTGACCTGATAGTATGAGTTCTGAGGCTTTTGTATCTTCTGCCTGATGGAAGGGGAGGGGGAAAGAAGACTGGGTGGCAGATGTGGGAGGGCTCCTCGATTACGTTGGCTGCGCGCATTCCCGTCTTCGGATTATTCATCTTTGCTGGGCGTACTTCAAAATTGAGAGCTTGGACTAGCCTCACTGATGCAGGTGTAAACTGAGGTGGTAGCGATTAGCATTTGAAAGGTAAGGGAGTTTCCAATAAAATTAAAACATTGTTCTTATTTTGGATTCATTAAGTTATTGGTGGTATTCCCCCAACGTAGCTGGATATTTTTCTTATAGGGTGGTGATCTTCATTGTGGGACTCTGAAATCAGCCAAATCACCTGGAGGCTGAAGGTGACACTTGCACTGTGACAGCTGAATTAGTTAAAATAACCGGGTTGGTTGTGATGAAAATGTGAGAGTAGTAAATTCTGTACTTGTTAATGTTCCAGGGAGAGCACACAGATTGCAGACAAAGTGCGCCCCTATTCAGTACTGAGATGATGAGAAATTATTTCATCCTGAATAGTATATTATCTTTTAATGAGGTTTCAATGTCCCACCATCACGGACATCTGCAAAAGGCAGTTTCCATCATTACGGACCCCCACCACCAAGGACATGCTCTCTCTTCATTACACCCATCAGAGAGGAGGTACAAAATCCTGAAGGCGTTTCAGGAACAGTGCCTTCCCCTCCGCCATCAGATTTCTGAATGGGCAAGGAACCCATGAACGTTGTCTCACTATTTTTTGGCTTTCTTTTTGCACTGTTCACTTAAGTTTTGTTTTTTTTATATATATATATTTCATATCTATTGCAATGTACTGCTGCCACAAAACACCAAATTTCACAACACATGTCAGTGATAGTAATTCTGATTGTGATAGAGGGAAGTAGTTTCAAGAATACAAGACACAACATAAGAATGAATTAAGAACTTGAGATGTGAAACATTGGAATTCTTTACCTCAAAGGATGCTCAAGTCAAATTATACATTCAAGGTTGAGGTCAAGGCATGAACTGGAGGCATTGAGGGCTGATGGCGAGTATGGTAGCAGTGACTTTTGCCTGTGCCATCTACTCCTGTTTTCTGTGGTTCTTAGGAAATATGTTTCCAAGACACATGAAACCTCAGTTCCTGGATATATTCAAGAATGATAAATTAGAATTTTGGACACTATGAATCAAAGGATTCCTACAAAAGGTGGTGGACGCAGCCCAGTTCATCACAGACAAAGTTTTCCCCACCGTTGAGCACTCCTACAAAGAGCACTGCCAGAAGAAAGCAGCATCCATCATCAAGGACCCTCGCCATCCAGGCCATGCTCTCTTACCGGGAAGGAAGTTCAGGAACCTTAGGTCCCACACCACCAGGTTCAGCAACAGTTACTACCCGTCAACCATCAGGCTCCTAAACCAGCGGAGACAACTTCACTCACCTCAACTCTGAACTGAGTCCACAACCTACAGACTCACTTTCAAGGACTCTGCAGCATATGTTCTCAGTAATACTTATTTTTTCATTTGCACAGTTTGTCTTTTGCACATTGGTTGTCAGTCCTTTTGTGTAGTTTTTCATTGACTCTATTGTACTTCTCAGTTCTACTGTGAATGCTTGCAAGAAAATAAATCTCAAGATAGTATATTGTGACATATGTATGTACTGCGACAATAAATTTACTTTGAACTTTGAAGTGATAGACAATGTAGTAGATGGAGTTGAAATTAAACTTTTTCAATATCATAATAATGGTGGAGTAGCTTTCTGGGACATTCAGTCCTCTCCTGTGCCTTATTCTTACAGTCACCCTACTCCTCTGAAAAGTAACTGTGTCCACATTTCCACTGGAAACTCCTCACTGAACTTGGCTGTGTGGATTCAGAATCGGCTTGCATGTAGAAGGAAGGGGGTGGTAGTGGATAATTTCCTTCAGCCTGGGTGACCATTGGTGTTCCAAAGGGACCCCTGCTCTTTGAGATTTTTATCAGTGACTTGGATGAGGAAGTGGAAGGGTGGTTAGCAAGTTTGCAGAGGATACGAAGCTTGGTGCACTTGTGGATAGTGTGGAAGGTTGTCACAGGTTACATTGAGTTATTAACAGAATTCAGAGCTGGGCTGAGAAGTGGCAGATGGAGTTCAACCTGGAAAAGTGTGAAGTGATTCACCTTGGAAGGTTGAACGTAAAGACAGAGGTCAGGGTTAATGGCAGAATTCTTAGCAGTGTGGAGGAACAGAGGGATCCTGGGGCCCAAGTCCACAGGTAAGGTGTATGAAGTGTTGGCCTTCATAGCTGGGGCAGAAGAGAATGACTTAGATGTTTAATTAATTTGGAATAACATTGTGGGCCAAAGGGTGTGTTCTTGTGCTGTACTGTCTGATGTTACGTATTTTACTCCAGATATCTGCAGTTTTCCTTCTAATCCCACCCCTTTCCTCTCTTTCAGGTATCTCAGCTGAAGCTCTTAGAGGAGAAGTTTTCACGTTTGTGGACACAGTGCCAGCGATGTCAGGGCAGCCTGCACGAGGAAGTCCTTTGCACGAGGTAAGAAGTGATCCCCACATTTTCATAGTTAACATACTGCACTTTATTGAAATCGCTATAAATTAGAACCCGCTGAACCACGAATCCATCTTTATTGGGACCATGGCACCGTCTTGCCCAGAACCTGTTCCTCCTGCAACTGACAAGTCCCAAATACAAACATAGAAAACCTACAGCACAAAGTGTGGCATTTAATCTCAGTAGTTTTGGGTTTCACCAGAAGTTTAGAGAAATGTGGGGGTACATGGAATTAGGACTCAGATCCACTGTAATGTAAGTAATTGAGGAATAGATTCAAGGAACTAATTTACTTAATTTTACCATTTTGTTCCTGATATTTTAACCTTTTTGATTTTCTGTGCTTTATAATTCCCTCCCTGCTGTGTGCAGCCGGTGAATACAAAGCAGATTATTGTGTCTTTGTATTCTCAGGGTAGAATGTGGTAGTACTAAATGATTTTTAAAGGATTTTTCTTTCTCTCCTTTATCCTGAAGGCGAACACTTTTTTTTATATGTGCAGATTGTAGCACATTGGTTGTTTGTCAGTCTTTGTGTGTGGTCTTTGATTCGATTGTATTTCTTTGTTGCCCCATGAATGCCTGCAAGAAAATGGATCTCAAGGTTGTATCTGGTGAGGTGTACACGTTAGCGTAATGCTTTACACCGCCAGCAATCAGGGTTCATTTTCCCGCCACTGTCTGTAAGGAGTTCGTATGTGTTCCCCATGACCATGTAGATTTCCTCTGGGTGCTCTGGTTTCCTCCCAATTCCAAAGACGTACCGGTCAGGTTTGCTATGTTGGCACCGGAAGCCTGGTGACACTTGCTCACCACATCCTCAGGCTTTGGTCATTGGACAGAGATAATAAACTTACCTAACCTTTGAACTTCTCTTTCACCTGTTCAATCAGAGTAATGAGATCAGTGGTAATGCTGCAGATGACATCTGACGTCAAGGTTTGAGACTTTGACCAGAGTTTAGTGTTTTTACACAGTAGTTCCTCAGAAGAATGTGGCCTGTATTAATAGTTAATACAAGAGATTTTGCAGGTGCTGGAAATGCAGAGCAACACACATACACTATGCTGGAGGAACTCAGCAGGTCGGGCAGCGTCTTGGAGAGGAAGAAGCAGTCAATGTTTCGGGCTGAGACCCTTCATCGGGATTGGGAGGGAAAGGGAAAGAAGCCAGAAGATGGGATGGGAGGGGAAGGAGTACTAGCTGGCAGGTGATAGATGAGACCAGATATGGGAGGAGGGATGAGGTGGGAAGCTGGGAGATTATATCTGAGACTGGGTGAAGAGGAAGGAGGGGGATTAAGTAGGAAGCTAGGAGGTGATAAGTGGAAAAGGTAAAAGGCTAAAGAAGGAATCTGATAATGGAGAGTGGACCATGGGGGAAACAAAGTGGGGGTGGGCACCAGAGACAAGGTGAGGAGAAGAACCAGAAAAGGGGGCTGGGGAGAAATTACCAGTAGTTAGAGAAGTTTATGTTCAAGCTGTCAGGTTGGAAGCTCAAAATATCAACTGTGTTTTACTCTGTATTAACTGTTTCCTGTTCTGGTTCGGTGAGATCACTCACTCGTACGCTGTATTTCTCTGCCTCAGCTCATTAACCCTCCATCACAAAATGCATCGGCATTACTATGTAATGAGTGATATTCAAGACTATTAAGATTAACATTAGACTTAAGGCATCTAAATTGTGAGGAAGCGTTGAACAATTTAAGTTTTGCTTGTTGTAAAGAAGGTCAGAGTTGGCATGACTAAACAAAAGTACATTAGGAAACTTTAAGAAACTTCCCATTGATGACAGAAATGGAAGACTATGTGGGAGGGAAGCATTAAATTGATCTTGGAGCTTCAGTGGAAAATTATCACCAAACGGCAGATGACGCCGGTGATAGAAAAGGATTTCGTGGTGGGTTCGGTTCTGGCGGCCGTGGGCGTGGTCAAGGCCATGGTAGGGGTCATGGTCGAGGCCAGGGTGCAATTGGTGGTAAAGCTGAAGATAAAGAATGGGTACCAGTATTTTTTTAAAAAAAAACAAAATATAAATATATCAGTCAATCAATCTTGGAGTAAGTTAGGAATTCGGCATAGCATCGTGGCCTGAAAGATCTGAACTGTGCTGGAGTGTTCTATGTTCTAAAACACTTGACATAAATTCACTTCTGTTACCTCAGGTTTTTTAAAAAAAAATCTTCACGCAATGCCCTGTTGATTGAGTGGATCTCAGTTAATAAGTGTCTCACTTCTAAAGTTTTGGATTCAAGCTTCACGCAGGATTTGGTCTCACTTACAGAGAAAATTTACAAGGATGTTGCCGGGGTTGATTAGGTTAGGAATTTATTCCCTGCAGCATAGGAGAATGAGGAGAGATTTGATAGAGGTATACAGAATTATGAGGGGCGTAGATAGGGTAAACGCAAGCAGGCTTTTTCCACTGAGGTTGGGTTAGACTGGAACTAGAGACCATGGGTTAAGGGTGAAAGGTGAAATGTTTAAGGAGAACATAAGAGGAACCATCTTCACTCAGAGGGTGGTGAGAATGTGGAAGTGGTGGATGTGGGTTTGGTCACAACATTTGAGAAGTTTGGATAACTACATGAATGAGAGGAGTTTGGGGAGCTGTGGTCCAGGTGTAGGCCAATGCGACCAGGCAGAATAATAGTTTGGTATGGAGTAGATGGGCCGAAGGCCTGTTTCACTGCTGTAGTGCTCTGACTCATAATTTGGTTACTCCTGCAAATCATCATTTGGTGAACATTAAAAAGCCTCTGACTTTTCTAATTTGCATCTTAGAGTCGGTTAAAAGATTGACACAACATCATTGATTCTTATTATTAAGGATCCCACCCATCCATCCAGCATCCTCTTTGACTCTCTACCATCAGGAAGGAGATTCCGATGCATGGTCAGGATAGGGAGCAGTTTCTTCCCCCGGCCATTAGGCTTCTGAACTCCCTGCCGCCTCGTGTTTGAAGTGCATGTATATAGTTAAATGACAATAACTTGACTTGAAGGGGCTGTACTGTTTAGTCTGTTTTAATGGATATGGATCTGGGCAACCTAGAAAATTATTTCCTCAAACTCTGGAAAACCCTCCTTAAACTGAAGCATATTGGATATAAGCCCCTCTAAATCAATGCCTTGGCAGATTCACCAGACCTAATAAGGGAAAGTCTGAAGCCAAAAGAGCCCAAAGAAAAGTCACACACTCCCTCCCCCACCAAATGTGTATCTTCCTTCCTTTGGCCTGTGGGTTGGAGGGAAGCGGGGATTTCAGGAGCACGTGGCGTGGAGGGAAATTATGCAGTCAGATATTTTAGAACTATCATACGGACACTTGAAACTGCTCTAGTAGAACATGAACACGGACATTAATCATTTGGTGCTTTTAAATTGAAAGTAATTTTATCAATGGGCTGCCTGTAAGGACCACGGGACTGGATTCATTATGAACTTCCAGACGGCAATTACCTATATACCTAATAACGTACATCGCTTTTTAGGGAAGGAATGGTGAGGGAAGTGTGGATCTAATTGAATACGTTTCTCAAAGCAGAAGCAATAGTCAGTCTGACCTCTGTCTGTGCTGTTTCACATCAAACAGTACAGCACAGGAACAGGCCCTTCAGCCCATGATGTTGGGCAGAACATGGTGCCAAATTAAACTAAATCTGTGTACATGTAGTCCATAGCCTTCTAGTCGCATACTCATGTGACTATCTAACTGTTTCTATCGTATCTGCTTTCACCACTGCTCTAGTCAGCCATTCCAGGCACCTACCACTCTCTGTGCGTGGTATCATAATCATCATTATGTGCTGTGTCTTATAAGATGGGCGATCATGGTCTACCCATGACTGCGATTGTTCTTGGCAAATTTTTTAAAGACAACCTGCAGGCTCGCGGAGACGGAACGCCTTGCGCCTCTGTTGGTAGAAGCATATCTCCAGCCCGCATACGTACTTGCCCCTGCACATCTCCTTCAAAAATTTGCAGCATATGATGGAGGAATTTGCAACTTGATTGAAAGTAATTTAAAATTTCTAACTACCTAATTTCTGGGATTTGTGGGTTGATTTAAAACATCCTCGGTGGAAATTGATCCTGAGATTCATGTATCACCCTTGCAGTGTGACAGTGCGCCATATCTGCCAGGTATGGTTGCATGTTACATTGCTTTCTCAGTCACTTTGGGAACTGAATTCAGCACAAAATAATAAAAAATACTGAGTTATCTGAGTTTGTCCATTCAGCTCCGTGCCTCTTTTTGCATGTGCTTTGAAAGCTAGCAATGACAATGTTTGAAAGACATTATTGTGATTTTCATCGGCATTTTTGGAAACTGGAGTCAAAAATCTAGAGAACAAAATGCTTTTTCCAAGTGAAATGCGCCTTTACTATGTTGTGTGAATGAACCAATAAACGCTAATTACTAGTTTATGGGGAGAAGAGAGAATGGGGTTGAGAGGGAAAATAAATCAGCCACGATTGGATGGCAGAGTAGACTCAATGGGCCAAATGGTCTAATTCTGCCCTTATGTCTTTTGGAAATGAAAATCTTAATGTGTCTTAAGAAAGCTGAAAGTTATTTCAGCTGATTGTGAGAGAGTTGGGCTAAATCAGGGATTCCCAACCTGGGGTTTGTGGACCCGTCGGTTAATGATAGAGGTCCATGGCATAAAGAAGTGTTGGTCTAAAACTTCCTACATTGCATACCAATATTTAACTTGGTACATGGTTCTTCTCTGCCCACTTCCCACATATCCTTGTTTTACTTATATAACTAACATTGGTTAACTTTGAAATGAGGGTGTGCAGGAAAGGATTCCTGCCTGTCAGATCCTGGTCTCAGACATGATGTTGCATCACAGCCTGGTGCAGAGGGGCCACTCCACAGGATTGGAAAAGGTTGCAGAAAGTTGTAAGCTCAACCAGCTCCATCATGGGCACTAGCCTCCCCAGCAATGAGGACATCTTCAAAAGGTGATGCCTCAAAAGTTGGCATCCATCAGTAAAGACCCGATAACCCAGGACATGCTCTCTCCACATGACTTCCACCGGGGCTGATGGTACAGGAACAGCGTCTCCCCCTCTACCATCAGATTTCTGAATGGACAATGAATCCATGAACACTACCTTATTATTTTCCCTCTGCTTTTGCACTGCTTATTTAATTTATTTTTATATATACTTATTGTAATTTATAGTTATTATTTATTGCATTGTACTGCTGCTGCAAAACAACAGATTTCAGAACATATGCCAGTGATATTAAACATGATTCTGATTCTAAATAGCCCATAAAAATTCTTAAAATATTAATGATCACCCAATAGGCAGCAGAACAACTGGACAGATAACATCCTTGTATCTCTTGATGCCCAGGAAGTCTAAACTCTTATCACTTACAGAGAGCTAAGAGGCCCTCACACCCACAAAGCCAAAGGACTGAACCCGGGCAATATTAAAATTTAAATCTGAGTTCAGATATCAGTATTTGTTGGCTTTCTCTGAAAACGTATTGCCGAATGGTCTATTGTCATGTGGACTGAGGTACACTGAAAAAGCTCGTTTTTGAATGCTGTCTATATAGATTATTTCATCGTATCAGAACATCGTGGTAGTACAAGGGAAAAACAGAGTCCAGAATGAAGTGCTACGGTTGCTCAGAAAGTGCACTGCAAACCGACCACAGGATACAAGAACCATGAAGAGGTGATTGTGAGAACAAGTGTCCATTTTATGTTACTTGCTTGATAACAGCAGGGTAGAAGGTGTCCTTGAGCCTGGTGGTATGTGCTTTCAGGCTTTTGTGTCCTCTGCCCAGTAGGAGGAGGGAGAAGAGAGAATGTATAGGGTGGGAAGGATCTTTGATTACTTGACTGCTTTTCTTATAGAACAGGAACAGGCTTTCAAACCCACAACTTCTGCTCAAAAGACGATGCCAGATTAAACTTTCCCTTCTGCCTGCATATGATCCAGGTGCCTCCATGTCCGGAGCAACACACTCCACTAAATGCTGGAGGAACTCAGCAGTTCAAGCAGTGTCTATGGAAATGAATAAACAGTCGACATTTTGGGCTGAGAGCCTTTATCAGGACTGGAAAGGAAGGGAGAGAGACATCAGAATAAAAACATTGGAAGGAGGGGAAGGAGGACAAGCTAGAAGACGATAGGTGAAGCTAGGTGGGTGGGAAAGATAAAGGGCTGGTAAAGAAGGAATTTGATAGGAGAGGAGAGTGGGCCATGGGAGAAAGGGAAGAAGGAGGGACAACGGGGAGGTGATTGGCAGGTGAGGGACAGAAGTCAGAGTGGGAACAGAAAAAGAGGGAAGGGGGAGAAGGAGGGTGGAAAAAAGTACTGGAAGGAGAACACCATGCTCATGCCATCAGGTTGGAGGCTATCCAGACGGAATATGAGGTGTTGTTCCTCCACCCTAAGAGTGGCCTCATCTTGGCAAAATAGGAGGCCATAGACTGACATGCTGGAACTGGACTGGGGATAGGAATTGAAATGGTTGGCCGCCGGGAAATTCTGCTTTTAGTGGATGGGCAGAAGGTGCTTGACAAGGCAGAGCCTAATTTACGTCCGGTCTCACCAGTGCAGAGGAGGACTTACAGGACACAATAGGCAACCCCACAGATTCGCAGGTTTCTTCACCTGGAAGAACTTTTTGAGGACCGGAAAGGAGGTGAGGGAAGACAGCAACTGTAGTGTTAAGTGCCTGGAGCGAGATTAGTGGGGAAGGATGAATGGGAATCACAGAGGGAACCATCCTTGTGGAAAGTGAAGAGTGGGTGTGGGAGAGGTAAAGGAGTATTCAGTACTGGAGTCCCAGTGAAGATGGCGGACATAGAATTACTTTATATTCATGTGTCTAACAGCTTCTTGAATGCCCGTATTTTATCTGCTTCCACCACTACTCCTAGCAGCCCATTCCAGGCATCTACCACTCCCATTGTTTAAAAAAATGCTTCTCCCCTCCCAGCTTAAATGCCTGTCCCCTCATTCTGAAGCAGTGAGGAGTGCAGCTTTTGAAAAGCAGCCGAGATACTGAAAAGGTAGAAAAGGAGACTTGTAAACCCATTAGAAGGTGTAACAAACACACATCTTTCCTGACTCTTAAGATGTTTTCCTGCTTTACTCTTCACACCATCTTAAAAGTTTCTTCCCCCAAGCAGTTAATCTGATCAACCATTCTAATTAGAAGTCCCACCATTCCCCCCCCCACCCCAATCACTGTATTGAACTGTAATCACTTTAAGCCACTTTTTATAATGCTCATAAGCACAGGAAATTCTGCAGGTGCTGGAAATCCAGAGTAACCCATACAAAATCCTAAAGGAATGCAACAGGTCAGGCTGCATTTTTGGAGGAAATGAGCAGTCGACGTTGCAGGCTAAGACTCTTCGTCAGTTTTGTGATGCTGTTTGAACTGTAAATACACATTGCTGTTTATTTATTCCATATCTGTCCTTAAACCTCTAACTTTATAGTGTTTTTCTTTTCTATATAATTCTTTGTTTTTTTAAAGAATTCTTTGTAATTATTGAATGTTGAATGCAGCAAATTCCTAATACGTGTTGATCCTTGAAATAAGAGGTTTGCATTTCTGTACTCAAAAGCAGAATATATTGTAAGCATTCAGTGGATTGGACAGCATCTTGGATGAGCAGCAGTTAATGAATACGGCACCTTCAGATGTTTATCTCTGCGTTTATATAGTGCCTCTAGGTTAAGTGTGAAAGGCTTTACATCCAGTGAAGTTCTGTAACGAAGCACCAACAACGTAAGAGGTGGCATGCTAACGTAGTGGTTAGCACAATGCTTTACAATACACAGGCGACCCGGGTTCATTTCCCGTCGCTGTCTGTAAGGAATTTATGCGTTCTCCCAGTGACTGCATGGGTTTCCTCCAGGTGCTCCGATTTCCTTCCACAGTCCAAAGACATACTGGTTGGTAGGTTAATTGGCCAATGAAAATCATCTGGTGATTAGTTTAGGATTAAATTGGGGGATTGCTGGACTGTGTGTCTCGAAGGGCCTATTCTGTGCGGCATCTCAATAAAAATAAATAAATGAGCGTTTTTCAAAATTCAAGTTTATTTATCACATGTATTTCGAAACATACAGTGAAATGCTTCATTGGCTTTAACAACCAGCACGCCCAAGGGTTTGCTGGGGGCAGACCACAAATGTTGCCAAACATTCAGGCGCTGACATAGCATGTTCAGCAGAGCAAAACAGAATAAAATAAATAACAAAACAACAACAGTAAAACAAGCCCCATTTCTCACTCACTCCCACCCACGAACATGCACAGTCCTTTAACCCCAGGGCAGCCCTTCAGCAGACTTGAGCCTGCAGACGTTGGGCTTTGACCTTTCCCAGAGGAATCGCAAGGATTCGTAGGCTACATTACAGCGAGTGCATCTGTTTAGATTATGAGAGACATAATTAGAGTAGACTGTATCTTTGTTCCCCATTGTTGAAATGTATAATACCAGAGGGCATGCATTTAAAGTGAAGGGGGCAAGTTCAAAGGAGATGTGAGGAACAAGTACTTTTTACACTGATACTGGTGGGTACCTGGAATGTGCTGCCTGAGGTGATGGTAGAGGCAGGTACATCAGGAACATTTAAAAGACGTTTAGGTAGGTACATGATTCTGAGGGAAATAAAGGATATAGACATTATTTAGGCAGAAGGGATTAGTTTAGCTAACCATTTGCATTACTAATTTAATTGGTTCGGCACAACACAAGAGCCTGTTCTTGTGTTGTACTGGGCTATGTTCAAGATTGTTTAATATCATTTCCAGTACACGAGTGTAAAGGAGAATGAGAAAAATGTTAGTCTGGATCTGATGCAGCAATAAAAAAAAACACACTGAGATAAAGTACACAATAAACATAAATACTTAGGAGAGCTCACATGCATATGAAGTGACACTAGGTACAGGTGAGTCTGTACATAAAGTGACTGACGGAATGGTGAAGTAGTGGTGGTAGGGGGTGTGGGGTGGGTTAATGAGTGGAGGTGTTGATCAGACTTACTGCTGGGGGGAGTAACTATTTTGGAGTCTGGTGGTCCTGGCATGGACGTTACAAAGCCTTTCCCCCAAGGGGAGTGGGACAAACAGTCCATGAGCAGGGTGGGTGGATCCTTCATGATATTGCTGGCCTCTAGTGCTTTGCGACATAGTTAGAAAACATGCTGTGTTAAATGCAGTCTAAGCATTTTTAAGGTGAATCATTAGCTTTGAGTTGAATTTGTGTCGGAGCTATTTAAAGTTTCCCACTTATTTGTGAAAAAATGATTTCCATGAAGGTTCGGAGAACTGCACTGCTCTACACACTCTGCGACGGGAAAACAACGTTGACGTGTTGCACTGTGCTGTCACTCACCACAAGGCTAAAGCTCTGCTACAACCTTCACTTCCATTATTAAGAGCTTCAGCATGGACTGACAACCTGAAGGAGGAAGTGAAAGCTGCCGAGAAGGCAACTGTTCCCAGGACGGTAGTTTTAGCTGGCAGTATAAATTTGGTCTTGGCTGACCCTCTTGGCCAGGATGAGGTGACGAATGGCAGATTGTGTGTCCCCTCTACCTCCCACCCCACTACAATTACAATGCCGTTGAGTGTGTTGCCACAATGTGTTGGTTGGATCATCATGCTATTCTCCCCCATCCCAAAACTAAGTCTCTCCTTTAATGTCGGAGGAAGTGATTGTGCTCCAGGCTCATTGTAACCTCCAGGAGGACCACAGCCTTGCCGTGAAGCTTGCGTGCCTCATTCATCTGGAGAGCTACGCTGGCCGAAGTCAGGCAAAACAAAATTGTTGCCGAAACAGCTACAGAGAATCCTTCTACATCTGAGTGTGGTGGCATTCCTGAGTCTCCATCGAGAATTTGCATGACTGACAGTGAAAACCAAGTGGAAACTCCTGGCGTCATGAAGGAATCAGAATCAAGTTTAATATCACAGGCATACGTTGTGAAATTTGTTAACTTAGTGGCAGCAGTAGAAAGCAATATTTGATAATTTAGGGGGGGGAAGGAATCAAATACAGTAAGTATATATGTATATTAAATAGTTAAAAATAGTACAAAAACAGAAATAATATATTTTTTAAAAAGTGAGGTAGTGTTCATGAGTTCAATGTCCATTTCGGAATCAGATGGCAGAGGGGAAGAAACTCTTCCTGAATTGCTGAGTGTGTGCCTTCAGGCCTCTGTACCCCCTCCCTGATGGTAGCAATGAGAAGAGGGCATGTCCTGAGAGATGGGGGGTCCATAATAATGTACACAACCAGAGATGGAGGACATTCGTTGCTGCCCTAAATGCTAATAGCGTAATGGACAGTAAGAAAAGTTGATTGTAAAGTTCTTAAAATGTGTTGTCACTATGCCTTTCAGCAGTAGTTTATGCTTGGACAGAGTTCAACAATCCTGTAATACTTTGCTCTGTCATTTATAGAAAGTACAATATTACAGGCCTTTCGGTCTGCAGTGTTGGGCCGACCTTTTAACCTACTTTAAGAGCAATCTAACCCTTCCATCCCACATAGACCTCCACTTTACTTTCCAAGAAAAAGAGTATCTTAAATGTCCTTAATGTATCTACCTCGGCCACCACTCTGCCAAGAGTGTACCCCACACTCAACACCCTCAGTAAAAAAAAAATTCGCCTCTAAAATCCCTCCTATACTTTCCTCCAATCACCTAAAAATTGCAGCCCTGATATTAGCCATTTCCTCGCTGGGAAAAATTGACCTCTTGATCTCCCAGTTTATCTCATTGTCACCTTTGCAATTTATTTGTCTGCCTGCACCGCACTTTCCCTGCAACTGTAACCCTCTTCTGCATGAACACAAAATGAAGTCTCAGCCCACAGCTCAGAGCTTAAATGCTATCAAGACAGTGGAAATGAGGATTGGCTTCCACTAGCAACCCACTACCTGCCCTCACCCCTCGGAAATTAACGGTCAGGCTGTGTCTGTGGTTGAATCACTCAAATTCCTGGGGACTACCGTTACCAATACATTGAAGTGAGACAAGCATGTTACAATCATCACTAGGAAAGCCCAGCAGAGATTGTTCTTCCTATACCTGCTTTAGAAACTTGATATCTCAGGGCGTATCCTGACGTATTGTTACTTGGCCATCATTGAGAGTATTGTGACCGCCTCTGACCATTTGGTTTCCCACTGCCTCCTCCCTCTCCAAGTCCAGCTTTCAGTGAGTGGTCCACTCAGCAGAGAAGATCATTGGCTGTCAGCTACTGACATTTAAAGACCTATTTATCACTAGAATGAAGAAAAGAGCTGACTCCATCAACCCATACTATTGATCAAACTGAAATCAGGGAGATGCTACAAGTCCATCACCACCAGGACTACATACCATCTCCGAAGATTCTTTCCTGTAGTTATCCAGCTTCTCAACAAAACTCACTCAGATGTAATACCCTAACTATCCCTACCCAGCATCTTTCCTGGCCTCCTTGTTCGGTTGATAATTATTGAGCCTGTTCGGAAGATGTTTGCGCATGTCACCATTCTGCTACTTGTTGGCTGCCATTGTGTTGTCCTTTATGGTATTGTCCAGCCTTTTTTTTTTTGCTTGGCACCAAATGACAATCAATTCTGGAATGCTTTACAAACTGGCAATGAAGTAATTCTGAAAATGTTGACTGTTTATTCCTTTCCAGAGATGCTGCTTGACTGCTGAGTTCCTCCAGCATTTTGTGTATGTTCCTATATCCTGCATTCTATTTTCTTTTTTTATTATGATGTACTTAAGGCTAAAGATTAGCTTTATTTGTCACATATACATTGAAACATTCAGTGAAGTGCATTGTTTGTGTCAGTGACGGACACAGTCCGAGGACGTGCTCAAGCAGCTCTCAAGTACCACCACGCTCCCGCGCCAACATAGCATGCCCATAACTTGCTAACCCTAACCGGTACGTCTTTGGAATGTGGGAAGAAACCAGAACACCCGGAGGAAACCCATGCGGTCACTGGGAGAACGTACAAACTCCTTACAGACAGCGGTGGCAATTGAAACTGGATCGCTGGCGCTGCAAAGCGTTACGCTAACTGCTACGCTACCATGCCACCTGTACGTATGATTGGAATGATCTGTCTGGGTGGCACGCAAAACAAAAGCTTTTCACTGTGTCTTGGTACATGTGGCAGTAATAAACCAATACCAATACCAGAATGGCAAATGTCCCCTTTAAAGAGGAACGGTGAACATTGGATTGAAGAGAGTTTCCTCTGTATCCGAACTTTTCTCTTGGGTAAATAGTTAGTTTGGAGAAGTTTAAAACTGCTGTGGTTTCTGAACAGTGAGGTACTTTTACACAGTCAGCTTTAGGTTGCTCCTTGTTTCTAAAGGATCATACTGTACACTCACGGCCATTTTATCAGGTACAGGAGTTGCCTAATGAAGTGGTCACTGACTGTATTTCCGTACGTCGTCGTCTTCTTCTGCTGTAGCCCATCCACTTCTGGGTTCAGCATGTTGTGCAGTTAGAGATGCTCTTCTGCACACCACTGTAGTAATATGTGGTTATTTGAGTTACTTCTGTCAACTTGAACCAGTCTGGCTATTTTCCTCTGACCTCTCTCATTAACAAGGCATTTTATCCCACAGATCTGACACTCACTGGATCTTCTTTTTTGTTTTTTACACTATTTTCTGTAAACTCTGAAGACTTGTATGTGAAAATCCCAGAGATTAGCAGCTTCTGAGATACTCGAACCACCCCATCTGGCACCAACAATTACTCCATGGTCGAAGTCACTTAAATCATATTTCTTCTCCATTCTAATGATTAGTCTGAATAACAACCAAACCTCTTAACCGTGTCGGCATGCGTTTATGCATTGAGCTGCTGGCCACATGATTGGCTAATTAGATATTTGCATTAACAACCAGGTGTACCTAATAAAGTGGCCACTGCATATATATATATATATATATATATATATATATATCAGCAAAGAGTCCATTCACAGAGAATCCCCTGTGTAATGACTGTATTCCTCCACATGCCGAAGCCCAAAACTAGGAGCCACAACCCCATGGGGGAGCTTGGTGCCTGTGCGCTTAAAGTTGGGAATGTTAAGGAAGAGCATAGCCTTCTGAAAATGGAGTTTATTGCCATCTGTACAAGTCCACGTGTGCACAGGTGCAATGAAAAATCTACCTGCAGCAGCAACACAGGCACAGAGTATAAATACACAACATTGGCAAAAAGGAACAAATTGCACACAATTTATACAAGAAATAACACACTCAGAATGAAAGAAAAATCCTATTTCAGTGCAAAGTGGTCATAGTGTAGACAGACTCCAGTGCTACGGGTTTTGCTGAATGGTTCTAGAACTGAAGTACAGTCGTGCCCTCTAGAATGATTCTGGAAAGGAAGTACAGTGGTGCTAGAAAGTTTGTGAGCCCTGCAGAATTTTCTGTAATTTTGCATAAATATGACCTAAAATATAATCAGATCTTCACACAAGTCCTAAGACTAGATAAAGAGAACACAATTAAATAAATTAACACAAAAGCATTATTCTTGTTCATTTATTTATTGAGAAAAATGATCCGATATTGCATGTATTTGTCGGAAAAAGTATGTGAACCTCTGGGGTAATGCCTTCTACAAAAGCTATTTGGAGTCAGATGCTCTAATCAATGAGATGAGATTGGAGGTGTGAGTTGTAGAGGTGTCCTGCCCTATTTTTAAAAAAAAGTCAGGTTACTGACAGAGCCTGCTCTTCTCAAGAAAGATCTGTTTATGTGTACCGTGCCTCGATCAAAACAGCTTTCAGAGGACCATAGAAGAAGAATTGTAGAGATGCATGAAACTGGAAAAGCTACAACAGCATTTGTAAGGACCTGAGTGTTCATCAGTCCACAGTAAGAGAAATTGTTCACAAATGGAGGAAACTCAATACTGTTGCTACTCTGCTAGGAGTGGGCATCCTGCAAAGATCACACCAAGAGCACAACATGCAATGCTGAAGAAGGTGAAAGAGAACCCAAGGGTAACAGCAAAAGACCCGCAGAAATCTTTGTTCATGTATGCTCTATAAGAATAACAACAAACACGAATAGTGTTCATGGAAGGACACCATGGAGGAAACTTCTACTCTTCAAAAAACACATTGCTGCACGTCTCAAGTTTGCAAAAGACCACCTGGATGTTCTACAATGTTCTGTGAACAGATGAGACGTAAATTGAGCTTTTTGGCAGAAATGCACATTGCTATTTTTAGACACCAACACCCAAACCTCATCCCAAGTGTGAAGCATGGTGGAAGAGTGTCATGGTTTGGGGCTACTTTGCTGCCTTGGTAGCTTGCAGTCGTTGAGGGAATAATGAATTCAAAATTGTATCAAGCCATTTTACAGGAGAGTGTAAGGGTAGCAGTCTGTCACCTGAAGTTAATAAAAAATTGTATGATGTAACAAGCAATGATCCAAAAGAGTAACTCAACAACAGAATAATTTAAAAAGAAGAAAGTTCATGTTTTGGAATGGCTGAATCAAAGTCCTGAACTTAATTCTATGGAAATGTTATGGAAGGACCTGAAGCAAGCAGTTCATGCAAAGAAGTTGACTAAAACTCCTCCAAGCTGATGTGCAGGACTGATCAACAGTCACTGGAAACATTTGGTTGAAGTTATTGCTGTACAAGGAGGTCACAACAGTTACGGAAAGCAAAGGTTCACATACTTTTTCCAACAGATGCATGTAATTTTTAATATTTTTTCTCAATAAGTAAGTGAAGAAGTTTAATGTTTTTGTGTTATTTATTTAACTGGGTTCTCTTTATCTAGTTTTAGGACTAGAATCTGATCACATTTTAGGTCATATGCAGAAATAAAGAAAATTCTTCAAGGTTCATAAACTTTCTAGAACCACTGGTAGCTGTTATTGAACCTGATCTTAGGGGGCTTCAGGCTTCTGTAGCTGCAAGATGATGGTTTGGCCCAGGGAATGGGGATCTTTGACGCTAGGTGTTGCTTTCTTGGGGCAGAGGCTCCTGTAGATACTACCGATGGTGGGGAGCGATGTGCCTGTGATGTATTGGGCAAAGTCCACAATTCCCTGGTGGGTCTTGTCTTTCTACGCATCTGAATTGCTGTACCAGCCCACGATGCAACCAGTCAGGACACCTTCAACAGTACGTCAGTAGAAGTGAATGAGCCGTAAAGGAGAAAATGTGTTTGTTATTTGGGGTGGGGGGGGGAGAAGATATTTGTTCCGAGAACGGACGTGTTGGGCTGAAAGGCTGTAACTGCCATGTAACATCTTTTTCACTTCCCTCCCACCCCACCCTTCTCCCCATTTCTCATCAGTCGAGATTGCCCCATCTTCTACATGCGGAAGAAAGTGCAGAAAGACCTTGATGACCAGGAGAAGGTGATGGTGCGATTTGGACCCCCGACCTGGTGACGAGAGGAGCCGGAAACACATCGAGGAGGGGAAAGGGGTCCTTTTAAAACCAATCCATAGACACTTTCATTGACACATCAGGAACCAGTTCTGTTCATGCACAGAGTGCCTTTGGTGAGAAGTTTCCCAGCTAGACATTGGCTTTATGTTCTAATTGAAAGTACTTTGGTAGTCAACTAGATAACTTTTCAGCGCCTAACTTTTTAAAGTTTCTGTATCTGAAGTTGCTCAGGGGCCCTTGTATGGATAGCGATTTATGTGTTTTTGTGTTTAATACAGTTTCTTGGGTCCTTGGGGATGTTTGGACAAAAGACATATTCAAACCAAGTGAAGTGCACTGGTTTTATTTTCCCCGGGATCATGACAATGGAGTACAGATTATGAAGGGTTAATTTATGAACAGTATTGCAACCATGCATGGTTTTGTAAATGCACCATGTTGGGACACCATTACTAGGATTTGAGTTATATTACTGCCTGCTATCTATATAATTTGCTGAATTGTTGGACCTAAAGATTGCTTGGAGCACATCATCAGAATGAGTTGTTGAAATGTTTCCAAAATTAAATTTATGGATCGGTAATACCCAGTAACCTGAAGGCCTCTTGGATCAAAATTTGTTAAGTTGGAGGATTTTTTTTCCCCCTGCTCCAACCATCTAATGTGCTCCTGCCTTTTACATTGTACTTGAAATGGGAGTGGGAAGCAACCTCTAAGCTATGAGGATGAATCAGTGGTTGCAGGAGGGCTGGTAGTACTGACTTATGTTAAAGGAGGGTAGGTGAGGTGAAAAGTTGAAATACCTCAAAAGTACAATGAAAAATGCCCATTACCTATCCTTCCTGGATTTACTCATATGGAATGTTATCATCCATGGGCTTGTTCCTTTAAATTTTGATCTCTCGTCAAATTCTTAATTATAAGGAATTCACTCTTTGCCAAACCCAGAACATGGTTTGTCCATGAACAAATTTGCAATTTTTTAAAAAACTGACGTAAATGTTAATGGTGGGGAATATTGGGCAGCCAAACTGTGGCATCTTCTTTGTAGTGGCCAATAAGTGGTGGAAATTTACCCTCTGTGTTGGTCTTTTAGAAAGAGCATTTTTAATACGTTGCTCACTGTTTTGAGGGACTTTTGGGGAAGGGGGCAGGTGTCTCAGTTATTCCTCTCCCGCCTTAGAGTTTTGAAAGAAGTTCCTGTTGTCTACACCGTAATGGGCAACTGAGCTGCTCATCCATGACTCCTCTTCCCCACACTCAATATTTCTTATTTATGTTACAATGAGATAACAGAACATAAAGCCTGGACCTCTCTGGTCCCAGCTATTTGCTGCTAGATCAGTTAGATTTACATTTTCAGATAAGCCTGACGTCCGTCATTCAATATATTTTATAAAGCTGTGTGGTTTTTTTTGCCAATGAGCTTTTGTATCTGGAAAAGGAAAATAAAACTTATCCTTACTATTATGTGCTTGCGTTGTTTTATTCTGGTGAACATGGGCCATCCTTTTGGTTAGCTCATTCCTTGAATTTTTCTTGCAAGGAATAGAATTTAACATAACTGACTGCAGATCACAGCCAAATTAAAATCAGAGGAACAGTTCGTATTCCGCCCGAGCAATCTCCAACCTTGCATTGGCTTTTCAAACTTACAGTAACTATTCCCCTTTGTTCTTTTTTACTTTTCTCCCCTCCTAATCTTTCTGTCATTTCTGTAATCTTTCCCCCTTTACCCTCTCTCTTTCCCCTCTTCCATCTGCCCATCACCCACATATTCTTCCCATTCAACCAGTCTTAAGTGAGAAGTATCATTATCACATCAATTATGTCCAAGTGATTTGCAGAAACCCCACCGCCATTGTGGAAAAGCACAAAATATTGGAGGAACTCAAGAGAGGAACTCCACATCTATGGAGAGGAATAAAGAGCTGACGTTTCGGGCCGAGACGCTTCATCAGGACCGAAAAGGAAGGGGACAGGAGCCAGAATAAGCAGGTGGGGGATAGGAAGGTGTACAAGATGGCAGGTGATAGATGAGACCAAGTGAGGGGGAGAGGATGAAGTAAGGAGGTGATAGGTGGAAGAGGAAAAGAGCTGAATAAGAAGGAATCTAATAGGAGAGGGAGAAGGGGAATCACAGGGAGGTGATGTGCAGGTCACAAAGAAGAGCTGTCGACTTTTCAGGACTGCTAGCAATAACAATTTCCACAGTCGCTGCTCGACCTGCTGGGCACCTTGTGCGTTATTTTCAGATTGCCACCATCTGAAGGCACAACCCTCTTGAGTTTCAGTCAAGTGTCTCTGACCAGATAAGCGATGCCAATACCCTGCAGTAGTTTGTGATAACTTAGACCAGTTCACATGTTTTAATTTATCGGCTTGCTACAAGTGTCAATTCCACCCCCCCCCCCCCCCCCCCCAAGCCCCAAGGGGTCAGTTTTATGGGGACTGGTTTCCGTCTGAACGCAACATCTTATATCTGTGATTGACAGTAAACTTTCTGGCCAAGATAGATTTGACCACAGGTCGCGAGGTTGCAATCTAATGTTGCATTTATTTCCCTCCTAGATATATTAATTTAAGCAATGCCACTCTGAGCACATCTTGCACACACAATTAATCTGTAAAAAGAGATTGATTCTCTTTTATTTGTATTAAATGGTCAAAGCAAATGTTTATCCTATAATGTACAGACTGTAAAGCAAGAAAAGCTATCGGGTGCACTTAGACTGTACTGCCATCCATGTTCTTTTTATTCTGCATCGGGTAAAAGTTCCTCAAATTGTTGTCTATCAGTTACCCATTTCTTCATAAATCTTCCTGATAATGTCTTATGCAGTAGTCTTGTGCAAACAGTTTTAATTTCCTGCAGGCTATCTGGGTTACAGCTCGCTTTTAACACACGATTTCAATATTTTGTTTAGCCAACTCTTTGTTTCGGAGGTCAGATTTCCCAGTTAGAACATACGCTCAATGGCTGCTTTATTAGGTGTACCTAATAAAATGGCCACTGAGTGTATGTTAGTGGTCTTCTGCTGCTATAAGCTGTCTGTTTCAAGGTTCGACATGCTGTGCATTCAGGGATGCTTTTCTGTAATGCATGGTTACTTGAGTTATTGTCGCCTTCCTGTCAGCTTGAGTAAGTCCGGTCATTCTCATCTGACCTCTCTTGTTTGCAAGGAGCTTTTGTCCACAGAACTGCTGCTCACTGGATGTTTTGTGTTTTTCGCACCTTACTCTATCAGCTTGAGAGACCCTTGTGCATGAAAGTCCCAGGAGGCTAGCAGTTTCTGAGACACTCAAACCATCCCGTCTATCACCAGCAATCATTCCATGGTCACAGTCACTTAGATCACATTTCTTCCTCATTCTGATGTTTGGTGTGAACAACAACTGAACCTCTTGACCATGTCCGCATGCTTTTATGCATTGACTTGCTGCCACGTGATTGGCCGATTAGATCTTCGCACTGACAAGCAGATATACAGGTGTACCTAATAAAAGTGGCCACTGAGTTGTTGAACAGTTGATCCAAGATCAATCTAACTCTTCCATCCCACGTCCATGTGCTATCCTAAGAGTCTTAAATGCCTCTAATGTATCTGCCTCTACTATCATCCCTGGTAGGCTGTTCCACACACCCACCACTCTATGTAAAAAAAATACCTCTGACATCTCCCCTGTATTTTCTTCCCAACACCTTAAAGCAATGCCCTCGCATATTAGCTATTTACACTTTGGAGGAGAAGTCTCTGTCTACCCATTCTATCAATACCCATTATCATTTTAAACAATTTACTTAACATACTTCTCCAAACAGAAAAGCCCTAGTTTGCTCAACCTTTCCCTCATAAGAGGGCTCCAGTGGTAAGGGTGAACAAGTTATTGAAGGCCGCAGGGCAGATTGGGAAAGCCGTTCTTAAAGCGTCTATGGAAGGGAATCAATAGATGACACTTCGGCCTAGACCCTTCATCAAGACTGGAGCAGAAGGTGGCAGAAACAAGAATATGAAACTGAGAGGAAGGAGTACAAACTAGCAGCAGATCTTATTCTGGCTTCTGCACCCTTCCTGAAGAGTCTCACCCCCAAAACATTGACTTTTTTGCCCTCCATTGATGCTGCCTGACCTGCTGAGTTCCTCCAGCATTTTGTGTGTGTGTTGGTTGCTTTTGGACCATAAGATCTAGGAGCAGAAGTAGGCCATTTGGCCCATTGAGTCTGCTCCACCATTCAAACATGGGCTGATCCAAATCTTCCAGTCATCTCCACTCCATACCCTTTGACGCCCTGGCTAATCAAGAACCTATCTATCTCTGCCTTAAATGCACCCCATGATTTGGCCTCCGCAGCCACTCGTGGCAACAAATTCCACAGATTTACCACCCTCTGACTAAAGTAATTTCTCCCACATCTCTATTGATGAAAGCAGAGTATAAAAGCAGGGCAGTTTCTGCTGAGCCTTTCTAAAAACACTTGGCATATTGCAAACAGTTCTGGTCGCCCCACGACACAAAGGATATGAGGTCTTTGGAGAGGGTGCAGAAGAGTTTCACCAAGATGCTACCTGGATTAGGGACGACGTGCTATCAGGAGAGGTCGGACAAACTTGGGTTTTCTCTGGAGCGGCAGACATTGAGCGGAGATCTAATTGAGGTTTATAAAATGTTGTTTTTATATTTTACAGATACAGCACGGGAATGGTGCTTGCAGCCCCACAAGCTCTCGCCACTCAATTACACCCGTGTGACCAATTAATCTACTAACCCATGAATATGAGTCTTTAGAACCAGAGGAAACCCACATAAGATATGGGAGCACAATTAGGACATTTGGCCCATTGAGTCTGCTCCCCCATTTCTCGCTGGTGGAACGCAGCAGGCCAGGCAGCATCTATAGGAAGAAGTACAGTTGACGTTTCGGGCCGAGACCTTAAGACCCTAAGGGTCAACTGTGCTTCTCCCTATAGATGCTGCCCGGCCTGCTGCGTTCCACCAGCATTTTGTGTGTGTTGCTTGAATTCCCAGCATCTGCAGATTTCATTGTGTTTCTGCCATTTCTTCACAGTTTTTCTTTCCTCTCAGCCTCAATCACCTGCCTTCTCCCTTTGTCCCCTCATGCCCTGACCAACTAAAAATCTATCAACCTCTGCCCTAAATATACATAATATATATATTTATATTATATAAATATAATATAACAATATACATAACTCTCCCCTACGGAGAGTTCCACAGGTTCACCACTCTGGTTAAAGAAATTCCTTCTCATCTCCATTCTAAAAGGACGTTCCTCTATTCTGAGGTTGTGTCCTCTGGTCTTAGACTCTCCCACCATAGGAAACATCCTCTCCACATCCACTCTGTCAAGGACTTTCACTATTCAATAGATTTCAATGAGGTCACCCTGCATTCTTCTGAATTCTAGTAAATACAGGCCCAGAGTCATCAAACGCTCTTTTTATGACAAACCATTCAATCCTGGAATCATGTTTGTGAACCTCCTTTGAGCCCTCTCCTTCCTTTCTAAGATGGGTCCCAAAACCGCTCACAGTCACAGCGAGAACATACAAGAACCCCCTTACAGACAGCGGCTGAACCGAACCCAGATCGCTGACATGTGAAGTGTTGTGCTAACTGTTGCCCTATGGTGCCACCCGTGCGAGGCAGGGATGGAGAAGACTTTCTCCCAGGGCCGAGATGTCTAATACTAGAAGGCTTTGTATTTGGGGTGAGAGAGAGTAACTTCAAAGGCACAGATTTCTACATGGAGTGTAGACGGTACCCGGAATGAGCTGCCAGATGTGGTGATGGAGATGTTTAAGGAATTTGTAGACAGACGCATGAATATACAGGGAAGAACGGGTTTTGGATGGGATTAGTTTAATATGGTGTTGTGTTTGGACCAAAGAGCCTGTTCCTCTGGTGTGGTTTTCTATGTTCTAAACATGGTTCTAAGATCAACTGGACTATTGTGTCCATCTCTCATTGATACATAGTAGGATCAAGAATTAGGGATCAACCTTATTCACCAAATGCGCTTACAGGTATTAGGAACTTGCTGATGTGATTTGTTCTGGGTGTGACATGCAAACAAAAGTAGCGTCCGACAATTATTAAGAATAGAAAATTATATGGTAAAAAAAATCTACAGTACTGTGCGAACAAGAGAAAATCTGCAGATACTGGAAATCCAAAGGACACGCACAAAATGCTGGAGGATTTCAGCAGGCCAGGGTGCATCTGTGGAAAAGAGTATAGCTGACATTTCGGACCGAGACCCTTCAGCAGGATTCCGTAAAAGTCTTATATATATACTGTATATATATATAAAAATAGCGCCTAAGATTTTTGGACAGTACTGTACTTCGGTTAAAATAGGAAGGTGGTTGGGAAACAGAAATAAACATACTGAGCTTAGCACTAGCTCTAGGTCTTATTTGGTAACTGGGAAAGAAATAATATATTGTGCAAAAGTCTGAGGCACCTACATATACATATGTGCCTAAGGCTTTTGCACAGTGCTGTAAGAGTTTAAAGGATGCATATGGAATAAAATGTTCAAAAATAAATAATCACCCACATGTGTTTACAGCATTTTAAGAAGTGATGAAGGATCTCAGCCAGATATGTTGATTGTTCATGGACTATTGACTGCCTCTGCGTAATTCATTTGTAGATTTTATCCTAGCTTTCATGAGTTATTGTGTATGTGGACTACTGTGTTTTACACCCTGGTTCAGAGAACTGTCTCGTTTGACGGTGTACATGTGTAGAGTCAAATGACAATAGACTTGACGACTGTCCTCTCCATAGATGCTGATCTGCTGAGTTCCTCTGGGATTTTGTGTGTGTTACTCTAGATTTCCAGCATCTGCAGAGTCTCTTGAGTTTATGAGCATTATAAAAGGTGGTTTAGAGCGCCTACGAGGCAGTTCAGTGGGTAGTAGAGCGAGGTGGGTGGATGGGTGATCAGAACAACAGGGGGCATTAAAGAGGGTCCAGTAAAGATTTACTGGAATAGTTCCTGGACTCAACTTGGTTTATTAATCTCACGGGTACCGAGGTGCAGTGCAAAGCTTTTGATCTGCATGCAGATCTTTTCATCACATCAGTGCCTTGAGGTAGTGTATAACGCTGTCGTAGGAAAGCAGCGTCCATCATTAAAGATCCTCACCACCCACACTGTGCTCTTTTCTCACTGCTGCCATCAGGTAGAAGGTACAGGAGCCTCGGGACTCGCACCACCAGGTTCAAGAACAGTTACTACCCCTCAGCCATCAGGCTCTTGAACAAAAGGGGATAGCTACACTCATCTGCCCAACCAGGATCTCACTTTAAGGTCTCTATCTTGTTATTTCACGTTCTCATTATTTATTGCCTTTTTTTTAATATTTTCATTTGCACAATTTATGCTCTACTTGATCCTTCATTGATCCTGTATGTGGTGACATACGTACTCTGATAATAACACTTACCTTGAACTTTGTGCACTAGAAGATAGTGTTGCAGTTACAGAGAAAGTGCGGTGCAGGTACCACAACAAAGTAGGTGGTGAGGTCTGGCTGTTTAACGCTCAGGGTAGAAGCTGTCCTTGAGCCTAGTGCTAGGTATTTTCAGGCTTTTACATTTTGCCCACACAAGAGTTCTAGATCGAGTTGACAGCCAGAGACAGATTTCCAAGGTGGAAATGGCTAATACGTGTGGGCATAATTTTAAGGTACAGGGGAAATGTCAGAGAACCATAGAACATTACAGCACAGAAACAGGCCCTTTGGCCCTTCTTGGCCGTGCCAAGCAATTTTTCTGCCTAGTCCCACTGACCCACACCTGGCCCATATCCCTCCATACCCCTCTCATCCATGCACCTGTCCAAGTTTTTCTTAAATGTTAAAAGTGAGCCCGCATTTACCACTTCATCTGGCAGCTCATTCCACACTCACACCACTCTCTGTGTGAAGAAGCCCCCCCTAATGTTCCCTTTAAACTTTCCCCCCTTCACCCTTAACCCATGTCCTCTGGTTTTTTTCTCCCCTAGCCTCAGTGGAAAACGCCTGCTTGCATTCACTCTATCTATACCCATCATAATTTTATACACCTCTATCAAGTCTCCCCTCATTCTTCTACGCTCCAGGGAATAAAGTCCTAACCTATTCAACCTTTCTCTGTAACTCAGTTTCTCAAGCCCGGCAACATCCTTCTCTGCACTCTTTCAACCTTATTAACATAAGGTTAATAAGGTAGGATCCAGTAGGATTAGGAGTAGGAGGTAGGATTTTTACACAGGGAGTGATGGGTGCGTGAAATGCCCTGCCAGGGATGGTAGAGGCAAATACATTGGAGATTTTTAAGAAACTCGTAGATAGGCACATAGAAAATCAAAAACAATGTTGGGCTATGTAGGAGGGAAGGGTTAGGCTGATTTTAGAGCAGGTTAAAAGGTTTGCACAACATTGCGGGCCGAAAGGCCTGCATTGTGCTGTAGTGTTCTATGTTCCATGGGAGGGGATGGGGCTGTTTTGTTTGGCAAAGGGAAGGGTGAGGGGTCGGGGTGGTGACTGCAGCTTTTGCTCAGGTGCAGAGCACACAGGGTAAAGGGGAAGAAAGCGTGGAGTGACCTGAGGCGGAAACCTTTCACACAGTGTGCGGTGGGGATCTGGTGCACACTACCTGCAGATGTGGACGCAAGTTCCTCTCTGGTGTTTAAGGAGGAATTGAGGAAATACATGGCCGAGATAAGTTTGTGGAGAAAGGGCTGGGAGGTTGAACTAGGGTTGATCTGGTGGGGAGGGAGAGTGGTCACGAAGGGCCAGCTCCACACAGGAGCCATTTTCTGAGTCCACGAGTATCAACAGCCCCTTCTGCCCATCATCTGTACAAACTATCACTCTTTTTATACTAATCCCATTCTGTTTCAGAATTAGGTTTATTACCATTAGCATACCGTGTGCTGTGAAATTTGTTGTTTTTTGCAACACTTTAAAAAATTACTACAAGTTGTAAATAAATAAATGAATAAACAGGCAAATAAATAAACAGATGAATGGATAGGTAAGCTTTGCAAAAGTAGAATAGTGAGACGGTGTTCATGATGGTGGAGGGGAAGAAGCTGTCCCTTAAATGATGAGTGTGGGTCCGCGGCTCCTGTGCCTCCCACGATAGGGTCGACATGATAGCATAGCTGTTAGCGTGACGCTATTAAGGTACCAGTGACCTGATTTAAGTTCCACCACTCGCTCTAAAGTTCTCTCCATAACCGCGTGGGTTTCCTCCCACATCCAAAAGACGTGAGGGTTAGTTGGTTAATTGGTCACAAGGCTGAAATTGGATGGTGTGGGTTTGTTAGGTGGAAGGGCTTGCTATTGTGCTGAATTTCTAAATAATTTTTAAAAAAGCATCGCTCGCGTCAATTCCTGTCATTAGGGGCAATCTCACCGTCTGCTAAGGACTAAGAGTCCATGTGAGTCACCAGTGTGAAACTCATTGTGACAAGTAGGTTTGTAAGTGAATATCACAGTGGATATAGATTTGTAACCACGGGCGCTATTCAATTCAAATGTAATTATCATTCAACCTTGCTCACGAGTACAGCCAAACGAGACACTGTTCCTCTGGGGTCAAGGTACAAAACATAGTACCAACAGACATACGCAGCACCAAGCGCACGCAATGGTATCACAATCATGCAATGAGAGTCCCAAAACTCGCACCAGTTGACTACAATAGAGCCCGTCACCTGCCAGGTGAACACTGGGAGGGAAGGGGTCTGGCTCCAGCTCAGACACCGCACCACGTCAACCCCAGTGGAGCGCACTGGCCCCGACAACCTCACCCCCCCCCCCCCCCAGGCAACACTGCGACTCGAGGCCCAGTCCTCGCACATACAAGACAGCAAGAACGTACAGAATATTGGTAAAAATATGACGCAGAATATGCATATATATACAGTAGCTCAGAGCCCTTCCCCCCCCCCCCTTTTGAAATCATCACTTGATCACAATAGAGCCTGTCTCCTGCCACGCAAACACTGGGGTGGGGAGGGTGGGGGTCAACACTGACTCCAGCCCAGATCCTGCACCATTCCGCCCCTGTAATTGTGTCCAGTTCTGGTCACCGAATTACAGGAAGGATGTCAACAAAATAGAAAGAGAGTACAGAGGAGATTTACTGGAATGTTACCTGGGTTTCAACACCTAAGTTACAGAGAAAGGTTGAACAAGTTAGGTCTTTATTCTTTGGAGTGTAGAAGACTGAGGGGGGGACTTGATAGAGGTATTTAAAATTATGAGGGGGATAGATAGAGTTGACGTGGATAGGTTTTTTCCATTGAGAGTAGGGGAGATTCAAACAAGAGGACATGAATTGAGAGTTAGTGGGCAAAAGTTTAGGGGTAACACGAGGGGGATCTTCTTTACTCAGAGAGTGGTAGCTGTGTGGAACGAGCTTCCAGTAGAAGTGGTGGAGGCAGGTTTGATATTGTCATTTAAAAAAAAAATTGGATAGGTATATGGACAGGAAAGGAATGGAGGGTTATGGGCTGAGTGCGGGTCAGTGGGACTAGGTGAGAGTAAGCGTTCGGCACAGACTAGAAGGGCCGAGATGGCCTGTTACCGTGCTGTAATTGTTAGATGGTTATATGGTGGAACGCTCTAGCCCCAACATCCACTTGGCGAATACACCCATGCAAAATACATAGATATATAACCCAGACCCTTCAGTCGACCACAACTACGCCACACTGCAGTTACGTTCTGTTGACAGAGCTGGAGAAACTGACCTGCATTAATATATAGAGTCATTGAGCAGAAACAGGCCCTTCAGCCCATTTAGTCCGTGCCTAGTCCCATCAACCCACACCCAGACCTTAGCTTTTTGTACCCCTCCTGCCCATGTGCCTATGCAAACCCCTTAACTGTTTGCAGTGGAACTATTGATCTGTCAGACATGTTTACTGATAGGTTTTTGGCTCAAGAAATATAGACCCCAAGGCAGGAATTAGAAGTGGGAATCCAGTCAAACGGATTGAATCGGAATTAGGTTTATTATCGCTGAGATATTCAGAAGTTCAAAGTTCATTTATTATCAAAGGACGTTTGCAGTATGCGAACCTGGGGTTCGTCTTCTCGCAGACAGACATGAAACAAAGAAACGCCATGGAACCCACTCAAAGAAAACACCGAACACCCAGTGCACAAAGAAAGACCAATCGCCCAAGCAGCAAAACAAAAGAGTGAATAACACACAGAATATTAAACGTCAACACAGAACCCTTGAAACAGTCTAGGAATATTCAGTTTTGATCAGAACAGATCAGCTGTGAAATGTAGCAGCAGTGCGTTACAAGACATAAGATGTACTATAAGCTACTTTAAGAATATATTACAAATATGTATATATTGCAAAAATGAGAGCAGAATAGTGAGGTGATGTGAATGGGTTCATGGACTGTCGGTAGAGGGGATGAAACTCTTCTTAAAATGCTGAGTGTGGGTCTTCAGCCTCATGCGATTGTAATGAGAAGAGGACGTGTCCTGGATGGCGAGGGTCCCCAATGATGGACGCTGCCTTCTTGAGACAAGGGCCCTGGGAGATGTCCTCGGTGGTGGAGAGGTGCTGTGCGCTGAAGCCCACGTGCTAGGTGCTGATGCAGCCGGTCAGAATGCTCTCTACGATACCTCCGCAGCAACTGCTGGAATACCAAATCTCCTGATGAAGTGGAACCGCTGGCATGCCTTCTTAGTAATTGTGTCAATCTGTTGGGCCCAATATAGACCCTCTGAGATGTTAAGCCCAGGAGTTTGAGGCAGCTCACCGTTTTCATTGTTGACCCCCTCGATGAGAGTTGCTTTGTGGTCTTCCTACTTCCCCATCTTGAATTCACAGTCGATTCCTTGCTCTTACTGACGTTGAGTACTAGGGTGTTGTTGCATGGGCAACTGGCCTGCTTTCTTTCTTCAATCATCATGTTGACCACACTGCAGAAGCCCAGCAGAGGATACACCAAATTCAGGCTGGTAAGCTCAGGATGGACCCGTATGAGCATCGAGGACTGATTGCATTGATAAGGAGTCGCACAGATTGTGAACTTAAGTCGGAATATGGGAAGGTGCTTGGATGCCAACATTGAACCTGTCATGTATAGTACTGTGCAAAAGTCTTATGCATATGTATAGAACGATTCCATAAAGCCAAGATGATTTTCATAAATAATGAAATGAAACATTTCTAAAAATGAGAAAGTATATAAAAATCTGTAAACAGTAAAATCTAAATCAAATCAATATGACCACCCTTTGCCTTAAAACTGCTCTTAGGTACGCTGTCGTGCAGTTTTATAAGAAAATCAGCTGATAGGTTGATCCAAGCAACTTGAAGAACTTGTCACAGTTCTTCTGCAACCTTTGGTAGTCTGGCTTGCTTCTGTCTCTCCCGGTAACCCCAAGACAGATTCAATGATGTTGAGATCGGGGCTCTGTAGAGGCCTTACCATCTGATGTAGAACTCCTTGTTCTTTTCGCTGAAGATAGTTCTTCAACACACAACTCGAACCATATCATCAAGTTCGCCGATGACACCACCGTGGTGGGTCTCATCAGCAAGAACGACGAGTCAGCTTACAGAGAGGAGGTGCAGCGGCTAATGGACTGGTGCAGAGCCAACAACCTGTCTCTTAATGTGAACTAAACAAAAGAGATGGCTGTTGACTTCAGGCACTCCCCGCTGAACATCGACGGCTCCTCCGTAGAGATCGTAAAGAGCACCAAATTTCTTGGTGTTCACCTGGCGGAGAATCTCACCTGGTCCCTCAACACCAGCTCCATAGCAAAGAAGGCCCAGTAGCGTCTCTACTTTTTGCGAAGGCTGAGGAAAGTCCATCTCCCATGTCCCATCCTCATCACATTCTACAGGGGTTGTATTGAGAGCATCCTGAGCAGCTGCATCACTGCCTGGTTCGGAAATTGCACCATCTCAGATCGCAAGACCCTGCAGCGGATAGTGAGGTCAGCTGAGAAGATCATCGGGGTCTCTCTTCCCACCATCACGGACATTTACACTACACGCTGCATCCGCCAAAGGAACCAGCATTATGAACGACCCCATGCACCCCTCATACAAACTCTTCTCCCTCCTGCCGTCTGGGAAAAGGCTCCAAAGCATTCAGGCTCTTACGACCAGACTATATAACAGTTTCTTCCCCCAAGCTATCAGACTCCTCAATACCCGAAGCCTGGACTGACACCTTGCCCTACTGTCCTGTTTATTATTTATTGTAAAGCCTGCACTGTTTTTGTGCACTTTATGCAGTCCTGTGTAGGTCTGTAGTCTAGTGTAGCTTTCTCTGTATTTTTTATTATTACATAGTTCAGTCTAATTTTTTGTACTGTGTCATGTAACACCATGGTCCTGAAAAACGTTGTCTCATTTTTACTATGTACTGTACCAGCAGTTATGGTCGAAATGACAATAAAAGTGACTTGACTTGACTTATGACCTTGGCTACGTGTTTCTCTTTAGCATCTAATTTTTTTGCAAAATCAATGTTCGGAGATCTGAGATTTACTCCTTTCAACTGACGCACGAATGCAGAAAATTTTTTAAAAAAAGCATCTGAAACAATTTATATAAAAAATCTAGGGTGCCTAAGACTTCTGCATTGTACTGTAGCAACTTTGTGTATTGTACCGTTTCTGCAAAAAGAAACACACATTTCGTGACATATGTGAGTGATGATAAACTTGATTCTGATATGGGCCTCTATTGCCAGACGGAGAGGTTTGGGTATCTCTAAAAACTGCTGATCTCCTGGGATTTTCACACACAGCAGTCTCTAGAGTTTATGGTGTGAAAAACAAAAAAAAAACATCCAGTGAGCGGCAGTTCTGTAAAATGAGAGAGGTCAGCGGGTAACAGCCAGACTGATTATGCTGTGAGTAACTCAGATAACCGCGTGTTACGACAGCGGGGTGCAGAAGAGCATCTCTGAACACACAACACATCGAACCTTGAAGCGGATGGGCTGCAGCAGCAGACGACCACACTGGGTCCCACTCCACTCCTGTACCTCATAAAGTGGGCACCGAGCGTGAATTGGTTTCACAGAGCTGCGAACTATGCAGCTCTGTAATTTCTTAGTAAGACAGCCGGTCCTGTGTTGTTCAGACTTAGAAGAATCCACGAAGTTGCCAGCTGTCGTTGGGTGTTCCCCTGGATGTTCAGCTCATGGTTTCCTGCCTCAACCCACCACACCCTGCAGACTCATGGCCACTAGCAGACGAGACTGAGTCTCCGTCACTCCGCTGGAGCCACCCATTTTGTCTGCTGCTGCCTCCTCCCTCTCCCGCAACGGAGAGTGGTCGACGTGTGCCTTCCTGAGGCCTGCACTCATCTCCCTTGTCTTGTCCACGTTGAGACTCAGGTCGTTGTTTGACAAGCCTCGCTACCTCCTCCCTGTGTGCCAGCTGACAGGGCCAGCCACTATTGTGTCGTCAGCAAGCTCGATAGTGCAGTTTGAGCCAAATCCGGCGGTGCCGTCGTGAGTCAGCCGCGTGAACGGCAGCGTCCGGCTGAGCGCACGGCCCTGGGGTCACCAGGACTCAGCATGCCGGAGCTGCAGACTTTGCTGTCAACTTGGGCTATCCATTAGGACGTCCTGGGTCCTGTTACAGAGAGGGTCGTTCGAGTCCCAACGAGGACAGTTTACCCAGCAGCTTCTGAGGGATGATGGTGTTCAACACCGAGCTGAAGTCGGTGGGCAACGTCGTTTTCTAGGTGGGACAGGACGGAGTGGAGGGCTGAGGCTGATCGTCAGTTTGAGCGGTAGGCGAACTGGAGAGGGTCCAATGTAGCTGGAAGGTGGGATTTTATGTGATCCATTACCAACCACTCAAAGCACTTCATGATCGTTGAAGTCTGTGCCACTGGCGGTAAGCAGGCCAGTAGCCGTAGCTTTCCTGGGCACTAGAAGGATGGGACCTCGGTAGTGGCTAGGTAATCATCACTCTCACAGGCTGGGGGAAGAAGCAGTTACCCAGTCTGGCAGTCCTAGTCCTGATACTCCTGTACCTCCCTCCTGACGGCAGTGAGTCAGGGATTGAGGAAGGATGGTACGGATCCTCAACAATGCGCACACGCCGCTCGCAGCAAATGTCACAAATAGGAAGCAGGCTGGCACCAGCGGTCTCTTGGCACTTTTTTTTACTGTCCTCTGTAGGGTCTTGCAGAACGATGCCTTGCAGTTTCTGTATCGCACAGCGATGCAGCCGGACGGGACGCTCTTGATGGTGATCCTGTAGAAAGCCGTTGGAATGGCGGCCGGGAGCCTTGCGCACCTCGGTCTCCTCAGAAAGTGTAAACGCTGGCAATGCTTCTTGACTAATGAGGGAGCGTAGATCATCAGTTATGTGCACGCCAAGGAGCTCTGTGCTTTTCACTCTCTCCACAACGGAGCCATCGATGTGCAATGGGCAGTGGTTGGCCTGTGCCTCCCTGAAGCCCACAATCATAGTTTGCTCTCCCTCTCAGTCCCATTCTCCAGCCTCCTTCGCATTAGCTTTGACAACTTCCTAATCGAGAGCTATCAACCTCCGCTTTAAATAGACCCAATGTCTTGGCCTCAACAGCCATCTGTGGCAATGAGTTCCACAGATCCACCACCTTCTGGCTAAAGAAATTCCTCCTCACCTCTGTCCTTCCTATTCTGAGGCTGTGCCCTCTGGTCCTCGGCTCCCCCACTGTAGGAAACATCCTCTCCATGTCCACTCTGTCTAGGCCTTTCAATATTTAATAGATTTCAATGAGACCTCACCCCCCCCCCCCGGTTATTCTTCTAAGCTCAAGTGAGTACAGGCCCAGAGAAATTAAACAGAGCAGTGAGATCAGACTCCCTAACCATTTAAGGTCCTTTAGTCCACCTCTACGTAAAAGCGTTCCACATCTCTGACAAACTCCAGCATGCAGTGATTACATTCTCCCAGTGTCCCTGACTTCCTGAGTTCACAGTGACCACAGGGAAGAAAGAGGAACTGGGCAATCTCCCCCTTGGTGAGCGGAAGTTGGGTGACGTCAGATCTACCACATACCCTGCTACAGAATGGCTTACCGACAAAGCCTTCAGTTCCTTATTTGGGTCCAGAGTCCTCTCCCTCAGACTCACGGCTGCGACCTACCCTGGTGCACAACTTGTCTGGGACCCTGTCGAAGGAGGCTGTCCTTGGGATGGGCCCACGGTAGCGTGGCTGTCAGCATAACGCTGTTCAGTGCTGGCAACCAGGGTTCAGCTCAGAGTGAACTTATTATCAAAATAGATATATGTCACCATATACAACCCTGAGGGTCATACCCAGCAAGAACAATAACCATAATAGAATCAATGAAAGACCCCACCAACTTTGATATTCAACCGGCGTGCAGAAGACAATAAACTATTAATGCAAAAAGAAAAAAAATAACAGTCCTAAAGTTCCTAGCAATTGACCAATGAGTGTGCTTGCCTCTGCTCACACCTTAGGTTTTACCAGACTGAACTGAGAGAATAAAATAGTAATAAATAAATAAACAATAAACATCGAGACAACAACGCACACAAAATGCTGGTGGAACACAGCAGGCCAGGCAGCATCTATAGGGAGAAGCGCTGTCGACGTTTCGGGCCGAGACCCTTCGTCAGGACTAACCGAAAGGAAAGCTAGTAAGAGATTTGAAATAAATATCGAGAACATGTTTTGAAGAGTCCTTGAAAGTGGGTCCATAGGTTGTGGAAACAGTTCAGTGATGGGGGCAAGTGAAGCCATCTCCTTTGGTTCAAGAGCCTGATGGTTGAGGGGTAATAACTGTCCCTGAGCCTGGTGGTGTGGGTCCTGAGGCTCCTGTACCTCCTTCCTGATGGCAGCAGCAAGAAGAGAGCATGTCCTGGGAGGTGGCGGCCCCCAGTGCTGGATGCTGCTTTCCTGCGACAGCGCTCCGTGTAGCTGTGCTCCCTTGTTGGAAGGGTTTTTATCTGTGATGGGCTTATAGGAGTATTTATTCAAGGGCAATGTTGCTCCCATACCAGGCTGTGATGCAGCCAAGTTAATATACTCTCCACCCACACATCTATGGAAGTTTGTCAAAATCTAAAACTTCATGCCGCAACTTTGCAAACTCCAAAGGAGGTATGAGGTCTGCCTTTGCTTTCTGTATAATTGCACTTAGGTGCTGGGCCCAGGACAGATCCGATGAAATTAAAGTTGTTGACCCTCTCTGCTTCGGATGCCCCCGTGAGAACTGGGTCATGAACCTCTGTTTTTCTACCTCCCTCTCTCCCCCTCCCCTTCCTCCTCCTCCTGTTGCCCCTCCCTCCCCCTCTTCACCTCCCCTTCTCCCCTCCCCTTCCCCCCTCTCCACGGAGATGTAGTTTTACTGGGTTCCTCGTGCCCGAAGAAGGAATGTGTCGCAACAGCCCATTAACCTCAGGAACTCAACAGACAGCGTACGAGAGGTTCGCCGGGATCAGAGGGGAGGAGCTATGAAGAGAGGTTGTGCAGATACTGGAGCCCTTGAGCAACACACAAAATACAGCAGGAGCTCAACAGGCAGCATCCGTGGAAAGGATTAAACAGCTGACGCTTTGGGCTGAGACCCTCCGTCAGGACTGCTCACTGAGTCACAGAACTGCACAGCACTGGAAAAGGCTCTTCGGCCCATCCGTAAAATGTTGACCAAGATGTGTATTCAGGATAATCCCATTTCCCAGCACTTGCCCCATATCCCTCTAGAGCAGGGGGCCCCAACTTTTTTCATGTCATGGACCAAAGGGTTGGGAATCCCTGATCTAGATGATCATCATCCAGATCTGTGTGCACATGCCTGCCAAGTTTGGGTGTTTTTTCTGGAGCGTCGGAGGCCAAAGGCAGATCTGACAGAAGTTTCTCTGGCAGAGATAGTGTTAGAATCTTTCCCCCTGGAGAGGAAGGTCAAACACCTGAGGACTTTTAACCTTAGAGGAGGAAAGTTCAGAGGGAACGTGAGGAGCGAGTCTTGTGTTCCCGGGAAATAAGTGGAGGAACAGGACTGCTCGGAACTTAGAGGGGACAAATGGTGATGTATGCTTTAAGGAATTATGAGAACTGAGCATCAAAGAGTAGCACACACGAAAAAAACTGCCAGAAGAGCTCAGGTCAGGCAGCATTTACGGAGAGGAATAAACAATCAACTATTCTGGGTTGAGACTGGAAACGACGGGGGCAGAAGCCAGAATAAGAAGATGAGGGGAGGGGGAAGGAGTAGAAGCTGGCAGGTGATAGGTGAGGCTGGATGAGGGGGATGGGAGGAGGAAGAGGTAAGGGCTGAAGAAGGAGGAATCTGATAGGTCAGGACAGTGGATCATGGGAGAAAGGGAAGGAGGAGGGGCACCAGAGGGAGGTGATGGGCAGGCGAGGAGAAGAGAAGGGGTGGGAGGGGAGCCAGAATGGAGAATGGAAAAAGAGTGCTGGGGGAGGAGGGAGAAGTTACCAGAAGTTGGAGGAATTCATGGACCGACACATCAGAATGGAAATGGGAAGCAGAATTAAAATGGGCGGCCACAGGGAAATCGAAGATTACAGGATACGGCACATCTGTCTGTCCCTCAGTTTAACGCACCACCGGTACACCAAAACGTACAGTGCTTACGGCTGAGAAAGTAACTAAAATGCCAGAGGGGCAAGCGCAGTTAAGTTTGGAGTGTTTGTTAACCTGTGAGCCTGTGGACAGATTGTTGTACACATGTAAAACCTGTCACGGCAGAGGGGAAGCAATGTGGTGTGTGTATTTGTAAATATGTAAAGCATTGGCTGTGAGCAAACTGCTGAACACCCAAAACGACAACCTGGTTTCAAATTGCCTCCCGAGTATGTTAAAGACTCAAAAGGAAAATATTAGAGTAAGAGATTCTGCAGATGCTGGAAATCCAAAGCAACACACACACACACACACAATGTTGGAGGAACTCAGGTCAGGCAGCATCTTTGGAAATAAACAAACAGTCAGAGTTTCGGGCCGAGACCCTTATTCAGGACTGGAAAGGAAGGGAGGAGACGCCAGAATAAAAAGCTGGGGGGAGGGGAAGGCGGATAGCTGGAAGGTGATAGGTGTAGCCAGGCAGGTAGGAAAGGTATAAGGCTGAAGAGGAAGGAATCTGATTAGAGAGAAGAGTGAACCATAGGAGAAAGGGAAGAAGGAGAGGACCCAGGAGGAGGTGGTAGGCAGGTGATAAGAGATGAGAGGCCAGAGTGGGGAAGAGAAGAAGAGGGGAGGTAGAGGGAATTTTTTTTTACAGGAAGGAGACATCGATATTCATGCCATCAGGTTGGAGGCTACCCAAATGAAATACACAGTGGTGCTAGAAAGTTAGTGAGCCCAGTATAATCTTCTCTAATTATACATAAAAATGACCTAAGATGTGACTAAATCTTCATGTAAGTCCTAAAACTCGAAAAAGAGAACCCAATCAAATAAATAACACAAACAAAAATGATACTTGTTCATTTATTTATTGAGAAAAATGATCCGATATTACATGTATTTGTTGGAAGAAGTATGTGAACCTCTGGGATAATGCCTTCTACAAAAGCTACTTGGAGTCAGGTGTTCCGATGAATGAGATGAGATTGGAGGTGTGGGTTGTAGAGGTGCCCTGCCCTATAAAAAAAGACACGTAAAGTCAGGTTACTGACACAGCCTGCTTTTCTCAAGAAAGATCTGTTTATGTGCACCGTGTCTCAATCAAAACAACTTGCAGAGGACTTTAGAAGAATTGTAGAGATGCATGACACTGGAAAAACTACAAAAACGTTTTTAAAAACCTGAGTGTTCATCAGTCCCCAGTAACAGAAATTGTCTACAAAATGGAGGAAATTTAGTAGTGTTGCTACTCTCCCTAGGTAGGAGTGGACATCCTGCAAAGATCACACCAAGAGCACAATGTGTAAAGCTGAAGGAGGTGAAAACGAACCCAAGGGTCACAGCAAACCTTTTGCAGAAATCTCTAGAACGTGCTAAAGTCTCTGTTCATATAAGAAAAACACTGAACAAGAATGGTGTTCGTGGAAGGACACCGCGGAGGAAACCACTGCTCTCCGAAAAACATTGCTGCACGTTTCAAGTTTGCAAAAGACCACCTGCATGTTCCACAACACTTCTGGGGCAATGTCCTGTGGACAAATGAGACAGAAACTGACTATTTTTGGCAGAAACTCACATTGCTATATCTGGAGGTAAAAGGGCACTGCACACCAACACCAAAACCTCATCCCAACTGTGAAGCACGATGGAAGGAGCATCATGGTTTGGGGCTGCTTTGCTGCTTCAGGGACTGGACAGCTTGCAATCGTTGACGGAACGATGAGTTCAAAAATTGTATCAAGACATTTTGCAGGAGAATGTCAGGGTAGCAGTCCGCACCTGAAGCTTAATAGAAGTTGGATGATGCCACAAGAGAATGATCTGAAAGACAAGTAAATCAACAACAGAATAGTTTAAAAAGAAGAAAATTTGTGTTTTGGAATGGCTGAGTCAAAGTCCTGACCTTAATCCTATAGGAATGTTGTGGAAGGGCCTGAAGCAAGCAGTGCACGCAAGGAAGCCCACCAACATCCCCGAGTTAAAGCAGTTTTGTAAGGAGGAATAGCCTAAAATTCCTCCAAGCTGATGTGTGGGACTGATCAACAGTTATCGGAAAGATTTGGTTGAAGTTATTGCTGTAGAAGGGTGTCACACCAGTTACTGAAAGCAAAGGTTCACATACTTCTTCCAACAAATGCATGTAATATTGGATCATTTTTCTCAATAAATAAATGAACAAGTACAATGTTTTTAGTGTTATTTATTTAATTGGGTTCTCTTTGTCTAGCTTTAGGACTTACGTGAAGATCTGATCACATTTTAGGTCATACTTATGTAGAAATAGAGAAATTCTACAGGGTTTGCAAACACTCTAGCACCATTGTAAGGTGGTGCTCATCCAGCCCGAGGGTAGCCTCGTTTCGGTACAAGAGGAGGCCATGGTCTGAGATGTCGGAACAGGAATGGAAATCAGAATTAAAATTGTCTGTATTAGACCCATAGAGTTGTTTAGCTAAGAAATGAGACATTTGTCCAACCACATCAGTGCTAGCCCACTTGCCGGCATCAATTCCGTATCCTTCACGAACCTGTCCCAAAGCCTCTTTTATATCCTTCCCGTTCAAAGTACAGAGGTTCATTTTATTGTCAAAGTATGGTGTACAATGCAACTCTGATATTGGTTTTCTCCAGATAGCCAGGAAAGACCATGGAGCTCATGAAAGACCAGCATGAAAAAGTAAAGAGACAAAACTCACAGTCCCCAAAACTCCCTGCCCCCACTGAAAAAAAAGTGACAATATCACCAAACTCCTCCCACCCCTGCAGATAAAAATAATGACGGGGAAGGGGTTTTGAAGCTAGTGTCGCTATTTTATTTTCAGCAGGGGGAGCGGATTTTGGGGTCTGCGCCTGTCTCCACCACCTCCTCTAGCAGCTCATTCTAGGTGGTCTTAGTGTGGAAAATTTACCCCTCAGATCCCCTTGAAAACTCCCCCATTCCTATACACCTTCTGCTTTTACAACTGTGCAGAAATATCTTAGCCAGGACTGTGCCCTTCTTCTTCTTCTTGGGCCCTTGGCTCCCATTGAGGGCCTCCCGTCTCCATCGTCGAAAGTCGATGGTCTGGTTGGAGTTCGTCAATGTTTATGCCATCCATTGTGTGCACTGCACAGGGGAGACTGGCCTGTACAGCTCCGCCAGAGCCCTGTTTTCAGTCTTACCCGTTTCCACCTCTCTCGACGGGGACTTAGGGTTGGACTTTGAGAGACAACCAAGACAGTAAGACTGAAAAACAGCTTTGTCCCGAGGTCTGTGGTGCAGCTGAATAATGCTACACCCCAGTCTGCTAATGGCCTTTGAGTGATATGGGTTATCAAAGTTATGTGTTGCATGTAAATATGGGATTTTAAAATAAATTTAACCATACTAAATGCATTGTAGATACCTGTTTTTGCATGGACTGGAGTAAAACTGCATTCTCGTTGTCTTGAGCAATGACAATAAAGTTCTATTCTGTTCTGTTTTAACACGATATCCGGACTCTTGTACTCAGGGCTGACTGGTGAAGCCCAACGTGCTACGTGTTTTCTTCAACACCCTCATTTACTTGTCTTACCACCTCCAGGGAATTATATACTTGTACACCTCGGTCTCCATCCAACAACACTCCCCAGGGCCCCATGTTGGATCCTGAAGCTTCAGAAGTCAAGAATGAGTTGTAAAATGTTATTGAGGTATCATGCAGAATAGGCTATTTTGGCCTTTCGAGCCGTGCTGCCTAGCAATCTCCCGCTATGCATCACTGTCTGGTATGGAGGGGCTACTGCACGGGACCGAAAGAAGCTGCAGAAGGTTGCAAATCTAGTCAGCTCCATCTTGGGTACTAGCCTACAAAGTACCCAGGACATCTTTAGGGAGCAGTGACTCAGAAAGGCAGTGTCCATTATTAAGGATCTCCAGCACACAAGGCATGCCCTTTTCTCAATGTTACCATCAGGTAGGAGGTACAGAAGCCTGAAGGCACACACTCAGCGATTCAGGAACAGCTTCATCCCCTCTGCCATCCGATTCCTAAATTGACATTGAAGCTTCGGACACTGCCTCACTTTTTTAATATACATTATTTCTGTTTTTGTACATTTTTAAAAATCTATTCAATATACGTAATTTATTGTTTATTTATTATTGTTTTATTTTATTCATCATTATTATTTTTTCTCTCTTTGCTAGATTATGTATTGCATTGAACTGCTGCTGCTAAGTAACAAATTTCACGTCACATGCTGGTGATAATAAACCTGGTTCTGATTCTGATTTAACCCTAGCCGAATCACAGGAGAATTTACAACGACCGATTAACCTACCAACCGGTACGTCTTTGGACTGTGGGAGGAAACTGGAGCACCCAGAGGAAACCCACGTGGTCACGGGGAAACGTACAAACTCCTTACAGGCCGCAGTGGGAATTGAACCTGGGATGCTGGTGCTGTAAAGCATTGCGCTAGCCTCTACGATACCACGCCACTCCAAATTTGTTGCCTATGGGTGTTTAATTAAAAGTTACAAGAGCAAAAAGAACAAGCGTCAAGAGAACAAAGAAAAAGGCCAGACTAAAAAGTAACACGAGTGAATCTGCAGATGCTGGAAATAAATAAAAACACAAAATGCTGGCAGAACTCAGCAGGCCAGACAGCATCTATGGGAGGAGGTAGTGAGGACGTTTCGGGCCGAAACCCTTCATCAGGAGTGAAGTAACATGGGATGGTCGAGGGGGAATAAGAAGTGGGGGAAGGGACAAAGTAGAGAGCTAGGAAGTGATAGGTTGGAGGGAAATGGGCTAGGGGGAAGGTGGAGAATCATGGGAGGTGAGTAAATTGAAACAAGCGTTAAAGAGGAGCACCCAACGTGGGGCTCAAACCCACGACCCTGAGATTAAGAGTCTCATGCTCTACCGACTGAGCTAGCCGGGCTTGTGAGTAAATTGAAACAAGCGTTAAAGAGGAGCACCCAGTTGTGGTCGTATCATATTCAGGTTTGAAATAACAAAATTCCACCGATAGCAATTAACCTATAAAATATCCTGAATTAAGTTGTGTCACACCTGCGAATGAAAACTAAGAAGTTTCTAGAAAAGTACGGAAGCAACTGCACCGTAATTACTGAAAAATTCACTGAGGTATTACAGGCGTACAGGTGAATAAAGGAGTTAGTGTGTCCCCCACATGACAACGTGGGTTTCCTCCGGGTTCCCCTGGCTCCTCCAAAGACACACGGGTTGGTCTTTGTAAATTGTCCTGTGATTAGGCTAGGGTTAAATTGGAGGATTGCTGGGAGCGTGGACGAAGGACAGGGAGGGCCTATTCCATGCAGTAGCTCAATAAATAAATAAATAAATAAAAATACAAGCAAGCATCAGAAAACTAAACATGAAAGATAATTCTACCTGCTGAACCAACACCTGCCATTTACTGAGTAAGTCCTGCCATGGTTTAACTTACCAAAATGCCCCACTTAACACTTGCTTCAGTTGAAATTCCATCTGTCGTTCCTTTGGCCACTTTCCCAGGAGGTCCTGTTGGAACCTTAGAGACGGCATATTCACCATCCACCGATTTTGGTGTCGTCTGCAAACTATGCCACGTACATTCTCAGAGGCATGGATTGGGTGGACACCCGGAGGCTTTGCCCATGTCAGAAATGGTTAAAACGAGTGTAGAACATCAAGAGTACAACACAGGAATAGGCCATTCGGCCCACAGTGTTGTACTGCTCCAACTAAAAGGCAAATCCAAAACACCCAAACACTAATCCCTCCTACCTACATCATGTCCAAATCCCTCCATCCTCCTTATATCCATGTGTCTATCCAAACATTTCTTGGGATCCTCTATTGTGTTTGCCTCTACCACCATACCAGGCAACACATTCCAAGCATCTACCCCTCTCTGAGTAAAAAACTTACCCCGTACATCCCCTTTGAACCTACCCCCTCTCACCTTCAATGCACGCCCTCTGGTATTAGACATTTCAACCCTGGGAAACAATTTTCTCTATCCACTCTATCTATGCCTCTCATCATCTTGTAAACCTCTATCAGATCTTCCCTCAGACTCCGTCGCTCCAGAGAAAACAACCCAAGTTTGTCCAGCCTCTCATGATAGCACATGCCCTCTAAACCAGGCAACATCCTAGTAAACCTTTTCTGCTCCCTCTCCAAAGCCTCAACATCCTTCCTACTGCGGGGCGACCAGAACTGTACACAATACTCCAGATGTGACCTAATCAGAGTTTTGTAAAGTTGCAACATAACCTCCTGACTTTTGAACTCGTGCCTCAACTAATAAAAGCAAACATTCCATAAGCCTTCCTAACCACCTTATCGACCTGTGTAGCCACTTTCAAGGAGCTATGAACTTGGATTCCAAGATCTCTCTGCTCAGCAACACTGTTTAGAGTCTTGCCCTGAACAGGAGACAGTCTCCTTGCATTTTCCCTACCAAGGTGCAACATCTGACATTTATCTGGGTTAAACTCCATCTGCCATTTCTCGGCCCATATCTGCATCTGATCTATATTGTGCTGTATTCTTTGTCAGCTTTCTAAACTATTCACAACTTCACCAATCTTGGTATCATCCACAAATTTACTAACCCACACATCTACATGTTCATCCAGCTCATTTATATACGTCACAAACAGCAGAGGTCCCTGCGGAACTCCACTAATTACAGACCTCCAGCCTGAACAAGTCCCTTCATCCACTACCCTTTGTCTTCTATGTGCAAACCTGTTCTGAATCCAAACAGCCAATTTGCAGTAGATCCCATGCATTAAATCTTCTGGATTAGCCTCCCATGAGGGACTTTGTCAAACGCCTTACTAAAATCCACGTAGACAACATCCACTTCCCTTTCCTCATCAATCTCTCTCATCACCGTGTCAAAAGATTCAGTCAAGTTGGTAAGACACAACCTGCCACGCGCAAAGCCATGCCGGCTCTCCCTAATTAGGCCATGGGTTTCCAGATGCTCATATGTCCTATTCCCAAGAATTTTCTCCAGCAATTTTCATACAACTGACCTGAGACTCACTGGTCAATAGTTCCCAGGATTTTCCATTGTTCCCTTCTTAAATAGAGGTACAACATTAGCCACTTAACAGTCCTCCGGGACCTCACCTGTGCCTACCGAGGATAGGAAGATCTGGTCAAGGCCCTAGCAATCTCATCTCTTGCCTCCTTCAATAACCTGGGGCAAATCCCTGGGGTCTGATCCACTTTAATGCTCTTTAGAAGGCCCAACACTTCCTCCTCTTTGACCTCTAAATGCCCTAACATATTTATACCCTCAGCACTGACCCCCTGGTCCTTTTCCTTGGTAAATACTGAAGCAAAGTACTCATTAAGTACCTCACTCACATTCTCTGCAGCCAAGCAAATATTCCCCACTTTATCCTTGAGTGGTTCCACCCACTCCCTACTTATCCTCTTGCTCTTGATGTATGTATAGAATGCCTTGGGATTCACCTTAATCCTACTTCCCAAGGACTTTTCATGACCCCTCCTGACTTTCCTAATGCCCTTCTTGAGTTCTTTTCTGAGTTCTTTATACTCATGTGTTTCGTTTGATCCCGACTTCCAAAGCTTTACATACTTTTCCTTCATGACCAAATTCATCACCTCTCTGGACATCCAAGGTTGTCTTATTTTTCCATCCCTCTCTTTCCTTCTAACAGGAACACACCTTTCCTGCACTCTGTGCAATTGATCTTTAAACACCCTCCACATGTCTGATGTGGACTTGCCAGAGAAAAGGTGTTCCCAATTAACACTTCTTAGTTCCTGCCTAATGCCCTCATAATTTCAACTACTCCAACTTAAAACTCTCCCGGTAGGACCAGACCTACCCTTCTCTATACTATCCTGGAAGTTAAGGAGTTGTAGTATCTGCACCCTAACTGCTCACCCACTGACAGGTCAGTCTCCTGGCCAGGCTCACTACTCAACACCAGGTCCAGTACGGCCCCTCCTCTCATCGGACTGTCCACATATTGATTTAAGAAACCTTCCTGGATACACTTAATAAATTCTGGCCCATCTGAACCCCTTACACTAAGAAGGTCCCAGTTGAATTAAGGGAAGTTGAAATCCCCCATGACATCAACCCTATTATTTTTACACATTTCCTTAATCTAATTACATATCTGTTCCTCAATGAACTGGTGGCTCTTGGAGGGTCTGTAGTTCAATCCCATCAGTGTGATTGCACCCTTCCTACTCCTGAGTTCCACCCAAATGGACAGTGTCCATTATGTCTCTTCTGAGTGCACCTGTGATATTATCCCTGAACAACTCCATCCCCTCTTCTGCCTCCTCCTCTATAGTTTCTAAAACGTCAAAAACCTGTTAATTAATCACCCATTCCTGCCCCTCTCTCAACCAGTTTCAGTAATGACCGCAACACCATAGTTCCATCCCCTCTACCCATAATACTCCTAGCTTCAAACTATACACTCTTCAAACTATCTGATCCATCATACCTGTAATTTCAGTTTTACCTTTCAATACTTCCCTTGGCATCTACCTTCCAGTCCAATCCTCCCCTTATTGACCTGGTGCTCCAGTTCCCAGCCTCCTGCAAAACTAGTTTAAACCCTCCCAAGTGGCATCAGTGAACCTCCAGGCCAGGATGTTGGTTCCCCCTCCAGTTCTGTTGCAGCCTGTCCCTCCTGTACAGATCGTCCCTTCCCCAGAAAAGGTTCCAATGGTCCGAGAACTTGAAACCCTGTCCCCCCCGCACCATCTCCGCAGTCACGCATTCCCCCGTGCGATCATCCCATTCCTATCTGCACTCGCCTGTGGCACTGGGAGTAATCCAGAGATTACTACCTTGGAGGTCTCTTTCTTCAGCCTCTTTCCTGCCTCTGTATGCTCACTGCGTAGGGCCTCTTTCCGTTTTCTGCCGACGTCATTGTTGCTGAAATGCACCGCAGCCTCTGGCTGCTTCCCTTCCCCCTTGAAAATATTCTACAGACACATCCTGGAGCCTAGCACCTGGGAGGCAACACACCATCCTGGTGTCTCTTTTCCGGCTACAGAATCTCCATTCTGTCCCTCTAACTACTGAGTCCCCTATAACTACCGCATTGCCTGACTTTACGCTTCCCTGTCGAGCCAGAGCACCTCCAGCCTGGCAGCTGCTGCTGTGATCTGACGAGTCATTCCCCCCTTCCCCAGCGGTATCCAAAGGGGTTTACTTGCTGCCGAGGGGGAACCCTGTGCTGACTTTTTAATCCCCGTATCTGTCCTGGTAATCTCCCATCTACTGTCCAAAGCCTGTACTCTGGGTGTGACCACCTCTTCAAAAGTCTCATCTATAATATCTCTGACCCCCCCAAATGATCCTGAGTGCGTCCAACTCCAGCTCCAACTCCTTGACCACTGGGTCAGGCGCTGCAGTTGGCTGCACTTCCTGCAGACGTAGTCATCAGGGAAACCGTTAGGTATCCCAAATCCAACAAGAGGAGCATCCCATCCTGACTGCCCTATCCCCAAAATAAAAAGGCTTGCCTCTTCTTAACTGCGTCTCCGCCTGTTCACGCCGAAGCCTGGTGAGCCGAAGCCTTCACACTCTGTCACCGGCACACTCCCACAATGGCCGCTCCACCTGAGCCATGCTCCTTGTATTTACAACCGAGGTGACACCGACGCTTTCCACACCTGCGCAACCCTAAAAGACCGATCTTGCTGGGATCGGCTCCTTTTCTCCTTTCTCCTGATTTCCGTAGGGCTCTGCCTTGATAAACACTCCTCTTGGCTGAGCCACCGAGAGAAGACCGCTTTACCCGAGCTTGCATGAGGGGGCATAATTTTAAGATGATCGGAGGAAAGTTTAAGGGGGTTTTCACTCAGAGAATGGAATGCCCTGTCAGGGGTGATGGTAGAGGCAGATACGTTAGGGGCATTTAAGAAACTCTTACGTAGGCACATGGATGATAGAAAAATGGAGGGCTAGTAGGAGGAAAGGGTTAAGTTGATCTTAGAGCAGGTTAAAAGGTCAGCACAATATTGTGGGCTGAAGGGCCTGTACTGTGATATAATGTTCAGTGTTCTAACATCTCATCCCTCTTCCTGCCTATGTCATTGGTACCAATATGGGCCATGACCTCTGGCTGCTCGCCCTCCCTGGCCTGCTCCGAGGCATCTCAAGGCTCACCTGCAGCCACAGTACCTCCTACCTGTTGCCCTGACATTAGTCTCCAGCCTCTGACACTGACCTAGACATCAACCTTCCCCACAAGACAATAGAACAAGTCGGTGGTTTTGGTCAATTCATGGAACAAAAGGGATAGAGGAAGTTTAATCAGATGTTATAAATGGAACATTACAAAATAGGAAGGATTTAGGAGAAATATGCATCAAAACTTTGCAACCAATGGCATTTCATTCCATAAACTCCCCAGAGTTGATATCTGTTAAGCGGGGTACCGTGCATCCTACGTGCATCTTAATGATCTCGGTAGAGATCGTTAACAGCACCAAATTTCTTGGTGTTCACCTGACGGAGAATCTCAGCTGGTCCCTCAACACCAGCTCCATAGCAAAGAAAGCCCAGCAGTGTCTCTACTTTCTGCGAAGGCTGAGCAAAGTCCGTCTCCCACCCCCCATCCTCATCACATTCTACAAGGGTTGTATTGAGAGCATCCTGAGCAGCTGCATCACTGCCTGGTTTGGAAATTGCACCGTCTCAGATCACAAGATCCTGCAGCGGATAGTGAGGTCAGCTGAGAAGATCATCGGGGTCTCTCTTCCCGCCATCACGGACATTCACACTACACGCTGCATCTGCAAAGCAAACAGCATTATGAAGGACCCCACACACCCCTCATACAAACTCTTCTCCCTCCTGCTGTCTGGGAAAAGGCTCTGAAGAATTCGGGCTCTCACGACCAGACTATGTAACAGTTTCTTCCCCCAAGCTATCATAATCCTCAATACCCAGAGCCTGGACTGACATCTTACTGCCCTATTGTCCTGTTTATTATTTATTGTAATGCCTGCACTGTTTTGTGACTTTATGCAGTCCTGGGTAGGTCTGTAGTCTAGTGTAGTTTTTTTCTGTGTTGTTTTTTACGTAGTTCAGTCTAGTTTTTGTAATGAGTCATGTAACACCATGGTCCTGAAGAAATGTTATCTCATTTTTACTATGTACTGTACCAACAGTTATGGTCGAAATGACAATAAAAGTGACTTGACTTGACTTGACTTGACAATCCTAATCTGATGAAAAACGGACGTGGGAGCACGGAGGAACATCTGGAAATCTCCAGGAAGGCCTTCTTCATTGCTGCTGCTGCTGTGAGGTCCTGGTCTCTGCTGAGAAGAGCAGGTACCCAGTCCTCGGGGTCGCGTTGTCGGAGGCCGGTGGTGGGGGCGTCGTAGTGCGCTCGGCAGAGGATGGTGCTCGGAGAGGCTGTGCCAGAGGGGATGGACGGAGGCTCGGAGGTTCGACGGACTCGGAGTCTGCTGCAGTCGGGGCGCTTTCACTACATGCTGTGTCTGCGAGGCTGAGTCCGGTGGTGCTGTGAAAGTCCATAGCAGGGGTATTCCCTTCTGCCGCCTGCGTGGGATGACGAGTCTATCGGGACCCTGAGGGCTTGTGGGAACTGTGTGGTGGTTTCTTTCGAACTTATAGTCTTTTAACATCTTTGGACTATTTTTACTGTGCCCATGGTCTGTTTTTTTAATCAATTATGGTATTGTTTGCACTGTTGTAACTATATGTAACTATGTGGTTTTGTGTAGGTCTTGTAGCTTTAGTTTTTGGTTTGTTGGGTGGTAGAGTTGGTCTCCTGACTTGGTGTGTCTGGGTAGTCTTGTTTTGTCTGGTGGGTTTGGAGCTCCTTTCCGGGGAATGCATCAAGATGGTAGCGCGATATTAATATGCAGCAGCCTCTCCGGACTCTGGATTTCGGGATTGGCAGACGTTATGTAGATGTTTCTGGTGTAGTCTGTTTTGTCGTGTGCTTTTGTGATAACATTCTGGAGGAATTTTTAAACTGCATTGCATTTGTAGTTTCTAAATGACAATAAACTGAAATTCAATTCAATTCGATAAAGTTAATAACATAGAGAATGCTATTGGTTCCTATGCTCTGCACTCGAAGTCCAGGGATGTGGACATGGGTACGAAGGACATCGGGGAACCAGACCTCCGCTCTCTCCTTGAAGGCTAGCGACGGATCGGGTGACTCAAGACATCCACGAATGTTGGGCTGTCCCAAGTCGGTGGGTCTCCAGATCAGATGTCCGTGTGGGCGGGAGGCACGAAGCGCTATCAGTCAGCGAGCCCAGCGTTCAAGCCTGGAGTTCGAGGTCCCTCCTTCAGCTAGTCTGGGGGTCGATTCTGAAGATCGAAGTCCCAAGCTCGATCGGAGGCCCGGAGGACTGTCCTGGCTGGAGGTTTGACCTGGAAGCTGGAGCCGGAGGCCTGGAGGCCTGAAGGCCTGTCCTGGAGATCGGTGACTGTTCGCTTGTGTGCAGATGGGAGGGAGAAAAGGAGCTTACTTTCCTGTTATTGTTTCATTGCTTGTTGTGTTCTGTCCTGCTCTGCTGAGCATTATGAGCCTGCTCTGTTGGTACCGACACTTGTGGTCTGCCCCATATCATCCTTAGGTGTGTTGGTTGTTAGTGCCAACGACGCATTTTACTGTCTGTTTCCACGTACATGTGAAAAATGGAGCTGAACCTGACCATCACCAGGCCAGTGAGTCCAGAGTGCCCACTCAGTGAAGAGAGTTCTGCAGAGTCATGTCAGACTTCGCTGTCCACGCAGGCCGCCTTCTACTTGGTCCAACCGCTTCACCAGGACATGATAGTTCTTCTTCTCAATAATCTCTTCTCATTGGAGCAGGATTTGGTCCACTGAGTTTGCTTCGCCATTCCATCATGGCTGATTTATTATCCCTTTCAACTCCATTCTCCTGTCTTCTCCCTGTAACCTTTGACACCCTGACTAATCAAGAGCCTATCAACCATCGCTTTAAATACACCCAATGACTTGGGTCTGTCTGTGGCAATGAATTCCACAGATTCACCACTCTCTAGCTGAAGGAATTCCTCCCTATCATTGCTCCAAAGTGATATCCTTGTACTCTGGTCCCTGACCCCCCCCGTCCCCCACCGTAAGAGACATCCTCTCCATGTCCACTCTAGCGATCTTTCAATATTCAATGAGATGCCCCCTCTTTCTTCTAAACCCCAGTGAGTCCAGGCCAAGAGCCATCGAATTCTCTTCATACATTAAGCCTTGCATTCCCGGGATTGTTTACGTGAACCTCCTCTGGACCCTCTCCAATGCCAGCACATCAAGGGGCCCAAAACTGCTCACAATACTCCAAACAACACACACAAAATGCTGGTGGAACGCAGCAGGCCAGGCAGCATCTATAGGGAGAAGCACTGTTGACGTTTCGGGCCGAGACCCTTCGTCAGGGCACAATACTCCAACTACAGTCTGACTTATAAAACCTCGGCGTTACGTTCTTTACTGAGCTTCCTCTGTTGGACTCAGCCACTCCACCTGGTAGTGAGTTCCACATTCCAACCACTGTCTGGTTATAGATGTTCCTCTGGAATTCTTTACTGGTCTTTGAATACTGTGTGCCTGCATCAGGTAGAAAAGGGGATACCAAACCCGGAATCTGATTGTTAATACATTTCAATAATCTACTTTAACAGGCCCCCTGTTTCCTTCAGGTGCTCCACATTCTAAAGATGTACGGCTGGTAGGTTAATGGCTCACATGGGTGTAATTAGGTGGTGGGGACTCACTGGACCAGAAGCCTGTTACCATGCTGTACCACTAAATAAAAACTTAGAAAATAAATGAATATACAATCACTGACTTCTGGTCATTTCTTTCCCCTCCTTCCTCTCTCTTTTCCATTCTCCATTCTAGTTCTCCTCTCATTCCTTCACTTCTCCTCACTTGACCGTCACCTCCCTTTGGTGTCCTTTCTCCCATGGTCTGCTCCCCTCTCCTATCAGATTCCTTCTTCTTCAGCCCTTTATCTCTTTGACCTATCATCTCCCAGCTTACTACTTCACCCACCTTCCCCTCACCCGGTCTCACCTATCACCTGCCAGCTTGTACTCCTCCCCCTGCCACTACCTTCTTACTCTGGCTTCCCCCCCCCCCCCACTTCCTTTCCCATCCTGCTGAGGGGTCTCGGCCTGAAACGTAGTCCGATTATTCCCCTCCCTAGATGCAGCCTGACCTGCTGAGTTCCTCCAGCATCTTGTGTGTTGCCCCTGTAAACAGAAGGAGCTAAGTATAGTGATTGCAAGCACAAGAGATTCTTCAGATGCTGGAAATCCAGAGCAACACACACAAATTGCTGGAGGATCTCAACAGGTCAGGCAGCATCTATGGAGGAGAATAAACAGCAGACATTTTTGGACAGAGATCCTTCATCAGGACTGGAAAGGAAGGAGGACAGAAGTCAGAATAAAAAGGTATGGGGAGGGGAAAGGACAGGTGAGAGGTGAGACTAGTGAAGGAGGTTAGTGGATGGGTGGGGGAGGGGAGGTGAAGTAAGAAGCTGGGAGGGGATAGGTTGAAAAGGTAAAGGGTTGAAGAAAAGGGTTTATTATTAATCCTGTTAGATCTTCCCCACAGATATTGAATCTCCAACCTCCAGTCTCTGACCCCGACTTGCAGTCTTGATCTTCGGGTCTCTACCAATGGGCTTGCATACGAGGGTCTTCAACCCTTCTGGCTTTCTACCTTGTGCTCTGGACTTGGACCATCGGCTTTGGCTTCTTGGCTTCACCGACGTCTGGGTACCGATTCCGGGACTCACAAAATTACAGCTTCCACCTTCAGGCCTCAAGTGACCCGACCACTTTTTCCCACCAACGGTCAGATTTCAATGGATTCGGGCCTCAGACATCCATGGTTTAGGAGCACATCGGGATTGGTTGATCAGTGGAATGGTGACTCTCGGATTAGTGAGGCTTTGGATTCTGGAATCTTCTATCCATGAGTCACTGGAATGCAGGCCAATGGACAAGTTGGCGTTATAGGTTGGAGGAGTTGTTGGACTAGAGAAGGTGTCAGACTTGCTTGAAGTTGTTTCTGTAGGGAATTGGATAAAGGAAGGACTTTGTGGATTGTTGGAATACTTCCCATTGGATTGAGATTGGGATGTGGGTGAAATTCAGATGTGAGTGGCTTGGATTAAATGTTTGTTGAATTAGTGGATCATTGCAGCTCTGGCTGTTGGAAGAAAAGGCTCATCGGGAACTGGAGGGACTATCTGTGTGTGTGTGGGTGGGTGAGAGGGAGGAAAGTGGCTTGTTTTGCTCTTGTTGTTTGTTGTGTCCTGTGTTGTTCCGCCGAGCATTGTGGGAGCACGCCATGTTGGCGCCGGAATATGAGAGGCGACCCTTGCTGGCTGCCCCCCAACAAATCTTTAGGTTGTATTGGTCGTTGACGCAAGCCACCGTACGTTTCAATCTAAACATTCGCATTTGAGTAATCATCAGATTGGTGGCTTTGAGTCGGGGGGGGGTGGTGGGTGAAGATGATTAAATGATTATCGGGGTCAGGGGTCAAGCAAGACCGAGGGTCGAGGTCCAAAAGTCAAACTCCTGCGACTGGCAACCCCTGGGGTCGAGGTCTGAAGATGAAAGTCCGGGTTTAGCCTGAGGCCTGATGCCTGCCAGTCTGAGAGGCCGGGGCCAAAGACTGGGGGCCTGGAGGGGCTCCCTCCTGGGGTTGGAGTGTGAGTGAGGGCGGGAAAGAAGCTTGTTCTGCTGTTGTTTTGTTTGTGTGTTGTTGTTGTTGTTGTTGTTGTGTTGTCTGCTCCACATGGGGGGCACGTGATGTTGGTGCCAGAAGGTGTGGCAGCAACACTCGTGGGCTGTCCCCAGCGCACCCTCAGGTTGTGTTGGTTGTTAATGCAAATGAGACACATCCCACTGTATGTTTTGATGTTTGTTCATTCATCCAGCGCTGTGGTGACCACGATTGTTCTTGGCAAATTTTTTCCCCACAGAAGTAGTTTGCCATTGCCTTCTTCTGGGCAGGGTGACCCCTCCCCCCCCCAGCCATTATCAGGGATTGTCTACCTGGCGTCGGTGGTCGCATAAGCAGCTGTTGTGATGTGCACCAGCTGCTCACAGGACCATCCACCACTCCTCCCATGGCTTTATACCTGGCCCTGGCCAAGCAGATGCCACCCCTTGCCCAAGGGAGAGCAGCAGGCTAGGAGAGGAAGGGAGTCCTTCACACCTCCTTTGGTAGGGGCCTATCTCCACCCTGTCACCACTATGTCTCGATGTACCTGTGATAAGTACATGAATCTGAATCTCATCAGCTTTGGTCGGCGCCTTTATCCTCTGGTGGATCCGACGCCAGACACAATGACGCTCAATGACTTGAGCCAAGAATCCTTCCCTGGCAATGGTTTGGCACCAAGTGGAGTGGGTGTGTGTGCTTGTTGACCCCTGGATACTGTCTATGATTGTACTGGGGAGGGAGTAGGGACTGTCTTGAATGACGACGGGGAGCTAAAATGGAGGGTCCCCCCCCCCCCTCCCCTCCAGTTTATTCGGAGGGATCTACAAGTATGCGGTGTGCGTAATCTCTGATGGTTGAGAAGGGTGGTTAGAGTCACAGAGGATCCCCTCCCGCGATCTGGAGGCATGCAAGCGGGATCCGAGGCGAGATCTCTCCGCCGACTCCCCGATTGTTCCAGGACCGGACGTTCAGCTTCGGCTACGAGCGCCTCTCCTCCAAAAGCGGTTCTGCTTCACATCCATTTCTTTAAATTATCCCACGGTTGTGGGAGAGAATGGGTTTTCTGAGTCATTTTCGCTGAAATAAGATGCTTTTTTCTCTCTCTCTCTCTCTCGCCCCGCGCGGCACCGCCACACACGCGCGGGCCAAGAAAATATTCGCGCACAGGATCTAAACAGCTCCCTGAAATATCGATTGTGCAACTTGAGGGGATTTTTTTTTGCAGTCGGAACATTAGGCTCCTCCCACCCTAAAAGTCGGATTTTTAAAAAGCTTGCAGGGGCACGAGCTTGCTCTCAAAAGAAACAAGACTGAAGGCTTGACTTCGCGCCTCTTCTGTGTTCACCATGCACACCCTGGAGACGCCGCAGTGAGTATTGACCCGCTACAGCCGCTGAGGTACCAGAGGGACACTAGCTGCCAATGCCGCCGCACGCCTCGTCCCATACAAACCAGCCACCAACAAAACTTAGAACTTCTTTTTAAAGAGTTGCCTAATTATGCAATGTGAGAATAAAGTCTCCCCCTTGGGTACCTTGAGTCGCCGTTTCCTCCTTTCACTGGAGTTGCTTAATAGTTTGTAAACTCTTTATGGGACAAGCACTTTGGTATTCGATCGGGCTGACAATTTTAACAGCGTCAATAGGCTGTAAAGAAAATGAATCGAGTTTAGCTCTGACAGTCTGAATTGTTTTATAGCAATTGGCGTTATGTTTCGGATTATGCTTTTTGACAACGACCTTGTTTTTTTTAGTATGCCTGTCTGTGATATTGCCTTTCTGGCTGTAAGGTTTGGAGTTAAAAATCACCCCGAATAATGATTATAATGTGTCAGTGCTATTGGCTGAGTCACACAGTATTGTGACGTTTGGAAATGTTTTGACAAGCTAATTTAAAAAAACCTCACAGTAGTTAATCTGAAACTTATTTAACACAAATATGTAAAAATAATTGAGACCATAAGATCATAAGACATAGGAGCACAATCAGGCCATTCAGCCCGTCGAGTTTGTTCCGCCATTTGATTACGGCTGATTTATTTTCCCTCTCAAGCCCGTCCTCACTGCCTTCACCCCATCCTTCGACGCCGTGTCTAATCAAGAACCTATCAACCTCTGCTTTAAATATATACAATAACTTGCCCTTCACAGCCGTCTGTGGCAATGAATTCCACAGATTCACCACCCTCTGACTGAAGAAATTCCTCCTCATCTAAATGGACGTCCCTCTATTCTGAGGCTGTGCCCCGTGGTCCTAGACTCCCCCACTGTAGGAAACATCCTCTCCATCTCGGCCTTTCAATATTCGAGAGGTTTCAATGAGATCCTCCCCAACCCCATTCTTCCAAACTCCAGCGAGTAGCCGCATTTCTAGAGTTGTCAAAGGTTGGTATTGCAGCGAAGGTTGGCTGAAACTTCAGGGGGAGAAAGCTGCTTTTATTTATGTGCATGATGATGCTGGGAGCACATGTGTAGATTGAGTGGCCGGCCAGAGACTTTCCCCCGAGTGGAAATGGCTGATACGAGGAGGCAGAAATTCCAAGAACTTACTGAGGGGTCTTCAGGGAAGGGAAAGGTAGTTGGCATTTGACACGGGCCACTTTCCACTGTAAAGATGGGTTAGTTATTCTACTTCTGGCTCATGTGTAGGGGGCTGGAAAATGTTGGCTGGGCTCATCTCCGCTCTCTGAAAACGTTATTTATTATCGGTGCTTGCTAACATAAATAGACAGCTTATTTGCATATTCTTTTGTCTTTTGCGGCAACTTCTGTTCACAAACGAAGATTGTGCTGTCCTTCTGTCTGTCTGGCAGAAGGAAGCTCGATAATTTAACACACACACAGTAAACTGCTGGAGGATCTCGGCGCGGCGCTTTGTACAGATGCTGCCCGACGTTTCAGAGAAAAATTTGTTCAATGTTTGCACTTCAAGGGAAGGCGCAGAGGAGATTTACCAGGATGCTGCCTGGATTGGAGAGGGTGCAGACAAAAAACTTGGCAGGTCAGGGATTAGCATCTCTGCAAAGGGACGCAGAGCCGGTGTTTCGGGCCGAGACCCTTTACCGGGACTTCTCATTAGGGTTAGAGACCGTGCCTTATAGGAAAGGACTTTCCTTGGAGAGAAAGAGGGTGAGAGCTGATTTGATAGAGGGGCATCAGATAATAAGAGGCACAGAAAATGTGGACAGACAAAGACTTTCTCCCGGGGCCGAGGTGGCTAGTACAAGAGGGCATAATGTTATAAGGTGATTGTAGGAAAGTATAGGGGGATATCAGAAGTAAGAGAGTGGTGGGTGCCTGCCAGGGGTGGTGGCAGAGGCAAATAGATTGATAGATACTTTATTGATCCCAAAGGAAGTTACAGTGTCACAGTAGCATTACAAGTGCACCTGTTAGAAGTAGAAAGAATCAAAATAAGTTATCTCAACCAGTCTAACAGGAACCCCGGCTATAGGTTGACTCATTATAGAGCCTATATGGCCGAGGGTAAGAATGATTTCATATAGTGCTCTTTGGAGCAGCACAGTTGTCTTATGTCGAGCACAGTTATCCTCTATATATTATGGACATTTAAGAAACTCTTTGATTGGCACATGGATGATAGAAAGACAGAGGGTTATGTGGGAGGGAAGGGTTAGATTAAACTAGGAGTAGGTTGAAGAAAAGGCTTAACATGGTGGGCTGATGGGCCTGTACTGTGCTGTACTGATCTCTGTTCCATGAATATTCTTCATTTGATAAGTAATCGGAGGAGCCTGAGTGAGCCCAGTGTGCCTCAGCCTCAGAGAGCCATTCTTAAAGGGGCTCCCTTTGGCTCAGTGCAGCCAGGATCTAAGCTGAGCAACAGAGGATGTTTACGGACTGATGGAAGGGATGCACCTCAGCCCATTGTGACTGCTTGGAGTCAGCGTGGGGGGGGGGGGTGTCTACAGACGGGGGGGGGGGGGGGCGGTGGGGTGGGGGGGGGGTTTGAGATCTTGCGGGGTGGGGAACCTAAACGCTGCCAAAGCTGGAAGGCTGAGCCAGTAAAAAAGATCAGGGAAGACCCAACGGGTCAGGCAGCATCTGTGGAGGGATATCACTTCAGGTCCAGGGTTCTGAATCAACCTGAAACATCAATTGGAGGGTCTTAGGGGAACTAGTATAATTGTAAGGGGGCTGAATTTAAGGAGGTGGAGCTTTTACACAGAGAGTGGTGGGTGCATGGAGTTCACTGCCTGGAATGGTGGTACAAGCAGATACTTCAGGGGCAGGGGCCCATGGATTCCTCAGTTCATGTAGGAGTCCATGGCATAAAAAAGGTTGGGAACCCCTGCATTAAGGGCATTTAAGAGACTCTGAAATGGTGACAGAAAAATGGAGGGCCATGTGGGAGGGAAGGGTTAGATTGATCTTTGAGTAGGTTAAAATGTCCACACAATGACACGCCTGAGCTGTGCTGTATGTGCTGTTTTATGTTCTCTGGTTAACAAGGCAGCCCCGGTTTAATTGTCAGACTGTCGGTCCCAGAGATTAAACAAGTCTCCAAAACGCATTGATGACATACAACCCAAAAACTGTGTACAGAGAAACTTCTCCGTTTTACAGCATGCCCCTTTAGAATCTCAAAATATCCTCATGCACTTTACAGCTAGGAGTGTTCTCTTGAAGCTTAGTGTCCGTGTAAGAAACCTGCCTGTCTACATGTGCCCACCAGTCTCATACAACCAGCTGTACAGCCGCAGCATCTGTTTTGAACTATAGTCGGGCTTGTACAGATATGACTTGTTTCTCTCCCAGCGGTAAGTCAATACCAGGCTGCTAAACTCCCCCCCCCAACAAAAGCTGGAATATTTCACCAACAGAAACAGTGCTTGCAATTGTATTTGTTGTACTTATTCTATCCTCTGTGCGTTGAGGTTATTCAAATTTTCTGTGCTTTATCTTCAACAAATCTCTGGCCACTCCCTGACTTTGTAACTGAATACCTCCTGTACCTAATAAAATGGCCACTCTGAGTTTGCTCATTGTCTCTTGCTGCTGTAGCCCGTCCACTTCAAGGTTTGACGAGCTTTTTTTTTTGAGTTTCCGTCGCTGTCAGCTTGAACCACTCTGGCTGTTCTCCGACCTCTTGCATGAACAAGGCGCTTTTGCCCACACAACTGCTGCTTATTGCATGTCTTGTTTTTGTGTCTCGCACCATTCCCCGTAAGCTCTAGAGGCTGTTGTGCATGAAAGTCGCGGGAGATCGGCAGTTTCTGAGATACTCCAACCACCCCATCTGGCACCAACAGTCATTCCACAGTCAAAGTCACATTTCTTCCCCATTCTGACGTTTGCTCTGACCAACAACTGAACCTCTTGACCACGTCTGCATGCTCTTATGTGCTAAGCTGATTGGCTGATTGGATATTTGCATTAACGAGCAGGTGTGCAGGTGTACCTAATAAAGTGGCCACTGAGTGTATAGGCTTCCTTTGGTTCACCTGATGCTGGCTTCCAATTTCACTCACCTTCCTTCACCCCACCATTGATGACAGAGCCTTCAACCACAGAGCCCCTTCTCTAATAATCCTTTCGTAGTCAGATTAAGATTATCTTTATTTGTCACGTGTGCATCCAAACATCGAAACATCGTTTTCACCAACGACCGGCACAGTCCAAGGATGTGCTGGGGGAGGGGTTGCCACGCTTCTGGCGCCAACATAGCATGCCTGCAATTTATTAACCCTAACCCGTACGTCTTTGGAATGTGGGAGAATACCAGGGCACCTGGCGGAAACCCACCGGGAGAATGTACCAACACCTTACAGACAGCGACGGGTTTCAAACCCCAATCACCGGCACTGCAAAGTGTTACGCTAGTGTGCCCCCCCGTAGAGAACTACTGCACAGAACAGGCCCTTCAGCCCATCTAGTCTGTGTTGAACTATTCTGCCTAGTCCCATTGACACGCAGCTGGATCATGGCCTTCCATACCCTTCCAACTGAAACCCTTGGGACATTGATGATTGTAAAAGAGGTATAGAAATGCAGGTTGTTGTTGTCGTAGTATGTCCCATTGACTTTCAGCAACAATACATTTGTTCGCAGTCCTTGAAACACAGAAACATAGAAAACCTATAGCACAATATCGGCCCTTCGGCCCACAAAGTTGTGCCCCTGCCTTAAAAATTACTAGGCTTACCTATATCCCTCTATTTTACTAAGCTCTATGTACCTATCTAAAAGTCTCTTAAAAGACCCTATCATATCCGCCTCCACCACCGTTGCTGGCAGACCATTCCACGCACTCACCACTCTCTGCGTAAAAAACTTCCCCCTGACATCTCCTCTGTACCTACTCCCCAGCACCTTAAACCTGTGTCCTCTTGTGGCAGCCATTTCAGCCCTGGGGAAAAGCCTCTGACTATCCACACGATCAATGCCTCAGAAAACAGAATGGCAGACGTTTCTGAACGGGGATCTGCTGCGTTCAGCTTAATTTCAGATGAGTTCCAGGGTGAATGTGAGACAAGCGCCGAGGCTTCATATCCCGTCTGGGAGCCTCCGACCTGATGGCATGGATATCAGTTTCTCCAACTTCCTGTAAGATCCCCCCCACCCCGCTTTCCCTTCTCCCTTTTTCCGTACCCCATTCTGGCTCCTCTCTCACTCCTTCTCTTTTCCTCTCCTATCAGATTCTGTCTTCTTCAGCCCTTTGCTCTTCTGCCCATCATTTCCCAGCTTCTTACTTCTTGCCTCCTCCCTCCTCTCCCCTCACCTGGTCTCATCTATCACCCACCAGCTTGAACTCCTTCTCCTCCCCCCCCCAAAACCTGGTCTCACCTATCACCCACCAGCTTGTACTTCTTCTCCTCCCCCCCCCCCAAACCTGGTCTCACCTATCACCCACCAACTTGTACTTCTTCTCCTCCCCCCCCACCAAAACCTGGTCTCACCTATCACCCACCAACTTGTACTTCTTCTCCTCCCCCCCCCCCAAACCTGGTCTCACCTATCACCCACCAACTTGTACTTCTTCTCCTCCCCCCCCACCAAAACCTGGTCTCACCTATCACCCACCAGCTTGTACTTCTTCTCCTCCCCCCCCCAAAACCTGGTCTCACCTATCACCCACCAGCTTGTACTTCTTCTCCTCCCCCCCCAAAACCTGGTCTCACCTATCACCCACCAACTTGTACTTCTTCTCCTCCCCCCCGCCCCCCAAAACCTGGTCTCACCTATCACCCACCAACTTGTACTTCTTCTCCTCCCCCCCCACCAAAACCTGGTCTCACCTATCATCCACCAACTTGTACTTCTTCTCCTCCCCCCCCCAAAACCTGGTCTCACCTATCACCCATCAGCTTGAACTCCTTCTCCTCCCCCCCCCAAAACCTGGTCTCACCTATCACCCATCAGCTTGAACTCCTTCTCCTCCCCCCCACAAAACCTGGTCTCACCTATCACCCACCAACTTGTACTTCTTCTCCTCCCCCCCCCCCAAGACCTGGTCTCACCTATCACCCACCAGCTTGTACTTCTCCTCCCCCCCCCAAAACCTGGTCTCACCTATCACCCACCAGCTTGAACTCCTTCTCCTCCCCCCCCCACTTCCTTATTCTGGCTTCTGCCCCCTTCCTTTCCAGTCCTTGATGAAGCAACGTGGCTCAAAATATCAACCCTGTACCCCCCCCCCTCCATGACTTGCTGAGTTCCTCCAGCATTTTGTGTGCACAGAATGGTTCCCCCCCCCCACTAATTTCTCCTCTTCACCTAGCTTCAAAATGTCCTCTAACCAAAAGGACCACCAACTTCCTCCCAAACCTCTGATATTAATAAACCCAACCGGCCACAAGGGGCCATTATCAGCAGGGTAGCTCCTTTGAGGAAGTTTTTTGGCCTTCCTAAATGTCTTGGAGCAGTTTGGGCCAATGACAAAGATGGAGCATCGACCTTCTTCACCCCATAAATCCATAACAATGTATGCAGGAGTTCCGAGTTTCCAGTTGGAGCCTTCCTTTGAAGATCACCTCTCAGAGGTATGGATGACATTGGCACGTCAGAATCAGGTTTATCATCACTGACATATTGTTCATTTGTTCCTTATGGGTCGTGTCGTATGACGTGGGCAAACATGGTCTTTCCACGTCTATGATTGTCTGTGGCCAATTTTTCTACAGAAGTGGTTTGCCGTTGCCTTCTTCTGGGCAGTGCCTTTACAAGATGGGTGACCACAGCCATTATCAGTACTCTTGAGAGATTGTCTGCCTGGCGTCAGTGGTCCCATAACCAGGACTCGTGATATACACCGGCCGCTCATACCACCGTCCACCGTCCACTCCCATGGCTTCACATGACCCTGCAGGTGTAAGGTGCTCCTTCTCTCCTCTAGCCTGCAGGGGCTACACCTTGCCCAAAGGTGATCTGCGGGCGAGTGCAGAGAAGGAGCGCCTTACACCTGCTTCAGTGGAGACGTATCTCCACCCCACCACCCATATTGTATGTCGTGAAATTTGTTCTTTTGCAGCAACAGTACAGTGTGATACATACAAATTACTGTAAATGACAATAAGAATATACCTATAGATGGATATATCGAAAGAAGGATAGATAGATAGATGGATAGCTGGATGGATGGATGGATAGATAGATAGATAGAAAGATAGATAGATTGATAGGTAGATGGATAGGTAGATGGATAGATAGATTGATGGATGGATAGATAGATAGATGGATAGAAAGATAGATGGATAGATAGATTGATGGATGGATGGATAGATTGATGGATGGATGGATAGGTAGATGGATAGATAGATTGATGGATGGATGGATAGATTGATGGATGGATGGATAGATAGATGGATGGATGGATAGATAGATGGATGGATGGATTGATAGATAGATGGATAGATGGATAAATGAATAGATAGATAAGGTGGATAGATAAATAGAGAAAAAGAGTACAAAATAATGAGGTAGCATTCATCGATTCAAGGACTGTTTGGAAGTCTGATGATGGACAGGAAGAAGCCGTCCCTAAAATGTTGAGTGTGCGTCTTCAGGCTCCTGTGCCTCCTCCCTGGTGGTAGTAACGAGAAGGGGGCCTGTGAGGGTCATTCACGATGGATGCCGCCCACTTGAGGCATCGGCGTTTGAAGATGTCCTCAGTAATGGGGAGGCTGCTGCCCATGGTGGAGCTGTCTGAGTTTACAGCTTTCTGCAGCTTTTTCCGATCCTGCGCAGCGGCCCCTCCGTACCAGAAGGTGACGCAACCAGTCGGGATGCTCTCCGCAGAATGTCTATGGAAAGTTGTACAGATTTGATGCAACCCATTCTGTGTTGACATTAACCAATGTCTGTCATACTCGAGCAGGCAGCAGAGGGAAGGTTGTCATCAAATGGAAAGCACAAGTAAACGACAGGTAGAGCACCTCCTGTTTCTGGCTTCTGCTGCGCGCTCCGTAGGTGTGGCCATTCCAACATAAGGTCATAAACACAAGAGACTCTGCAAGTACTGGACCAGGCAAAGGCCGAGACTTCATCAGGACTGGAAAGGGAGATGGCAGAGTTAAGATAAAAAAGTTGGCGGGGGAGGGGAAGGAGGACAAGCTGGCAGATGATAGGCGAAACTGGGTGAGTAAGAAGCTGGGAGGTGATAGGTGGAAGTGGTGCAGGTCTGAAGAAGGAATCTGATAGGAGAGGAGAGTGGACCGTGGGAGAAAGGGGTGGAGGAAGGGTGCCAGAGAGATGTATGGGCAGATGAGGAGAAGAGAAAGGGTAAGAGGGGTAACCAGAATGGGGACTGGAAAAAGAGAAAAGGGGGAGGGGTATAAATTACCAGAAGTTAGAGGATTCGATGTTGTGTTCCAGGGCAAGGTCACTTCTCTAAAAAAGCCAGGAAGTCTGGAATTAGTCAACGTTGCAAACAATGTGAAACTGACTTCAGAAAAAAAAGCACGAACCATTTCTCCGATTGACAGTGGTGGTTTATAGCACTGTTCTATCTTAAATTACGGGCGCTCACAATGAACAGCGTAACTGTGGGGCCTGCTGTCAAAGCCAGGCGAGAGGCTGATGAGCAGGAGCCTTCCTGCGCGAACCAGGTTTGGATAGTAGATCCTGACCACTCCTGTAGGACAAGCGGTAGCAAAGAGCTGGGGCCGATCAAGTGAGTGGATCGTTAACTTATGTCTTTAAATACCAACACAGCCTAGCACACGGCAGTTGGTGGTGTGACGGACGAGTGTGTGGAGCAGAGGGCTCTGGGTAACGGGGAGTTGAAATCAGACCGGCCGCTGGAGTCAACCCAGTGAAGAGAGTGAGGCGGAAGGAGTTGGAGAGTCTGCAAATCTGTGAGATGGGGCCAGGAACTGGACGTTAGAGGCCTGATGTCTGCAAGTCTGGGGGGGGAGGAGGGTGAGGGGGGTACTGGTGGTTGGAGGCCCAGAGGCAGTGGAAGTGTGTGTGTGTGTGTGTGTGTGTGTGTGTGTGTGTGTGTGTGTGTGTGTGTGTGTGTGTGTGTGTGTGTGTGTGTGTGTGTGTGTGTGTGTGTGTGTGTGTGTGATGGGGCAAGGAGCTTGTTTTCCTGTTGATGTTGCCTGATTTGTTCTGCTAAGCATTGTAGGTATGCCACGTTGGTACTGGAAGGAGAGGTGACACTTGTGGGCTGCCCCCAGCACATCCTTAGGTTGTGTTGCTTGTAAATGTAAACAATGTATTTCACTGTATTTTTCGATGAACATGTGACAAATAAGTGAATCTGAATGCTGGATGAACTCAGCAGGTAGGGCAGCATCTACAGAGAGGTGGTGCATAGTTCCCTGAAGGTGGAATCGCATGTGGATAGGGTGGTGAAGAAAGCTTTTGGTATGCTGGCCTTTATAAATCAGAGCATTGAGTATAGGAGTTGGGATGTAATGTTAAAATTGTACAAGGCATTGGTAAGGCCAAATTTGGAGTATTGTGTACAGTTCTGGTCACTGAATTATAGGAAAGATGTCAACAAAATAGAGAGAGTACAGAGAAGATTTACTAGAATGTTACCTGGGTTTCAGCACCTAAGTTACAGAGAAAGGTTGAACAAGTTAGGTCTTTATTCTTTGGAGCGTAGAAGGTTGAGGGGGGACTTGATAGAGGTATTTAAAATTATGAGGGGGATAGATTGAATTGACATGGATAGGCTTTTTCCGTTGAGAATAGTGGAGATTCAAACAAGAGGACATGATTTGAGAGTTGGGGGCAAAAGTTTAAGGGTAACATGAGGGGGAATTTCTTTACTCAGAGAGTGGTAGCTGTGTGGAACGAGCTTCCAGTAGAAGTGGTAGAGGCAGGTTCAGTATTGTCATTTAAAGTAAAATTGGATAGGTATATGGACAGGAAAGGAATGGAGGGTTATGGGCTGAGTGCAGGTCGGTGGGACTAGGTGAGAGTAAGCGTTCGGCACGGACTAGAAGGGCCGAGATGGCCTGTTTCCGTGCTGTAATTGTTATATGGCTAAACAGTTGATATTTTAGGTTGAAACTGGTGATTGATTATTCCTCTCCATGGATGCTACCAGACCTGCTGAGTTCCTCCAGGGTTTTGTGCCCGTTGCTCTGGATTTCCAGCATCTGCAGAATCTCTTGTGTTTCTGAATATAAATGGTATCAGGTAGGGGTGGTAATCACGCTGCTCCTTGAGTGAATTTGAGGTTGAGGAGGCGTCTTGGGGAATGCAGGGGATGCCAAGAAGTGCAACCCTAAAGAAGAACGTTAGTCGATGTAACTTGTTATTGTTCACTGTTATCACTGGATCTATGGGAACCAGCTAAACGTTTCCGACCAGCAGCATATCAGCCGTGTTTATCAGAGGCTAACACCATCAGTGCTACCCTGGGTTCTCACCTCAGATTGTGTAGCTAAACACCAAACGTTCTGATATGGAGTCCTGAAAAAACGCCTGAGACAGTGATGTACAGCCCTGCGGTGTCAGAAGGTTCTGCATTCGTCAGCAAATGAAAATTCCTGCTCGAAGTCTGAAGTAGTTTCTCTTTCCCTAGATGCCGACTGACCAGCTGATGTTTCCAGCATTTTGTGTCAGTACTGGTCAGATGATATGTTGACTCATCTCAATTGAGATGTTCTTGGGAACGAAACATTTGATTATTAATTAACCGGGGCCTGGGCTTAGCGCTGATCATACCAGATTCGTGTGTTGGCCAGAGTTCCAGAAGTTGCAAAGTAAATTTATTATCAAGTATCTGTATCTACTTTGAGATTCATTTTCTTGCGGGCAGCCAGGGTTTTGTGCCTGTTGCTCTGGATTTCCAGCATCTGCAGAATCTCTTGTGTTTTTGAACCTGGTGGTGCAGGGTCTCAGGGTCCTGCACCTCCTTCCTGATGGCAGCAGTCAGAAGAGAGCATGGGATGGATGGTGAGGGTCCTGGATGATGGACGCTGCTTTCTTCTGGATTGATTGAGATCAGGTGGCCGGATTCCCTTCCCTGGAGGGATACGAGTGAGGCAGAGGGTACTTACAACTATCCAGTGACTGTACAATCACCAACAAGCGGAGGAGCTGTAATGGACCTGGTGTTTGGTAATGTGCCTGGCTAGGTGACAGACCTTTGAGTGGGTGAAAAGTAATCACAACTCCTTGATCAGGACATCCTGAGGATCATGAACCTTGCGGGAGAGTCTTAAATTGTCGGTGGGCAAATTATGAGATCATGAGGTAGACATTTGGGAGAGTTAACTGGGATCTGCTGTCTTTGGGCAAGTCCACATCCGACATGCGGAGGGTGCTTGAAGATTAGAGTACAGGACAGGTGCGTTCCAGTCAGAAGGAAGAATGAGGATGCCGGTGTAGGAGAAGTGTGGATGTTGAGAGGGGTGATGAACTTAGTCAAGAAGGAAAAGGAAAATATCTTCCTTTTAGGAAGTTAGAAATCGAACAGTGTCCTTGAGGATTATAAAGAAGCTGGGAAAGAACTCAAGGAGGGAATTAGGAAAGTGAGGAGGAGCCATGAAAGTCCTTGGGAAGTGGGATTAAAGAGAATCCCAAGGAATTCTATAATATATCGTGAGCAAGAGGATAAGTAGGGAGAGGGTAGGACCACTCAGGGATAAAGGGGGAAGCATTTGCTCAGATGTGAAGGATGTGGATGACATCCTTAATGACTACAGCAGTATTTACCTAGGAGAAGGACATGGAAGATAGGGAGATCAGTGTTGAGTGTATTGATCTGCTAGGGCACTTTGAGGCAAAGGAGGTGGTGGTGTTAGGTCTTTTAAGGAGCTTCAAGGTGGATAAGTAACTAAGGTCTGGTGGGACATACCCCAGGTTATTGAGAAAGACAAGAAAAGGGATTGCTGGAGCCTTGATCAATACCTTTGTGTCCTCTGTAGCCACAGACGAGGTCCCAGAGGACTGGCAAGTAGCTTATGATGTTCCATTATTCAAGAAGGAAACCAGGGATAATCCTGGAAAGTATAGACCAGTGAGTCTCACGTCAATGGTAGGAAAGTTACTGCAGTGGATTCTTAGGGATAATCTAATCATCTAATTAGGGAAAGCCATCATATCTTTGTGTGGGGCAAGTTGTGCCTTACTAACTTGAGTTTTTTAAAGGTAATTGATGAAAGTAGAGCTGCTGATGTTGCCTATGTGGATTTTAGTAAAGCATTTGATAAGATACCTCATGGGAGGCTCATCCAGAAGATTAAGATGCGTGGGAACCATGGCGAATTGGCCGTCTGAATTCAGAACTGGTTTGTCTCAAGAGGACAGAGAAGAGGTCGAAGAGACTTACCCTGGTTGGAAGTCTGTGACTAGTGCTGTTCCGCAGGGATCTGTACTGGGACCTGCTGTTTGTGATGTATTTAAATGACCTGGATGAAAATGTAATGGGTGGATTAGTAAGACTGTAGACGATACGAAGATTGGTGGAGTTGTGGATAGTGTAGAAGACGGGCAAAGAATACAGTGGGATATAGATCACCTGCAGAAGAGGAGAAATAGCCCAGCCAAGTGTGAAATGTCACACGTAGGTCAAACACAAAGAGGCAGAATACTGTTAGGGGCAAGAGCCCAGGCAGTGTTGATAAGCAGAGGGATCATGGGGTCATGTTCATAACTCCCTGAAAGTGTCTACACAGGTTGATAGGGTGGTTAAGAAGGCTTATGCATGCTTGCCTTTATTAGTTGAGGCACTGAGTTAAAAAGTTGGGAAGTTATGTTGCAACTTTACAAAACCCTGGTTAGGCTACCTCTGGAGTATTGCGTACAGTTCTGGCTGTCCCACTATAGGAAGGACGTCAAGGCTTTGGAGAGGGTGCAGAAGAGGTTCACTAGGCTGCTGCCTGGATTAAAGGGCACATGCTACAAAGAGAGGCTGGACAAACTCGGGTTGTTTTCTCTGGAGCACCAGAGGCTGAGGGGAGATCTGAAAGGGGTTTATAAAATTGTGAGAGGCACGGATGGAGTAGACAGACGGGGTTGATATGTCTAATACCAGAGTGCACGCATTTACGGTGAGAGGGGGTAATTTCAAAGGAGGTGTGAGGGGTAAGTTTTTTTACACAGGGAGGGGTGGGTGAGTGGAATGCACTGCCTGGGGCGGTAGTAGAGGCAGATACATTAGGGTCTTCTGAGATTAGGTAGGCACGTGAATGTGAGGGAAGTGGAGGGATATGGATGTTAAGTCGGTAGAAGAATTAGTTTAATTAGCCATTTGATTACTACTTTAATTGGTTTGGCAGGACATTGTGGGCCAAAGGGCCAGTCTCTGTGCTGTACTGTTCTATGTTCTATTATTTCATTTAATTTTAAGCTCCCAAGGTACTGTGACTGGACTCGAACCCACATCTTGATGATCATGTTTCATTTCAGTTCCCGGTGCAGGTCGATGGGACTAGGCAGAATAATAGCTCGACACAGACTTGAGGGACCAAAGGGTCTGCTTCTGTGTTGTAGTGCTTTAAAAAAAAAGTTCAGGAATTGTTATTACCCTTCAACCACCAGGCTTCTGAACCAGTGTGGCTAACTTCACTCACCTCAACTCCGAACTGACTCTATCACTTCCGCCCCTATAATCTTTGGAATGAGCGCTAGGGTTCCAGGTGTCACTTCAGTAACCTAACCGCCAAGCTGTCGCAGGTTTTGGTAGGAGCACAGATGTTGCTGTTGGCTTTTGCAGCCTCTGTTTAAACACATTTACTGTAACCAGAATATCACCAGAGAATACAGCCCAGGTTCATCCAATTTCTCCTTACGGCATCTTGGAGAACCTCTACTTCACCCTCTCCGAAGCCTCCTTATCCTTCCTCCACACCTTTTTTCTTTGCAGGGACCCTTCATCAGGATGGGTCTTGATGAAGTGCATTGGCCCTAAGCGTTGACTATTTATTCCTCTCCATGCGCGCTGCCTGACCTGCTGAGTTTCCCCCAGCATTTTGAGTAGGTTGCTCTGGATTTCCAGCCTTTGCAGGATCCCCTGTGTTTATAATTTTTCTTCAAAATGTTTCTATTTTTCGACCCTTGGGGCCATACGCAGGGTTAAATGCTTCTTCCCCTTTCTCACCCTGTGGTGTTAGATTCTCCATGTTGGTAATCTTAGTGACAATCAGACCATGTTTCTCACATCTAGAATATCATCTCTCTCTTTGAGGTTGGTGCTTTCAAGATTTGCAATGTGAATGTCTATGAAATTCTGCGTGAAGCTTGCTTCTTGTCCCACCCCGGAATCCTGCACCCTTTTTTAGCGGGAGGGGCTGGTTTTATCTGGATAGGGTGCAGCGCTAACCAGCACCTCGACCCCACCAACTAGAGAGGGTGTGGGGACCAGCCAAAGTCCTTCCGGTGTGGAAGCTTGAGAGAGGGTGCGGAGGAGATTCACCAGGACGCTGCCTGGATTCAAGAGCGGGTCTTACGAGGATAGGTTGAGCGAGCTGGGACTTTTCCCTTTGGAGCCAAGGAGGATGAGAGGTGATTTGATAGGGGTGTACTAGATAATCAGAGGCATAGGTTGAACGGACAGCCGGGGGCTTTTTCTCAGGATGGGACTAGCTAGTACAAGGGGAGAAATATTTGGAGGTGATTGTAGGAAAGCGTAGGCGGCATGTCAGATGTAAGTTTTTTTACACAGAGAGCGGTGGGTGTGTGGAACCCACTGCCCGGGGTTGTGATGGAGGCAGATACATTAGGGCCATTTAAGAGACTCTTAGATAGGCACATGGATCATAGAATAATGTAGGGGTATGTTTCGGGAAGTTTTGGCGCGTGGCCTAGTGGATAAGGCATCGGCCTAGTGATCTGAAGGTCACTGGTTCGAGCCTCAGCTGAGGCAACGTGTTGTGTCCTTGAGCAAGGCACTTAACCACACATTGCTCTGCGACGACACCGATGCCAAGCTGGTTGGGTCCTAGCGCCCTTCCCTTGGAAAACATCGGTGGCATGGAGAGAGGAAACTTGTAGCTTGGGGAACTGCTGGTCTCCCATACAACCCTGCCCAGGCCCACGCCCTGGAAACCTTCCAAGGCGCAAATCCATGGTCTCATGAGACTAACAGATGCCTATGTAGGAGGAAAGGGTTAGATTGATCTTACAGGTGGTTAAATGGTTGGCACAACACTGTGGGCGGAAGGCCCTGTACTGCGCTGTAATGTTCTATGTTCTGTCATTTTAAGGTGATTGAAGAAAGTATGGTGGGAGGGTGGGGACATTGGATGTAAGTATTTTACCCAGAGAGTGGTAGGTCAGGGATGGTAGTGGAGGCAGATACATTAGAGGCAGGTAACGGACTCTGAGGGACGATAGAAAAATAGGGGTCTATGTGGGAGGGAAGGGTTAGATTGATCTCGGAGCAGGTTAAAAGGTCGGCCCAACACTGTGGGCCGAAAGGCCTGTGCTCTGCTGTACAGCTCGGGGTTCTACGTACTAACTTGTTCATGCCTTCATGGCAGCCAGAAGCTGACTTATCAAGACAAACTAACTCTGTGTTCTGATGATCGTGCTTATTTTTGTGGTTTGGCGACAGCGTGACTTGCAGAAGTGGAGACTTCTGTAACGTGACCTTGAGTCAACTAAACGCCTTGCAGCCACTGGTCAGGACCCCTTCGTGCCATGGAAAGGATGCTCTGTGGTCAGCGATGGCCAGCCCCTTGACCTCTGTCTCCATCTTGTTATCTTGCTTCTCGAGGACCGAGCTGTCCGACAGAGCAACATGCACACGATGCCGAAGGAAGTCATTGTCAGTGGAGGGGAATAAACAGTCGATGTTTCGGGCCGAGACCCTTCATCAGGACTGGAAAGAAAAGGGGAAGAGGCCAGAATAAGTAGGTGAGGGGGGGATGAAGTACAGGCCAGTGGGTGATAGGTAAGGACCAAGTGAGGGAGAAGGGATGACTAAGTAAAAAGCTGGGAGGGGATAGGTGGAAGAGGTAAAGGCCTAAGGAAGAAGGAATCTAATAGGAGAAGAGAAAAGGAGAAGGATGAGGGGAATCAGAGGGAGGCGATGGGCGAGTGAGGAGGAGAAGGGGTGAGAGGGCAACAAGAATGGGGAATGAAAAATAGAGAAGGGGAGGGGAGTAAGGGAAGGAGGAGGGGAAACACAAGGAAGGTGATGAAAGAGAGAGAATATAAAGCAGCATGGCGAGATCCACCTTCCGCTACGCTCCGGGTAAAGAAATTTAACTTAACTTTCTCTTGTGAATTAACATTTCCAAAATGGCGCTCTGCGGTACTTAGAACAAAGAGAGAGGCCATTCGGCCCATTCTGTCCATGATAGCGTGTGACCCATCGCTAATCACTTAACCCTTTCAAACACCACTTTTCCTTCTGCATCTCTGACTTCCCCTTGTTGTTAACCTCAACGAGTTTCATTTGCAGTTTTCATATCTAGAGTTCTCCGCTGGAATTTCTGCATTTGTTGGCCCTAACGTAGGCCCCTCTCATCCACACTGCATTTATTCTATGGATCCACTAGGCTTCGAACATAGAACATTACGGCACAGTACAGGCCCTTCAGCCCACAATGTTGTGCTGGCCATTTCACCTACCCAAAGATCAGTCCAACCCTTCCTTCTTTCCCCTTTGTCATCTCTGTAAAGCTTCCACATCCTTCCTATGGTGAGGTGACGAGAAATGAACACGTGTGGTCTGGCCAAAGTTTTATAGAGCAGCGACATTACCTCACAGCTCTTGAACTCAATGCCCAACTGACAAAAGCCAACACGCCACACACCTTCTTAAACACACTATCTACTGCGCAGAAGCTTTGAGGGGTCGGTAGAAATGAAACCCAAGGATTCTCTGGTCCTCCCCGCTCCCCAAAGAGTCCTGCCATTAACCCTGTATTCTGCCTTCAGGTTGTGTGGGCAAGCCAATTCTGAATCCGTCCAGCCAAGTTTCGCGCGATCCCACTTAGTCCCGCTGCTTCCGCATTCTCCTTTTCAAGCGTGGAGCCTCCTTTTGAAGGGCTGCTCCCCTTCCCAATGGGCTCCAGACTTGGTGTGCAAGTCAGCTGTGAAAGCCCTGCCTCAGTGGAGAGCGGCCGTGATTGGTTGACTTCGCTGTCAATCATCCCTGTCAGCTGAGTTGCTGCTGCTGACTGGCTGAATGGTCCCTCCATGGATTGGTATACCCATCCTCCAGTCTCTGCACTGCTGACAGAAGTACCCAGCTTAGACTGAGAGAAGTTGGTGCAGTTTCTATTGTGGTTAATTTCCCCTGCTTATTGCTCTGGTTCCTTATTAATTGATGGCTGCCATTGTATATTTGAATAGCACACACAAAATGCTGGAGGAACTCAGCGGGGTCGGGAAGCATCTGGAAGGAAACAGACAGCTGACATCTTGGGCCAAGATCCTCCTGTCTCTGTGTATTTGATTACTTGCAACGTGATACTGCGTGGTCGCATAGTGGTTAACGCGACGCTTTACAGGGCTAGCGATCAGCGATCGGGGTTCAATTCCCACTGCCAGTAGTTTGTACATGCTCCCTATGACCATGTGGGTCACTCCGGTATCCTCAGACATTGTATATCCAAAGATATACAGGTCGGTGTTGGTAAATGTGGGTGTGCTATGTTGGTATCCAAAGCATAGCGACACTCGTGGTCTGTCCAGCATAATCTTTGGACCATAATCATTGACACAAAGCACAGTATTTCACTGTTCATTTCGATGCACATGTGACAAATAATACTCATATTCATATTCATATAATACTCATACTCATATTCCCCCCCCCCCCATCCAACCCACTGGCTGATAGACTTGTCAACAGAAGCAGGTTCACCTCCAGTCAGTTCCTTTTGCCATTTTATTTGGAGGTCCGTTTATTTGTGCTACTCAACGTCCTTAACCATGGGAGCAGATTCTCATTAATTACCCAGCCAATACCCTCCAAGATTTTGCAGGGCTCAATCCAATCTCCTCGCACTGAGGAGATCACTCACAGATGATCTGGTCTCTCCACATCCCCCCCCACACATTCTCTCTCTCTCTCGCCAATGCATTAGTGAGCATGACATCAAAAACTTTGACAATCTTCTTCAGATGTGTAGTGGAGAGTATATTGACGAAGTGCCTCAGGGCCTGGTGTGGAAATACCAATGGCCTTGAACAGAAAATCCTACAAAAAGTAGTGGATAAAGCCCAGTCCATCGCAGGTAAAGCCCTCCCCACCATTGAGCACATCTGCATGAAACACTGAGACAGGAAAGCAGCGTCCATCATCAGGGACCCCCACCACCACCCAGGACATGCTCTCTTCCTACTCCTGCCATCAGGAAGAAGGGACAGGAGCCTCAGGACTCGCACAACCAGGTTCAGGGACAGTTATTACCCCTCAACCAACAGGCTCTTGTACCAAAGGGGATTAACTTCACTTGCCCCGTCACTGAAATGTTCCCACAACCTATGGACTCACTTTCGAGGACTCTTCATCTCATGTTCTCGATATTTATTGCTTAGCTGTTTATTATTATTCCTTCCTTTTTGTTTGTTGTTTTTGCACACCCCAGTGGTGCTGTCTTTCACTGATTCTATGATGGTTATTATTCTATTCTGGATTTATTGAGTATACCAGAAATACATATATATATATATATATATATATACTTTGATAATAAAGTTACTTGGAACTTTCGACTTCGATTACCTCGCAAGTTCGTGCTGCTGTTAAAAGAATCTGAAAAACTCCTAACACCGCCCTCTTGAATGGAGCAGTGTGGAAACAGGATATTCTGAGGGAGCACATTTGCATACACCAAATATTTCAATAAGTCCTCCTCTTGCTCGTTGTACTTTTGAACCTGTGTCCTCCCTCACACAGAGTCCAATGAAGGACACAATGGACAGTGCTGCCACCTCTCGGCTCCGGAGGCCCGGGCTCGATCCTGCCCTCCGGGGCCGTGGTTTGATTGCGCATTCTCCTTGCAAGTCTCCCCCCGGCGCTCTGGTCTCTCCCCCCCACATCCCACGAGCGTGCCAATCGACAGGTTACTAGTTAAACCATCGCTGGTATAAGCGGTTGGCAGAAAAGTCAGGAGAGCCGATGAGCAGGTTGCAGAGAAATGGGGACGGAATGGTGTCGCTCTGAGAGCTGGCCTAGACTTGATGGAACAAGTGGCTCCTGTATAACTACTTTTAAAACAGGAGAATGTTTAAATTTTGGCAGCAGAAGTGGCGGATGTGGGTTCGAATCCAACATCTAAGAGAAATTTGGATGAACACATGGATGGGAGCAGCGTGGAGGGCTACGGACCAGATGGGACTGGGCAGAATAACAGTTTGGCAGGGACCAGATGGGTTGAAGGGCCAGTTTCTGTGCTACAGTGCTCTATGAGGATAAGGAAGAAAATGAATAGGACGAGGCTACACCACCTAGGATGACTCCCGACTCATTTAAAGACAGCCTGTACTGATTGTAGGAACATGGAGACTATTCGGCCCTTCAGGCCTGTTGTCAGGGCAACTGTCAAGGGCGCTCTGTATGACGATGTACACTTGCAGGGAAATATTAATGATTAAAGATTAGCTTCATTTGTCACATGTACATCAGAACATTGAAACGTACAGTGAGAGGCGTACAGTATGCACTGGGGGCGTCCTGCCCTAGAGCATGCCCACAGCTTACTGATCCTCACCTACATCTTCGGAATTTGGGAGGAAACTGAAGCACCCGGAGGAAACCCACACGGCCTTGGGGAGAATGGTCAAGCTCCTTATAGACTGTGGCAGGAATCAAATCACGATCTTACAGCTGCCGTTGTAAAGCATTACGTCAGCTGCCGTGCTGGAAGATCACACAGGCAACATTCCCTTCCCCTAGGTGAAGCCAGGGAGCTCTGCAGAGAGATTAGCCTGGATTAGAGATCATGCCTGATGAGGACAGGCTGAGCGAGCTGGGGCTCTTCTCTTTGGAGTGAAGGAGGTTCAGAGGCGACTTGTTAGAGGTTTACAAGATGATAAGAAGCCAGACACATTTTCCCAGGGTGGAATTAGCTAATATGAGGGGGCAAAAATTTTAAGGTGAACACAAGAAAGTCTGCAGATGCCGGAAATCTGGAACAACACACACAAGACGCCGGAGGAACTCAGCAGGCCAGGCAGCATCTATGGAAATGAATAAGCCATCGACATTTTGGGCTGAGACCCTTCTCCAAGACTTGGGATAAATTTTAAGGTGTTTGGGGGAAAGCACAAGGGTGAGGTCAGCACCATCACAGATTTCTATAGTAAGTATGAAACACTTCATCAAACTTACTAGATACATTTTGCAAATACAGTATATATACTGTATATTTTTGCTTTATGATTGTGTGATTTTTTTACACAGAGAGCGGTAGGTGCAGGAAATGCCCAGCTAGGGGTGGTTCTAGAGGCAGACACATTAGGAGCCTTTAAGAGACTCTTAGAGAGGCACTTGGATGATAGAAAAATGGAGAGCTATGCAGGACGGAGGGTCACATGAATCTCTGAGCCTATTAAAGGTTTGGCAGAACATAGTGCTTGTACTGTGCTATAGTTTTCCATGTTCAATGTAAAACTGACTTCTGGACGTCTGTAAATTTATAACCTGGGGACGGCGTTTGGAGATGATCTCGCACAGTGAGTGTGTAACACACCGGACCCCTTGAAGACATCAGAGCAGCCAGCCAACTTGAGCAGCAGGGCGTAAGTACGGGAAGCGTTTGGATTCAGGCTGCAGGGTGAATGGGATTCCTCTGGCTGGAGGTCAGAGCTTATAGAATCAGACGGGAACTGAACAGAGCACCTTGTCATATGTTGTAGTCATTTCACAAAGAAGGCAAGGCAGCAACTCTGCTTTCTTAGAAGTTTGCATAGATTCAGAATCTCATCTAAAACTTTCTATAGTTTCTATAAACTTCTGTAGATCTAGAAAATATCCTGACCGGTTTCATCATGACCTAGTGTAGAACCCATGGTTATATAAGTTACTGTTGCCTTCCTGTCAGCTTGAAACTTTCTGGCCGTTCTCCTCTGACCTCTTTCATAAACAAAATGTTTTCACCCACAGAACTGCTGCTCACCGGATGTTTTTTTTTTGTTTTTCACACCATTCTCGGTAAATTCTAGAAAATCCCAGGAGATCAGCAGATTGTGAGATACTTAAACCGCCAACCCTGTCTGGAACCAACAATCATTCCATGGTCAAAGTCACTCAGATCACATTCTGGTGTTTGGTCTGAACAACAGTTTGACCATGTCGGCATGCGTCTAGGCTGCCACATGATTGGTTGATTAACTATTTGCATTAACGAGCAGGTGTACAGTTGTACCTAATAAAGAGGCCACTGAGTGTATTTTGAGAGGACCTGCAGTGGGGGATACTGCTTAAATGCAGAAAGTGCTGGAAACTCTCTATGGTTCATCATCTGTGAAAAGAGAAACTGTTTTTGTTTCAGTTCTGGAGTCTGCTTGTTTTTATTTTCTATTTAAATGTAGAAGCTGTTCAAAGGCGTTTGGACAGACTCTTGTTCAGGGAGGGAAAAGAGGGGTGTAGTCCATGTGGAGGGTGGTGTGCAGTTTAGTTTGGCACCGAGGACAGCACAGAGATTGCAGGCCGAAGGGCCTGTTCCTGTGCTGTTCCACGTTGTATTTGCTTATTTGAGATCGAGGCTGGAGTGAGTAGGAACCTGAAATCTTGGTAGTCTGGTCAGAAGTGTAAGGCAGTGCTTGAATGCGCCCCGTTAAAAAAGGAATCAGCACTTATCTTCCAGAAGTTTGCAAAGAGCTGGCATGCCATCTAAAACTTCGGCAAACTTCTATGGATGCACAGTGGAGAGCAGTCTTCCCTCTAACTTGTAATGGCCGGAATGCACAAAAATCTTGTGCTGTGCAATTTTGTGCTCAGTGAATTTCACATATAGAGGTATTCATTTTACCAGCCGGCAAAAAACTGTCAATATGATCTTTAATCTCCTCTGGGTTTCTTCGTTTTTGCTCTCGTTCATCCCCACTCTCATAACACATACCCAGCAGGCCTGTGGCGGGCAACGACGGATTTTCTCGCCAGAGCTTTTGCTCACCGTCCATATGTGATTTGCTTGCCAAATGACGCTTTAAAAAGTCAAGTTTCCAAGTATCACTCCACTTTCTGTATTGGTAACACCAGTTTCTGTATTGTACATAAATATTTCTCTTAGCTGCCCGTTCCTGATCTTATGAGCTGTCAGTGGAGCAGTTGCCACTGTTTCATTAAGTCATTCCGCTTTAAATGAACCAGCAGCTCTTTTGCACCTCACGTCCTTTGTTTCTTGGGAATTTGACACAGTGAATCAGTAACTTCTGAATAAAAACAGTCTAAGTAAGCCAGTTTTAAAATCCGCAAACACGCGTTGTCAGCACAGTCTGCTAAATAAACCAGAAAAGGAAATGTGATTGTGTACGATCGTAAAATATACTTAACATGCCAGTGGGGTAGAAGGTGACAACCTTTTGTGCGCCGTTTAAATTCCTCCGTGCGTGCTCACCTCAGAGGGAACACTGGTGGAGAGAATCCCGACTGGTTACATCAGGGTTTGGTGTGGAAACACCAACACCCAGAAATGGAGAAGTCCATGGAAAGTGGTGGATAAGGCCCAGTCCACCACAGGCCAAGCCCTCCCCACCAATGAGCACATCTACCTGGAGCACTGCCAGAAGAAAGCATCGAGGACTCTCACCATCCAGGCCATGCTCTCTTCAGGCTGTCTCCATCAGGCAGGAAGTACAAGAGCCTTTGATCTCACACCACCAGGTTCAGGTACAGTTATTACCCTGCAACCTTCGGGCTCCCGAACTGGCGTGGATAACTTTACTCACCGCAACTCTGAGCTGATTCCACAAACTACAGATTCACTTTCAAGGACTCTACAACTCAAATTCTCAGTCTTATTTATCTTTTATCTGCCCAATTTTGAACACTGGTTGTTTGTCAGCCTTTGTTTATGTGTAGTTTCATAAATTCTATTGTATTTTTCATTTCTCTGTAAATACCTGCAAGAAAATGAATCACGTTAGGATACGGTAGCTCGGGTAGTAAATTTACTTTGACTTTTGACAGATTTATTATCGCTGACATGTGGCAGGAGATTTGTTTGTTTTGCGGCTGCAGTACAGTTTAAAACTTTAAGTAGGGAGAATGCACCAACCACTGTGGAGTCGTCGTCCCCCCCCTCTCCGACACCTCCCACTGCCCCATCGGGGGAGTTGATCTGGTTCTGGAACAGGGTACTCCCAGAACTGAACCGTTCCACACTTGCTGACGTCTGCACCCCTGAGGATTATGTCAGCACTGGAACTGTGGGGGGGGGGGTTCTCGTACTTTTCTGTTGGTGGTTAGTTCAAGATCCAAGATTGTTTACTGTTGTTCTTCCGTACAGAAGTGTGAAGGAGAACGGGAATTATTGCTACTCCGGTCCAACACAGCAAAAAAAAACCACAATGAGCATAAAGATTACAGAAAAACCCACAAAAATGTAAAAGCAGTCATCTAAAACAGAATGTATAAGTAACTGTTATATACATGGATTGGCTGAATGTACATATAGTGACGCTAGGTGATGTGTTAACATTCCTAATATTCTTTTATGTTTGCTTTTCCTCTAGGATTGAACCGTCACAGATTTCTATAGTAAGTATGGAACACTTTATCAAACTTACTGAATACATTTTGCAGATGAATGTACAGTTTTGCTTTATGATGGGTTTGATTTTGTTTTAAAACACAGAGTGGTGGGTGTGTGGAACGCCCTGCCAGGGGTGGTGGTAGAGGCAGTTACATTAGGGGCGTTTAAGAGATAGGCACGCGGGCGATGGGAAATGGAGGGTATGCGGGAGGGAAGGGTTAGATTGATCTTGGAGTAGGTTAAGAGGTTAGCACAACATTGCAGGGCTGAAGGGCCTGTACCGTACTGCACTGTTCCAATCTGTGTCAGCTTGGTCTTCCTGCTGGCTCCGTCCGCCAGTGACTGGACCATAGCCTTCCATACCCCTCTCATCCATGTACCTATCCATAAGGAAGTAGTGGAACCCACTGGGGGGCAAGACCGCCGGGATTGCTCTGCCAGACGCTGGCATGTTCTCAACGGGCTGAATGGCTTTGTGTCTCATTCTAACGCTGCAGGAAGATTTGCTTCATAATGTGATGTGTGTCCTGCAGGAGGGAAGGGTTAGACTGATTGCAGAGTAGGTTAAAGGGTCGGCACAACGTCGTGGGCCAAAGAGCCTGCACTGTAATAATCTGCAGATTTTCTCTCGTCTGTGCTGTAATGTTCTATGTTCTGGAAGCCAGTCGCAATGAATCCGTGACTCTGAATGGCATCCATGTGGAGACCTTTGCTTCCTTAACCCTCACCTCCTTATTCTGGCTTCTTTCCAGTCCCGATGAAGGGTGTCAACCCAAAACGACGACTGTTTATTCCTCTCCATAGATGCTGCCCGACCTCCAGCACTCTGTTACTTCATTCCTTCTTTTCTTTACGTTGACTTGATCTTTTGACTGCCACGGTGATGGTTTGAGCACTTGCGGGCTCTGGGCCTGTACTCACTGGAGTTTAGAAGAATGAGAGGGATCTCATTGAACGATACAGAAGACTGAAAGGCCTAGATAGGGTGGACACGGAGAGGATGTTTCCAACGGTGGGAGAGTTCCGGATCAGAGGCCACAGCCTCAGAATAGAAGGATGTCCCTTTAGAACAGAAATGAGGAGAAATTTCTTTAGCCAGAGGGTGGTGAATCTGTGGAATTCATTGCCACAGATGGCTGTGGAGGTCAAATTGTATATTTAAAGCGGAGGTTGATACGTTCTTGATTAGTGAAGGGTTATGGGGAGAAGGCTGAACAAATCAGCCAAATGGCCTAATTCTGCTCCTGTACCTTATGGGCTTATGTGTGGTTAAAAGACTGGGCCCAGTCCTACACCTTAAACCACGGTTCATAACCACTACATACAAAATTTACGTACTTGCATCTCCAGGCCCTTTTGAGCGTTGTCCCAGTATCACTGCCTTGAAGATAATGGCCGAAAAGTTTGCGTATGAAACTAACAATGTAGCCGATGAGTAAAAGGATTCGGAGGGACCCAGGGCAGCTTTTCTTCTTTAGCCTGATTTGTCAGATGCACCTCGAAACGTACAGTGAAAAATGTCGCTTTGCATTGACGACCAACACAATCCGAGGATGTCCTGGGGGCACCGACATAGAACACCCACAACTTACAAAACCCTAACCTGTTCGTCTTTGGGGTGGGGAAGGAAACCGAAACGCGTGGCGGAAACCCTGGCAGTCACGGGGAGAAGGTACCAGCTCCTTACAGACAAGAGCTGAGAACTGAACCTCGATCGCTGGCACTGTAAAGCGTTAAGCGAACTGCTACGTTACTGCGCCGCCCGATACTTCAATACCCATACCCACTCCACAGGAGCGGGCAAACCTGGTAGCTGTTGCACTGGGCACCCCAACGCCCACGAGAGAGTCAGAGGCGGTATTGGACCTGGATGGAGATTGCTTGTGGTGACCATCCTGCTGTCATGACAGTCAGCTCGGGCTACTGATGGACCCATGAGTAGGCAGGTGTTGTAGATGTCTACGTGAACTTACTGCATTCGGTCTTGTTCCCTGTATATCAGTGCTTCAGTGCTGTGGTTTGTAATGTCAGACGCAGACAGGAGCCCAAGGGTTCCAGAAACTGCACTGAAGCTTATTAAAGGAAACCAGGAACGTTGTTTTTCAAAGTTTTTGCTTTCTGAGTATTTGTCTGATTTCCTTAGAGAGTTAAAATTGGGGAAGTTAATATTGAACTTGTGTCCTGGAGGCCTAAGCTCGCCTTTCTTGGGTCATGTGGTGTACTCCAGCACAGCCCCAATGCACCCAGCAGAGAGCTCAGTCTATCTCCAGCAGACCCCATCAGACTCCAGAACTCCTAGCAGAGCTCCAGCGCAACCAGTCCAGCCCCCAGCACAGAGCCGAAGCAAGGGCCAGCACTCTTCCAGCACGCGGCCCAACCCCAGCACGGCTCCAGCACAGATCCCAGCACAACCAGTTCAGCCCCCAGCACAGAGCCGAAGCAAGGGCCAGCACTCTTCCAGCACGCGGCCCAACCCCAGCACGGCTCCAGCACAGATCCCAGCACAACCAGTTCAGCCCCCAGCACAGAGCCGAAGCAAGGGCCAGCACTCTTTCAGCAAGCGGCCCAACCCCAGCACGGCTCCAGCACAGAGCCCAGCACAACCAGTTCAGCCCCCAGCACAACTCCAGTGCAAAGCAGAGCCAAGCCACAGCTGATATTGGGGGGGTGGGGCAGGGGTCACATCAGCACTGACAGCGGACTCATCTCACGTAATGGCTTCGGTTAATGGTGGGGTCCAAGGCATAAGAAAAGATTGGGGACCCCCCCCCCCAGCTCTAAACCCTCCCCATCCATCTGCCTATCCAATCAGTATCTTTTGTCCTTCAGTACACTGCTTAGCCTTACCTCACCCTGTTTCAAGGAATGTGTCCATAATCTCGAAACTGAAAGAAAAAGTCTCTCATTTCCCCTTCTGACTCTTTCTCAATGATCTCGTTGACCAGTTTTCCGGTGGGCAGCAGAGCATGTGACTTTCCATCAGGAGCTATGTATTAGGCTGAAATCCATTGCTCAATCCACGGCCTCCAAAGGAGATTCTGCCAGCACAGACCTGTGTTAAAATATCCAGGGACAGGGCCGCGGAGAGCACAAACCCTGCCCCTCTACGATGGATTCAGATTTACTTATCGCATGTACATTGAAACAAAAAGTGAACTGCGCCGTTTGCATTAACAGCCACCACACCCAAGGGTGCGCTAGGGCAGCCCGCAAGTGTCACCACACATTCCGGCAGCAACGCAGCGGGCCCGCGACAGAAACAAAACAAGCCGCGTTCTTCCTCCACGCACTCACAGAAACAGCAATCCAACCCCCGCACACGCCATCTTCAGCCTCCAGCGGATTTGGACTGGCGGGCATTGGGCCTCGGACCTCCCCCGAGGACTCGCTGAGATTGACAGGCTCGGGAATGTGGCCACCGGGCCTCGACTTCCGATCGACCTTCGTATCGACCCCAGAATCTGCCGACGGCGGATTAGGGCCCTGGATGAGAACCCAAACTCCAGACCTCGAACTCTGGATTCTCCGGTGACGGGACCCTGAACATTAGGCCTCAAAACTCCAGTCTCGCTGACCTGTGTACCTTGGCGGCGGGGGCTCACAGAACTCCATTCCCAGAATCCGTAGTTGACACGCTGGCGCTGAATGCGATCCCTGCAGCCGTTGGTGGAAGGGCCAAACACTTGAGGCCTAGGCGGGCAGGAGCCAGACTGCTCGGTTACGAGCTAACTCTCGGCACCACAGAGACTGAGGGAGGCAGGTCGCGGTCAGCGAGGGCAGGGGCATCCGCCCATTCAAATTATTTGCACACTCCATTAGGCAATCTCCCCCAGCTCCTGTCCCCACTGAGAGCACTGGCGACATAGATAAGAATGTCACAGAGATGCAAAGAGGAAACAGATGGGAGCGTGGGTTTACTGTCCACCTGAGCCCGATGCAGAAATCGGCAGCCAAGATGTCTGGTGTGCTCGAGCTCAGAGCGAAACAGCACACCAACGTCTGTTGGGGAAACATTCAAATCCAATGGCCGTCTGCCAGCCTTGTGTACGGGAGCTTGAACTGAGTGGTGGTTTTATCGGAGAACACTTTAATTCTTCGTGGCGCTCTTGCCTTACTGCTTGGCCGACAGTCGCGTGCAGTGTGGACAGAATACTCCAGTTCTGAAGGTAGGGATTAAATAGAAACACTTCCCCACCCCCCCCAGCTCTGTTGGCACAAAGATTAAATCCACAAGAAAGGTTCCTCTCTGTGCCAAGCCAATCGCTAAACCTCAGTCAATATCAGATTCTCCACTAAGTGACAGACACAAAATGCTGGAGGAACTCAGCAGGCCAGGCAGCGTCTGTGGGAAAAAGTACAGTCGCCATTTTAGGCCAAAGCCCTTCGGCAGGACTGGAGAAAGAAAAGCTGAGGAGTGGATTTGAGAAGGTGAGGGGGAGAGGAGAGAGAAACACAAGGTGAGAGGTGAAACCGGGAGGGGGAGGGATGAAGTGAAGAGCTGGGAGGTTGATAGGGAAAGAGACAGAAGGCCACGGAAGAAAGATAAAGAGGGGAGGAGCACCAGAGGGAGGCGATGGGCAGGCAAGGAGATGAGGTGAGAGGGAAAAGGGGGTGGGAAATGGAGAAGGGGGGAGGTTGAGGGGGGCATTACTGGGAGTTTGAGAAATCGACGTTCATGCCATCAGGTTGGAGGCTACCCAGACGGAATATAAGGTGTTGTTCCTCCAACTTGTGTGTGGCCTCATCGCGACAGTGGGGGAGGCCATGGATTGGCATATCGGAATGGGAATGGGAAGTGGAATGAAAATGGGTGGCCACTGGGAGATCCCGCTTGTTCTGACGGACGGTGAAGCGGTCTCCCAATCTACGTCGAGTTCATACGATTTCTGTTCTTTCTCTGCGCCGTGTGTACCGATGGGCCTGTGATGCTGTTGCAGGCAAGCCTTCGTCTGAGCTAACTACACCTCAGAAGAAAATAAACCCGACTCGAGCTGACAGTACCGTGGGCACACTCACAGCACTAGATAAATGTGCCTGTACTGTTTCTCGCAGGCAGAATGAAAGGGCCCTCTCTTTTAACAGAAGGGGAAGGTTTAGAGAGGAGAGGGCTGTTCACACAGGGATGGTGGTGGGTGTCTGGAAGCGTGCTGCCATCAGCGAGGGTGGAAGGGGATACCATGGAGTGGCACTCAAGAGGAGTTTAGACAGACACGCGGATCGGAAGGTGTTTAGTTCAATTTTGCATCATGCTCAGTGCATGCAGGTCCTGAGCTGTACTGTCAAAAGGCAACGGATGTAGTGCTGAGGCTGAATAAGGCATTGGGCTGGCCACACCTGGGGCATTATGAGCAGCTTTCGGCCCCGTATGTGCTGGCACTGGAGAGGATCCAGAGGAGGTTTATGAATATGAGCCTGGGAATGAAAGGGTTAAAGTGTGAGGAGCATTTAAGTGGCCCCGGCTCTGTACTTTCCGGAGTTTAGAAGAATGAAGGGAATCTCAAGTGTAAATGCACCAAATACTGGACGTGGAGAGGAAGTTTCCATTAGTGGGGGGGGGAGGCCTAGGAGCAGAGGGCACAGCCTCGGAATACAGCAGGGGTCCCCACCCTGGGGCCCACAGGCCCCTAGCTTAATGGCATTGGTCCACGGGAAACCCTAGACAGGAGGGACATCCCGGAAGAACAGAGATGAGGAGGGATTACTTTAGCCAGAGGGCAGTTAATCTCTGAAATCATTGCCACAGATGTGTGCGGAGGACAAGTCATTTAAAGCAGAGCCTGACAGACGAGGGCAACAAAGGTTACGGGAAGGAGGCAGGAGAATGAGGCTGAGAGTTGGAATGGCAGAGCAGGCCCGACGGGCCGAATAGCCACTCCTGTGGGTTATGGGATTATGCTCTGTGTTCATTGGGTAATGAAGAGTAATTGAGTAAAGCTAAGAATTGTGTTTCTTCTCCACAGTACCCTGACACGGTGCCATATGAAACAGACGCCTACTGCAAGCACCCAGCCACACTCTACTCGTATTACGTGGCTGATCCCGAGCAGCCTGCAGGTGGGTGGAGTGTACGAGTCCCCGCCCGCGTCTCCCCATGGGTTTGAGTCCCTGATCCAATCAACGTTTACTCTTCCCCCGCCTCTCCCAAGGGAACAGTGCCGCTAATGAAACGCAGCGGGAGTTGACTGCTCCGCTCACCGTCGCTCGCTTGCTTCCAGCCGCTCTCCCGTACTGGCGGAGGCTTCCGCTCACTGCCCCCCATCTGCTCCTTGGTCTCCCGCAACGCCTCGGGAGAGCGGGAGGAAACCGGAACACCCCGGGGGGAAGCCGCGTGGTCGTGGGGACATTGCAGCGGGAGTTACCACGATCGCCAGCGCTGTATGGCGTCGCGCCACTGTACTGTCCGGGCCGCCCATGACCCTCTAACGAGCCGCCTCTCTCTGCACGCAGATCATTACTGGACCGGGTCAGAACACCACGCCATTGGCTACGACCACTTTGACGGAGGACAATTCACCCAGCTTCAGAACGTAGCCGTCTCCCACCTACAGAGCCTGTACCCACAGTTCCCCCTGGAGGTGGTGGGTAACCCGGAGCCCCCACTGCCGAACCACAACGCCTGCCCCTTGGACGAGGAGTACAACCAGGTACGTTTCTCCTTTCGCAAGAAGTACCTTTACTACGAATTGCATCCATCATCATCGACCATCCCAGGTTCAGGAGCCCTTTCAACCATCAGGTTCCCGAGTCAAAGGGATAACTCACTCACCTCAGCCCTGAACACATTCCACAAACTGTGGGCTCACTTTCAAGGATTCTACACCTCCTGTTCTCAATATTTATGTCTTATTCATTTATTGAGATGCAGCGCAGAAAAGGCCCTTCCAGACTGCGCCGCCCGGAAATCCCCTAGCCTAATCATGGGACAATTTGCAACGGACAATTCAGCTACTAACCCATCCGCCTTTGGACTGTGGGAGGAAACCAGAGCACCCGGAGGAAACCCACGCGGTCACAGGGAGAACATACAAACTCTTTACAGGCTGTGGTGGGGATTGAACCCAGGTCGCTGGTACTGTAAAGCGTTGTGCTAACCACTACACTACCGTGCCGTCACTGTTCTTGTATTTTACTAAACATTAGAGATTCATTTTTTTAACTGATAGAATGAGGGCTGACCTCATTGAAACCTATCGAATGGTGAAAGGCCTTGATAGAGTGGATGTGGAGAGGATGTTTCCTATGGTGGGAGAGTCTAAGACCAGAGGACACAGCCTCAGAATAGAGGGACGTCCTTTCAAAAGGGAGATGAGGAGGAATTTCTTTAGCCAGAGAGTGGTGAATCTGTGGAATTCTTTGTCATAGGCAGCTGTGGAGGCCAAGTTTGTTTAAGGCAGAGGTTGACAGATTCTTGATTGGTCAGGGCCATGGGGAGAAGACAGGAGATTGGAGCTGAGAGGCAAGTTGGATCAGCCATGATGAAATGGTGGAGCAGACTCAATGGGCCAAGTGGCTCCTATATCTTATGGTCTATTTGCACACTTCATTTCCCTTTGTATATTGGCTGTCTGTGTGTGCAATTCTTTGTCGATTCTATTGTGTTTCTTTGTATTTACTGTGAATGCCCGCAAGGAAATTAATCTCAGAGTTTATACGGTGACATGCATGTACTTTGATAAGTTTACATTGAATGTTACAATACTGCAAAATATTACAACAAACACGTGGACTCTAACAGTGAGTAACACTATTACTACACAAGCCAAATTAAATTAACATGTTCTCATTTCTGTCCAGGATGGCATTTATCCCCTGTGGTGCCCTGGAACACCTCCATGGTAACCTCCGACACCACGTATTTCCTTTCCACTGTTACCCCAGGCATGGACATACCCCTGGAACTTGGCCAGGCAGTTCACCCGGGTGGGACCCCCCGTTACCCCATGGATAGCTACTTTGCCAACTCTGGGGGCAAATTCACTAGGACATCTTCATCACTCCTTACTGGATGGCCACCCATAAATAGGGTGGGAATGACAACCATTTTCATTGGGTTTAGTGGACAACTTTCTGGGATTTCCCTAGTCTCCCCAAGTCAGCGTTAATCTCCTGCAGTTTGAGAGGTGAAGAAAGGGAATTGCAGGACAATTGTGTCAGTTTGGTTCGTTAATAAAATGGGGGAAGTAGAGGAGAAAAAGGCTCTCTAATGGGCCAATGGGGATTGGATTGCTGTGTGACCAATAGCTGGCAGGTAGGGACAGAGAAGTGAAAGGCCAAAGGTCACATGGTGATCTCTGTCTAGAGAAACATTGAAACAGCAATGAAGAGGATTTGTTATCTGGATCTTTCGTTTGAGTTTATAAAAGAAAAGGCAGTGTGGTAGTGTAGAGATTAGCTAATACAGCACCAGAAATACAGACAGACAGACAGACAGACATACTTTATTGATCCCGAGGGAAATCAATCTGGGCTCAATTCCCGCTGCTGTCTGATAGGAGTTTGTATGTTCTCCCCGTGATCATGTGGGTTTCCTCTGGGTGCCCTGGTTTCCTCCCACATCACAAAGATGTGTGGGTTAGTAGATTAACTGGTCACATGGGTGTAATCGGGCTGAGCAGACTCATCGGGATGGAAGGGATATATCTGTAAATAAACAAAGGTAAGTATTGTACACAGCTTCATAGAAAATGCAGAGAATTCGCTCGGGGTAGATGTAAAGGCAAGGTGTGCAGGCTGTGTCCCTTTTCGTTGTGCTGCTGCCTCTTGCTTTTCCCCATTAGCACCGGGATGGTGCCCTATTCTCCTGGGTTGCCACTGTCTCACCAGTCTGTTCCCCCGGGGTGATCTAAGCCCTTGTGTGGAACAGATACAGCAGCATCGAATGGGGAAAGGCGGGAGGGCAAGGTTAGGGCTTTGTGAAGATATACCTTCTACACAACTTTACTGAGAACCCCACCTTTGTCCTTCCTTGCACCCTTTCCCTTGGACTCTCTCCGTTTCCCTCAAACTCCACCTTCACTCGTTCTTCCTCACCCCACTCTTGCTTCTCCGCAGCACTTCTCTTGCCTCTATCTTCCATTGCCCCTTTCTGAACCCATTTACTTTCACTCTCATCTCCAACTGTCTTTCTCGATCTCCATTTTTTACTCTCCCTCCCTCCCTATCTCTAAAGTTCAAAGTAAATTTATTATCAAGATACATATATGTCTCCATGTACAACCCTGAGATTCAATTTCTAGTGGGCATACTCAATAAATCCATAATAGAATAATAAACATAATAAAATCAATAAAAGACCGCACCAAACGGGCATTCAGCCAGTGTGTAAAAGACAACAAAATGCAAACACAAAAAGAAAGAAATAACGATAATTGTAATAATAAATAAACAATAAATATTGAGAACATGAGATGAAGAATCCTTGAAAGTGAGTCAGTAGGTTGTGGGAACATTTCAATGATGGGGCGAGTGAAGTTGAGTGAAGTTATGCCCTTGGGTTCTAGAGCCTGATGGTTGAGGGTTAATAACTGATCCTGAATCTGATGGTGTGGGTCCTGAGGCTCCTGAACCTTCTTCCTGATGCCAGCAGCAAGACCTGGGTGATGGATTCCACTTTCCTGCGACAATGCTTCGTGTAGGTACTCTCAGTGCTGGGGAGGGCTTTACCCATGACGGACTGGGCCATATCCACTACCTTTTGTAGGATTTTCCATTCGAGGGCACTGGTGTTTCTAGACCAGGCTGTGACGTAGCCAGTCAATATATTCTCCACTAAGTATTTATAGAAGTTTGTCAAAGTTTTAGATGTCACGCCGAATCGTTGCAAACTTCTAAGGAAGTAGAGGTGCCGCCGTGCTTTCTTCATGCCGGGCCCGGGACAGGTCACCTGAAATAATAACACCAAGGAATTCAAAGTTGCCGACCCTCTCCATCTCTGATCCTCTGGTGAGGACTGGCTCATGGACCTCTGCTTTCCTCCTCCTGAAGACAATAATCAGCTCTTTGTTCTTGCTGACATTGAGTGAGAGGTTGTTGTGGCACCACTCAGCCAGATCTTCAATCTCCCTCCTGTATGCTGATGTGATTTGGCCAATGACACTGATGTCATCAGCAAACTTGAATGTGGCAATGGAGTTGTGTACCTCTATCTATTTGTTTCTTGATCTCTGCCCCTGACTTTCTATCTCGCTACCTATCTGTCTCTCTCTATCTCCACCTCACCATGTCCTTTCTTGTGCCCTGCAGGTGTTCCCGATGCTGTACCCTACATACCAGACGTCTGGTGACACCTCCAGCCCCTCTGTATCGGAGGATGATGACTACAACGTGGGCAGCCCCGTGCTGGAGGTTTCCGACAGCGAATTTGATGAGAACGTCCCTCCCAGGGAATCCTCAACGCATGATGGAGGTCAGTGTCAACCAGTGGAACCCACACCAATTCCAGCCTCCCAGTGGCTGCTAGAGCACGTGGTGATGGGGTTTGGTGCTTCGGGCCTACATCTGGGGAAGGCACCAGGTCCCAGAGTGGCTGTGGATGGGATTTCCTTGGATCATGTGTGAGATGGGGGAGTTGTGAAGAGAAAATGGAAAAGCTGGGCAGCTTCTCCTTGAATGAGAGAATAGTGAGACGAAACGTTTGTTGGGGAATGTTGAGATCATTCACCCCTCCATATCTATCTCCATGTCTACCTATCAGTCTCCCTATCTCTTTACCTCTGTCTCTATCTATCGCCATCGTTCTATATCTATCTCTCTGTCTCTAACTGTTCCTTCCATACCACACGCCAACACCCACTAACTTGAAACACTCTCACCATGTCCTTTCCTGCACTACTGGTAGATAGATAGTGCTACTGTGGGGAGGCGGGTGGAGAGAGGTGTTTACCACACATAGAAGTGGTGTCGGAGACTGTGAAGATGGTTATCAGAAATTACAGAATGCTCTCGATCGGCCGGGTAAATGGGTCAAGGAGTGGCAAAATGAGTTTAACTCGGATAAACGTGAGCTGCTGCATTTCGGGAAGATAAATCAGCGTGGGAATTTCCATAGTGAGGGGCAGAGCCAGGGGTTAGCCAGTGGGGGTGTGGTAGAACAGAGGAACCTAGGATACAGTTATTTGGCTCCATGAAAGTGGTGTCACAGGTAGACAGTGGTGAAGAAGGTGTTCGGCCTGTTGGCCTTCATTACTGAATATAGAAGTTGGGATGTTCTGCTGCAGTACAAGACGTTAGCAAGGCTGCATTTGGAACATTGTTTAGTTTTGGTCATCCCTCTACAGGACAGAAAGCATCAGTGCAGAAAAGATCGACAAGGATATTGCTGGGACTCGAGGGACTGAGGTATGGAAAAAGGTTGAGTAGGTTAGGATTTTTTCCTCCATTGGAGCATAGGAGAATGAGGGGTGGCCGTACAGAGGTATATAAAATCATGAGGGGGGACATCATTAAGGTGAATGCACACAGTCTTTTCCCCAGGGTAGTGAATCAAGAACTAGAGAGCATAGGATCAAGGTCAGAAGAGAGACCTGGGGGGGGGGGGGCACCCTCTTCTCCTAGGGGGTGGCCTGTATATGGAATGAGCTGCCTTGGGAATTGGTTGAGACAGGTGCAAATAACAGCATTTAAAAGCCACTTGAATAGGTACATGGATGGGAAAGGTTTGGAGCAGCTGTTCTCAACCTTCGGTCCATGGTATTGGTACAAAAAAGGTTGGGAACCCCTGGTTTAGAGGCATATGGTCCAACACATGGGCAAACGGAATTGGCATAGGTGGCAATTCGGTTGGCATGGGCTAGCTGTGCTGCAAGACCTGGTTCTATGCTGTTGCTGTGCTGTGCATCCTGTTGACTGCAGTTTGGTGTGAAGGCTCATTATGGACCCTAGTGTTTAACTGCCTGCTGGGTTAGTTCCCAGAGAACATGGGCAAGAAAGAGGAACTGGTCAGAAACTTTTCTTTGGTTAAGGATGTGGGGCTGATGTCAGAACCATTGCAGACCATACTACCGGGCAGTGTCACGCATCTGATCAGTCTCCTTATTTGGCTTCACAACGATGCTAATCGTAAACATGGTTTGATGCTTTTTTTTCTGCTCCTTTCCTTTGCGGGTGACTCAAAGAGGCACAAGTTTCCACGGCATGCATCAAAGCTCCCTGGGGCTTTGGGTGTGAGTGTGAGTGTGTCAGACTCTAGGGGAGGGGGTGTTATTAAAAGAACCCAAACCTTGCACTCGCTCACCACATGTGTGTAGTGTAGTCACACATGGCTGCTTCATCTAACAAAATATCAAATTTTCTGATTTTGGGCAACTCGCTCTTTTTTATCTGCAGCAGAGCCGGACATTTCTGCCTGCCATATTTTTGGCTCATTCCATTTTTATCCTTACATTTTTAATATTCTCTTACTTACTAAGTATGTCTCATGACCCTCCCACCCCCTGCTCACAATCATTTGGTCTTTCCCTTTTGAAGATTGTTCCTTTGATTTACCGCTTCACCGCTCAATCTGCTGTTCCTGAATGAACCTCGTGTACGATAAAGATAACGACTTGATGTCTCAGTCTGCCCCGTCATGGCCCCTTGTACTTTATCTGTTTGCCTGCACTGCACATTCTCTGTAACTGCAACACTATATCCTGCACTCTATTTTTCCCTTCGACTACCCCAACATAGTTCTAATTTGTCCTGATGGCACGCAAGCAAAGCTTTTTGCTGGATCTCACATGACAATAACAAAACCAATGACCTTCTCTGCAATCTCAAACTACCTTTGCTCCCTCTGCCATGATTTCCCAGTGCCCAACCATCTTAATTCGACTTCCCATTCCCATGTCAATCCATGGCCACCTCTACTGCTGCAATGAGGCCACTCTAATGTTGGAGGAGCAACATGTCATATCGCATCTGGGTAGCCTCCAACCTGATGGCATGAACATCGAGTTCTCCAACCTACAATAATTTTTTCCCTCACCCCCTTCTTCTGCCATTCCCCGTTCTGACTCCCCTCCTACCCCTTCTCTTCTCCTCATCTGCTCATCACCTCCCTCTGGTGCCCTTCCTCCTTCCCATTTTCCAATGGTCCACTCTCCTCTCCTATTACATTCGTTTTTCTTCAGGCCTTTATCTTCTTCCACCTATCCCCTGCCAACTTCTCCCATCATCACCCTCTCCCCTATCCACCCACCTGCCTTCCTCACCTGGTCTCAGCTATCACCTGCCAGCTTGTATCCCTCCCCTCCTCCCGCACCTCATTGGGAAGTGATTGGAAACTGGTGGTCTCGGGGGAACTATTGGTGAAAGAGGACTGGAGGTCTATGTGTGAGGGAAAGGTTAGATTGATCTTGGAGTAGGCTAAAGGGTAAGCATAACATCATGGGCCGAATGGCCTGTGCTGGGCAGTAATGATCTATGTTCTTTGTTCTTTCAATCTCTGGCTTGAATATATGCCCTCTCAGGTAAAGAATTGCCCTGGACATTCTCTCTTCTCCCCTCTTCCATCAGATGGAAGGTACAAAAAAGCAGATACCACCAGACTTAAGGGCAGTTTCTACCCCCCCCCCCCCCCGTTATAGGACTGGTTCCCTCAGATGATAAGATGAACTCTTGACCTCACGATCTACCTTGTTCTGGCCATGCATCTCGTTTGGTTTTGTGTTCTATGAATCTCATGAGGAACGTGCAAACTCTGCATGCAGAGAGCGGCTGAGGTCGGGGTTGAGCTCAGGCCGGAGAACTAACTGCTGTTTCATTACCCCTGGGCTGTTTGCCTGTAGAGAGCAGATCTCAGCCCAGTCTCCTGCCAGCTCATCCCCTTGCTGTAAAGTTCTCGCTTGCCGTTCCTCACTTCTCTCCCACCTATCCAGATCCTCCTACACCAGGGGTTCCCAAACTTCTTTTATTATGCAAAAGGTCCGTGGAGCCCAGGTTGGGAGCCGCTCTCCTACACCCACCCTAACCCTCATCATCTTTTCCTTCCCCTCCTCCATCGCTCCCTCCCACAGTTACCATTTGCCCTCCCTATCTCCCTCCCCTTCTTCTCCTTTCAAGTACCATCGTCTTCAGCCCTTTGTCACCTCTCCTCTCACCTCCGAGCCTCTGTCACTATTGCCACCATCCTCTCCTCCGTCTGCCCATTACCCCTCCTCAGCTGGATCTACTCATCACTTGCTCGCTCTTGCTCCTCCCTTCCCTATCACCTCTTTACACTGACTGTCTCCCCTCTACCTTTCAGTTTATGTTAAGGGTCTTGACCCGAAATGTCAACTCTCCATTTCCCTTAGTACACGCACGCACGGGGACAACGAGAAACCTACCTGGAACAGTGTTACAGGCACAAAAGTAGCATCACATCATGCACAAATTCAACAAGGAGAATATACAAAACTTACACAAGAAAGAACATATTTAGGACCAAAAAAAGCCCAAATTGGTCATAGTGTTGCTGTTCTGAAGTAGTGGATAGGCTTGTGTCTGTTGGTTGAAGAAATGACTGGTTGAAGGGAAGTCTCTGTTCCTGAGCCTGGTGATTCAAAGTTCAAAGTAAATTTATTATCAAAGTACGTCTTAGTCATCATATTCAACCTTGAGATTCATTTTCTTGTGGGCATAGTCAATAAATTCATAATAGAATAATAATCATAATAGAATCAGTGAAAGACCACATCAACTTGGGCGTTCAACCGATGTGCAAAAGACAAAAAACTGTGCGAATACAAAAATAAAGAAATAATAATAAGTAAATAAGCAAAAATTATTGAGAACATGAGATGAAGAGTCTTTGAAAGTGAGTCCATAGAACAGTTCAGTGATGGGGTGAGTGAAGCTGAGTGAAGTTATGCCCTTTGATTCAAGGGTCTGATGGTTGAGGGGTCATTGAGGTGCGGGGCTTCATTCAGACGTCTGTACCTCCGGCTGTGAGAAGATGGCATGGCCTGGATGGTGGGCATCTTTGAAGATGCACATTGCTGCCTGGGGCAGTGTATCCTGTTGATACTACTGATGGTGGGGAGGAGTGTACCAATGATGTAGGGCACTCTGAGTTCTCTAGCATTTTGCGTGTTGCTCCAGGTTCCACCAACAGCTGTCTCTTGTGTCTATTCCACCTCTTTGTCTCTTTGAGTCCAATTGACCTTGAGCCTCCGCCCTCTGTCTCTTCCTCCAACTATTTTCTAAGAAGTGTGTTGTCCTTGGAGAAGTTCACGAGAATGATCCCAGATATGAAAGGGTTAATGTATGAAGAGTGCTCCACAGCTCTGGGCTTGTACTCCCTGGAGTTTAGAAGGGGGAATCTCATTGAAACGTATCGAATATTGAAAGGCCTCCATAGACTGGCTGCGGAGAGGATGTTTCCAATAGAGGGAGGGCCCAGTCTCAGAATAGAAGGACGTCCCTTTAGAACAGAGATGAGGAGGAATTTCTTTAGCCAGCCTGTGATGAATCTGTGGTATTCATTGTCACAGACATGGAGGCCAAGTCATTTGGTTTACTTAAAGCAGAGGCTGATGGGTTCTTGATCAGAAAGGGCTGCAAAGATTATGAGGAGAAGGCGTGAGAGGGATAAGTCCAATGGGCTGAATGGCCCTAATACAGCTTCTGTGTCTTATGGTCTTGTGGTTTTTACCCTTTTCAGGTGCCCGGAAGAAAGTCCGGCTCTACCAGTTCCTGCTGGAGCTACTGAAGAGCGGAGACATGCGGGACTGCGTGTGGTGGGTGGACCGGGAGAAGGGCACCTTCCAGTTCTCCTCCAAGCACAAGGAGATGCTGGCCCACCGCTGGGGCATGCAGAAGGGCAACCGCAAGAAGATGACCTACCAGAAGATGGCGCGGGCCCTGAGGAACTACGGCAAGACGGGCGAGATCCGGAAGATCAAGAAGAAGCTGACCTACCAGTTTGACGGCACGTTGCTGGGCCAGAAGAAGCTGGACTGTAAGGCCAGCTACATGCCCTAGAGACCCCGGAGAGAGCTGGAACAGAGTCTAAATTTCATAGAGACAAGAACGCCGGCTTTAACAAAGCATTTACTTCCTTCTTCCCTTTTGCAATGTGTTAGTTTGTCTGAAGAGAGCGCTGTTGAAATGATTGGCATCTTGTTTTCCCAGGCTCATGGGCCGCGCTCCGAGTAAAGCTGTAGTGACCTCGTTCTGCCACGTTGTTCAGAAGGTTAAAGGCGGTTGTTTGATAAATTGGGAAGCTCCCCCTTCCCCCCTAGGGGTAGATGGAGATAACTTTTGGGGTGCATGAGATGCGATGAGAAGCGATCAACTTAAAATTGTTAGCTCTTTCTCTCCAGAGGCTGCCTCGCCTGATATCTGCAGCGTTTTCTGTGTTTTCTTTTTATATATTAGTATAGGGGAGGGGGGTTTAAGTGGGTGGGGGAGGGAGGGAGGGGGAGTAGTGATTGTAAGTTCAGCGAGGGAGGAGAAACTGGGCGTACTCTTCAACCAATGAGCGAAGTTTGCAGGCACTCCCTTCGGCGAAGCCACGCTTCTGCCCCACCGAGCGAACCAAAAGTGGCAGTTGTGAACTCAATTGGCGATTTCCAGTCAGAGCCTGAAACCCCGCTCGCCAGGGCTTTGTCAGGGGTAGACAGGGGGGTGGGGGGCGGGGTCGCAGGTGTTGGGGCTCGGGCTCGCTACCCTCTTGGCCCTTTCCACTCCCTTATGTCCACTCTCTCTGATCCTGGCCCGACCTGAATCCGGATCGCTCCGGGACTAGAGGGTTATCATAAATACTGGAGTTTCTGTATATGCTGGAAATCCAGAGGTTTATCAGCACCCACCAGGTACGACTTGGAAGCCATAGGAGAAGAATCGTCCCATTCGGCCCATCGAGTCTGTTCCGCCATTCCATATCGGCTGATATTTCCCTCTCGGTCCTATTACCCTACCTTCTCCCTGTAATCTTTGATGCCACTGCTGTCTGCGTAGAAGTCCAAAAGAAAGTCCTTGTAACCCATCAAAGTGTTGAGTAAATCAGCAGATTTTAATTTTAAAAGCCGTTTTTAAAAAATTTTTAATTCTAATTTTAGTTTTAAAATTTGGATTTCTTAAAGCCGGCCCACAGAGAGTATTTGAGCACCGCCTCGGATTGATTCGATTGGTCTCATGCCCATCCATCACGCAAAGCCGATCCCCAAACCCCCGTTGGTCAACGCCCCATCAATCGGCCTTCCAGCTGTCCAATTGGGTATCTTGAATCGTTAAAGGGCGGGGGGGGGGGGGAGTATCCCTAATCACATGGGGCCATGGTCGATGGGGTCCTTGCTGGTCAATACGGGGCAAACTTAGAGGGTAAGTGACATCTCGGAGGGGCAGCGAGCGCCCAGCCCCCAGCTCTCGGTAGGGAGTCGATTTAAAATGAGCAAGAGTCTCACAGTGTTCGGTGTACATATTCAAAGTTGGCATTAAGTTGCTCAGGAGAGTCGATCCATTCTGGAGCCGCCGAGTGAGGGGCGAGCCGGGGGGGGGGGGGGGGGGGTCTCCTTCCCGGAGACAGCCGCAGAAGAAGCATTAAACGTGCGAAAGGATCCAGAGGAAACGGGGGCGGAAGCGAAGGATCAAATCGATAAAAATATCTCGACCAGGATGTTTGATGTAGCTGTATATATTCTTGAGGGGAGGTGTGGGTGGGTTTTGGAAACGAGTTTTGTATCATTAAGAATCCAAGCGGGGGTGGGGGGAGGTGGGGTCAGCTTCTGGTTTTGTTTTATGAGCCTTAATTATCTCTTAGTGTATTGTACAGAAAATGCCCTGCTTCGAACTGCCAAACTCTGCGTAAGAAACCAGTGCGTCTGGCTATCGAACGCCACGCACAGGTATGCCCGTTCACGGTCCCTGCTCCCACTGTCCTCGCAATACTGCCTTGAGGGAGTGTAGGGGGTCGGGAATATACGGGAGGAAAGCCAAGGTGGCGTCTAGCACCATCCCGTGTTGTAAATAAATGTAAATACCACACGTTTTACTCTCTTCTTACTAACTGTTCAGTCACGACAGGAATTTGATATGTTTGTATGTTTAAGAAGATTAAACAGAGAATCCAAGTTTAACAGCGGTGGTCAGTCTTTGTCATTAGTTGCAGTGCCCGGCACAGAAGCTGTCTCTCTGGCTCAGAGTCTGCCCTGACCATTAACCGTGAAACACACACACACACACACACACACACACACACACACACACACACACACACACACACACACACACACACACACACACACACACACACACACACACACACACACACACACACACACACACACACACACACACACACACACACACACACACACACACACACACACACACACACACACCAGGTCAAGCAGCATCTATGGAGAGGAATAAACAGCCGACGTTTCAGGCTGAGACACACCGTTCATACTAATCGCCACTTTCCCATTCCCCATTCCACCAACCACCAAACATTAACCCACCAACCTGCGTGTCTTTGGGCTGTGAAGGAAACTCCAGCCGGTCACAGAGGGAGAACGTGCAAACTCCACACTGACAGCGTGAGCGGTCGGGATCTAACCAGGGCCTCTGCACCTGAGAATCAGCAGTTCTACTGTATCAACCAATTTACACATCTAACGCTGGGGAAACAATGGGAATTTATTGATATTTCTCTATTTTTCTGTGTTGGAGTGTGGCCAAGTGGCATTAGTCTAGTGATCTGAAGGTCACTAGTTCGAGCTTCAGCTAAGCCAATGTGTTGTGTCCTTGAGCAAGGCACTTAACCACACATCGGCCCTTGCTCTTCCCTTGGACAACATCGGTGGCGTGGAGAGGGGAGACTTGCAGCTTGGGCAACTGCTGGTCTCCCGTACAACCCTGCCCAGGCCTGCGCCCTGGAAACTCCAGGCGCAGATCCATGGTCTCTCGAAACTAACAGGTGCCTATTCTGTATTTTTTCCCAAAATAAATTTTAATGGAGGTTCAATAAATTTTAATTGGTGTCATTAAAGATAGCATTGAAAGGCTGCAGGAGGATGCTACCAGGACTGGGGGGGCTTGAGTTATAATGAGAGGCTGGGACTGGAGCGAAGAAGGCTGACAGGCGACTTTATTAAACCGCGAGGGGCAGAGATAGGGTGAACGGTCACACTCTTTGACCCTCCCCCTGGGATGGGGGAGGGTGAAACTGGAGGGCACGGGTTAAGGTGGGAGAGGAAAGATTTAAAAGGAGGATGGTGGATGTAGGGAATGCGCCGCCGGGGGAACGCAAAGGCGGGTATTACAATTAAAAGACATCTGGATGGGAACGGTTTAGAGGGTTATGGACTAAACACAGGCAAATGGAATTATCTTGGATAAACATCTTGGCCAGCATGGATGAGATGGGCTGAAGGGCCTGTTTCTGAGCTCTGTGACTCTGCCATTCACATATCACTTCCAACTGTATCCTATATAGCACAGTGACTTGAATTTTCTTTACACAAACTGCATGAAATACAAGTTTGTGACTTATATTTTAATAAATTTTCATCAAATTATATTTTATTCCTAAAATACACAACACTTGTAATTGTTAACAACACGCAAAAAGCTGGAGGAACCCAGAGGATAAGGCGTACAGTGTGAAATGCCTTTCCCTATGTTTATTATAACTCTTCAAATCTACACTTACAGCATGTCCACACCATTCCTTGTTCTTCCTTGAATCAAGATGTACTCTTAGACCATAAGACATGAGGCACAGGGGCAGAATGAGGACATTCAGCCCATCGAGTCTGCTCCACCATTCCATCATGGCTGATTTATTATCCCTCTCAAACCCATTCTCCTGCCTTCTCCCCGTAAACTCTTGACGCCTTTACTAATCAAGTTGAACCTATCAACCTCTGCTTTAAATATACCCAATGACTTATCATCCCCAGCCACCTGTGGCAATTCATTCCAAAGATTCACCACTCTTTGGCCAAAGACATTCGTCCTCACCTCTGTTCCAAATGGATGTCCCTCTTTTCTGATCCCTCTGGTCCGAGACTTCCCCACTATAAGGAACATCCTCTCCACATCCATTCTATCTAGGCCTACCAATATTTCATAGGTTGCAATGAGATTCCCCCTCCACCCCACCATTCTTCTAAACTCAAGTGAGTACAGGTTTGGAGCTGTCAAACGCTCCTCATATGTTAACCCTTTCATTCCTGGAATCATTCTCATGAACCTCGTCTGGACCCTCTCCAATGCCAGCACATCCTTTCTTACATAAGGTGCCCAGAACTGTTCACAATGCTCCCAAGTGCGGTCTGAACCACGCCTAATAAAGCCTCAGCATTACATCCTTGCTTTTATATCCTAGTCCTCTTGGAATGAATGATGAATGCTAATATTGCATTTGCCCTCCTTACCACCACCTAAACCTGCAAGTTAACCTAGACAGGGCCCAGATTTGAGACTGTGGCCCTTCCCCAAGGAGCCTTTACACTGGCTACACCAAGTTTTAGTTCATTTCTCAGAACGTACGCTGGAGTGTGCTCGCTGGTTCACCTACGGATGTCTCCTTACGTTGGAAGACCAGCAGGTTTTGGGCAGATCAGAACTCTCATTTCACCGAGTTGGTAATCTTCCAGCAACCCTTAATACCTGTCTCGGCACATGTCCTGGGGAAGACCTTTAGACATATAAGACATAGGAGCAGAATTAGGCCATTGCCCCATTGAATCTGCTCTGCTATTCAATCATAGCTGACTTATTTTCCCTCACAAACCCTTCTCATATCATTTCTCCATAAAATTTGACACCCTGACTAATCAAGAACCTATCAACCTCTGCTTTAAATATACCCAATGACTTGGCTTCCACAGCCATCTGAGGCAATGAATTCCACAGATTCATCACCCTTGGACTAGAGAAATTCCTCATCTCTGTTCTTAAGGGATATCCTTCTATTCTGAGGCTCTGCCCTCTGTTTATAGACTTCTCACTATTGGAAACATCCTGTCCACATCTCCTCTGTCTTGGCTTTTCAACATTTGGTCCGATTCTTCTAAACTTCAGCAGGTACAGGACCGGAGCCATCAAAAGTTGCTCACACATGAACCCTTTCATCCTCAGGATTATTCTCCTTTGGAACATCCCGGAGAGAGAGTTACATAGCTGCCTAGAGTAAACTTGGCAAGGATCACGGTATCCTGGTGGAGATCTTCAGGAAACACACAGTTCTGAAGGAGTTCGAGGCTGGTTTAATCCTCTGCAGCAAGGATTAGACCAGCAGCTGTCTCCTCGAGAGCAGCATGCAGTGAGCTTGAAACTCCAGCTTAGAACCAGGTCTACTATCACTGACATATATTGTGAAATTTGTTTAGCAGTACAGAGCAAGGTGTAAGAAAATTATTATAAATTAAAATGGGAAATGTAAAAAGATGTATAAGCATTGCAAAAAGATAGCAAATAGTGAGGTAGAGTTCATGGGTCATTCAGAAATCTCTTCTTTATTTATATGTTGAAATACAGTGCGGCACCCAGAAACCCCCAAGTTAACACTAGCCTATTCACGGGACAATTTACAATGACCAATTAACCGACCAACTGGTACATCTTTGGACTGTGGGAGGAAGCCCACGCGGTTACGGGGAGAAAATACAAACTCCTTACAGGCAGCGGCGGGAATTGAACCCAGGTCACTGGTACTGTAAAGTGTTGTGCTAACCACTACACTACCGTGCCTTAGCAGCGGGGAAGATTCTGTTCCTAAAATGTTGAGTATGTGTCTTCAGGCTACTGTACCTCCTACCTGATGGCAGTAATGAGAAGAGAGCATGTTCCAGATGGTGAGGGTCCTGAATAAAGGATGCTGAGGGACTGCCTTTGAAGGTGACCTTAATAATGGGGAGGCTAATGTCTGTAATGAAGCTCGCTGAGTCTACAACCCTCTGCAGCTTTCTCAAATCCTGTGCATTGGAGCCTTCATACCAGACAAACAGTCCGAATGCTCTCCATACTACATTTGTAGAAACTAGTGTCCTTGTTGATATATACAAATCTCAATAGACAATAGGTGCAGGAGTAGGCCATTCGGCCCTTCGAGCCAGCACTGCTGTTCACTGTGATCATGGCTGATCATCCACAATCAGTACCCTGTTCCTGCCTTCTCCCCCATATCCTTTGACTCCGCCACCTTAAAGAGCTCTGTCTTACTCTTTCTTGAAAGCATCCAGAGAATTGGCCTTCACTGCCTTCTGAGGCAGAGCATTCCGTAGATCCACAACTCTCTGAGTGAAATTTTTTTTTCCTGAACTCTGTTCTAAATGGCCTACCCCTTATTCTTAAACTGTGGCCTCTGGTTCTGGACTCCCCCAACATCAGGAACATGTTTCCTGCCTCTAGCGTGTCCAATCCCTTAATAATCTTATATGTTTCAATCAGATCCCCTCTCATCCTTCTAAATTCCAGTGTATACAAGGAATATACAGTGTCTACATCTCCCTAAAGCCTTAATGAAATATAATCACTGGCATGTCTTCTTTGTAATTGCATCAATGGTAGATCTTCAGATACTTTGACACCCAGGTACTTGAAGCTCTCATCTTTTCCACTGCTGAGAGCTAGTGTGTGCCCTCCTGACTTCTCCTTCCTGAAGTCCACAATCTATGTGCAGGGGAGAGAACTTACTTAGTTCTTTCTTAACTAATCAAGGTCTTGGTTGGGGAATAAACAGTTGATGTTTCAGGCTGAGACCCTTCATCAGGACTGGATAGGAAATTAGAACAAGAAGGTGGTGAGGGGGAGGAGTACAAGCTGGCCTGAGATAGGTGAGAACGGGTGAGGGGGAAGGTGGGCGGGTGTAGGAAGCAGGGAGGTGATAGGTGGAAAAGGTAAAGGACTGAAGAAGAAGGAGCAATCTGATAGGAGTGGACCAGGGAATGAAGGGGAGGAGGAGGGAAGTAATGGACAGGTAGGGAGAAGGAAAGGGGTGAGGGGGAACCAGAAAGAGGAATGGAAAAAGAGAGAAGGAGGGAGGGGAGAAATTATTGGGAGTTAGAGAAATTGATGTCCGCGCCATCAGGTTGGAGGCTACGCAGAGGAATTGGAGGTGTTGCTCCTCCAAATTGAGTCTGGCTTCATCACCACGGCAGAGGAGGAGGCCATGGATGGGCATGTATGTGCCAGAATGGGAAGTCAAATTGATATGGGTAGTCACCTTTTTCAGCAGACAGAGTGACCTTCCACATCTCCCATTGCTGATCTGCCCTCTAAGCTCTTGTTGTTTCTCCTTTCCCTCCAACCTCTACTACCCTCTGTCTATCCACCTTCCCCACATTACTCCCATCACTTGACCCTCCACCCTCTCCCTCTCAATTCACTCCTTTATTTCCCTTGGATTCCTGCTTTCGGAATGCTGGAAAACAGGCATGTGAGGTACAGGAGGAGAAGAAGCCACGGGAAGCAGTGAAGACATCAGGAATTATTTTCATGGAGTTGTAAATGATAGGGGAATTCAATGGGAGCTTCCCACTGTCCGGGTGATTAGGAACCGTCTGTAATGGAGTCAATGGGATCGTCTCCAGAGGAGGATGATTCTGGGGGATGAAAGGGTTAATAAACGAGGAATGTTTGATGGATTAGCAAAAGTTAATGGTTGTCTCTTACAGTTGAAGGAGATGTCATATCAGGAAGTAAAGAAATTGCGGAGAAATTAAACAAATATTTTGAGTCAAAGTCAGAATATATGTCTCAATATGGACAAGACCAAAGAGGCGATTGTGGACTTCAGGAAGGTGGAGGTTGACCTCTCCATATTGCAGGTCAATGGTCCCTCGGGGCGAGAGTCAGGAGCACCAAGTATCTTAGAGTGCACGTCACGGACGATCTCACCTGAACCAGGTGACTACCTGCACTACCTCTATAGCCAAGAAAGTACAGCAGCGCCTCCACTTCCTGAGAAGATTGAGGTGAATGAGGCTCCCCCCCCAATTCTAACCACCATTAAGAGTGTCCTGACCAGCGCCTGGTATGGAAATTTCAAGGCATCTGACCACAAGACCCTGTGAGGAGTGCTGAGAGAATCATCGGTGTCTCTCTCCCCCTCCGACTAGGACGTACACCAAAGTACTGCATGAGCAGAGCCCTCAGTGTGGTCAGGGAACCCTCTAACCCCTCCCTCAATCTCTTTGACTCTTTGAGATACCACAGTATAAGGACTGTGGGACTGGGGTAACAGCTTCTTCCCCCGGGCTGTGAGACTTCTGAACATCTTGTTACCCAGTAAACTTCATTTATGACAGTGCCAGTAATGGTGTATATTTAGCCATATGTCAGATGTACACTTTAAGTCAACTTGTATTAATACAGAATAGTTTTTTTATCTGTTAGTATTACTTTACGTGCTGTGTGTGATATATGTACTGTGTTCTTCACCTTGGTTCCCGAGGAAAGTTGTTTCATTTAGCTGTGTACAACTGAATGGCAGTAAACTTGAACTTGAACAAGGCACCACATAAAGACCAGGGGGCACAGTTCAGAATAGAGGGACGTTCATTTAGTACAGAGACAAGGAGGAATTTCTTCAGCCAGAGGGTGGTGAATCTGTGAAACTCTTTGCCACAGATGGCTAAGGAGGCCAGGTCATTGGGTACATTTAAAGCAGAGGTTGAAAGGTTCTTGATTAGTCACGGCATCGAAGGTAGGGGTGAAGGCAGGAGGATGGGGTTAAGAGGGAATAATGAATCAGCCATGATCAAATGGTGGAGAAGACTCGATGGGCCGAATGGCCTAATTCAGCTCCTCTCTCGTATGGTCTAAAATTATAAACCTGGAGGGACTGCCACGTGAATGGGTGGGATTGGTGTGTGAGATGCAGGGATGGTGGGAACACGGTGAATTTGGTGGAGGGTGAGCATGGTAGGTTTAGTCAGGCCTTGGTGGCGGTAAGAGTATTATTGGACTGGACGCAGAAGTCGAGAGGTTATCGATCAATTATATGGGGTAGTAGCAAGCCCAAAATGGGTGGACTCTGTACACGAGTGGTCTCCTTATTCAAGGGAGGATGTAAATGAACTGAAGGCAACTTGGAGAAGGCTTACTAGGTGGATACCTACAAGAGTTGGATTATCTTACAAGGAAAGACCCATATACATTTAGAAAATGAGAGAAAGCTTGCATGAGCCATATAAGACCCTGAGGGATTTGATGGGGAGAATTTGGACAATCTTTCCAAAAGGATTGGCAAAAGGTGCAGGGGGTTGTTAACTCAACCAGCTCCAACATGGACACAACCCTTCACCTGTTGCACCATCAATAACTCTCGGAGACGGGAGGCGAACGATAGGCTTTTATTAGCTGCAAGACACTACGATTAGCAGCAAGAGACCACCACACAACATCCTGGAGACTGAGGGAGGAGCAGTGCCTCCAATCGCCTTTATACAGGGGTCAGTGGGAGGAGCCACAGGAGCAGTCAGCGGGGGGGCGTGTCCAGACAGGTATATGTAGTTCACCACAACACCCCATCAAGGACATCTTCAAAAGGCGATGCCCCCATCATTAAGGACCCTTCCAGTCCAGGGCATGCCCTCTCCTCTCACCGCTACCTTCAGGAACGGAAGTACAGGAGGGTGAAGAACCGCACTCAACATTTCAGGAGCAGCTTCTTCCCCTCCGCCATTAGATTTCTCAACTGGCAATGAACCCTATCTCACTACTTGCTCTCCCTTTGCATTGCTAATTTATGTATTTTTTTTATTGTAACTTACAGTAATGTTTTATGAATTGCGATGTACTGCCGCCGCAAACGACATATGTCTGACTTTGAAAGTGGGAGAATCCCAGTCCGGGGAATCACTGTTCGAAATAAGACCCTGGCATTTAAGACACAAATGATGTGAGTTTTTTCCCCTCTTGGAAGTCATACGTGTGTGGAATATGCTTCTGTAAAAATCCATACCACACTTACAAGGAGCGCTGCCGCAAGAAAGCAGCATCCATCACCAAAGACAACCACCATCAAGGCCGCGCTCTCTTCTCTCTATTAACATTCGCAAGGAGGTACAGGAGCCTTAGGTCTCACTCCACTGGGTTCAGGAATGGTTATTACCTCGCAATTAGCAGGCTCCTGACACAGTGCGGACAACTTCACTCACATTAATGCTGAACCGTCTCCACAACCCATAAATTCACTTTCGAGGACTCTGCAGCTCTTGTAACTCTCTTACTGGGGCTCGTCTACAAACCTGGCTCATTAACTAACTCTGCTAAAAAAAAAACAACAACCACGTGACTCAGCCACCTTCTAGAAGCAACGCACATCTAGGGTCGGCATGGTTTGGGTTCAACCGAACAGGAAAGTTGGGATGTTCTGGGGAAGGGGCGTGAATTGTAATGAATGCTGTGTAAATACTGTCCATGCGAAGATAGCGTTTGCCGGAAAAATAACAGATCGTACACAATCACAAAGGAAATATATTTACCAATGTTTCAACTTTAGTAAACAGTTAATGGAAAAAGAAAATAAAAATAAAAGGGCCCATCACAGTTAAAGCAGTCCAACAGAACATAGAAACACAGAAAACCTACAGCACAATACAGGCCCTTCGGCCCACAATGCTGTACCGAACATGTACTTACTTAGAAATTACCTAGGGTTACCCACAGCCCTCTATTTTCCTAAGCTCCGTGTACCTGTCCAGGAGTCTCCTAAAAGACCCTATCGTATCTGCCTCCACCACCGTCACCGGCAGCCCATTCCACGCACTCACCACTCTCTGCGTAAAAAAACTTACCCCTGACATCTCCTCTGTACCTACTTCCAAGCACCTTAAAACTGTGCCCTCTTGTGTTAGCCATTTCAGCCCTGGGAAAAAGCCTCTGACTATCCACACGATCAATGCCTCTCATCATCTTATTCCCCTCTATCAGGTCACAACATTCCTTGGTTGGGCAAACGGCTCCTTATCCAAAGCCAAAGCACTATTCTATTAAGCTTACTAGCAGGACACACTGCGTTTGCAAAAATCTGCTAAGATACAAATACCTCACAGCACAGCAGTAGAAATCTTAACCAGAGCATCACCCTCATGGTCTCAGTATTATTTATTTACCTTTTTTATTATTTTCATGATCAGTCTTCTTTTGCAGACTGGTTGTCACTTATAGCTTTTCATGAATTCTTTTGTTCTTTTTAAAAAAATTTCTGTTAAATGCCTGCAAGAAAATAAATCTCAAGTTAGTATATAGTGGCATATACATTGACCTTGGAACCCTAATTTTTCCCCTTACAGTGAGGCAGGGTCTGTTTCAGTTGAGTTCAGCAGAGGGAGATATTGCACAGGGTTTGGTACTGGATGTTGACTGGTGATCTTTCACCAGGGCAGCACAATAGTGTAGTGGTTAGTGCAGTGCTTTACAGTGACAACCATCGCTGATCGGGGTTCGATTCCCGCCACTGTCTGTAAGGAGTTTGCACGTTCTCCTTGTGACCGCGTGGGTTTCCTCAGAGTGCTCTGGTTTCCTCCCGCACTCCAAAGAGCGACAGGTTGGGTTAGTAAGTTGTGGGCGTGCTATGTTGGTGCTAGAAGCATGGAGACACTTCCGGGCCGCCGGCAGCACACCCTCAGACTGTGTTGGATGTTGACACAAAGATATGTATGTTTCCATAACACCTCTCAACCTCATTCTCCTACCCTTTCCCCAATAACCTGTCACACCCCGACTAATCAAGAACCTATCAACCTCCACCTTAAGTACACTCAATGACCTGGCCTCCACAGCCACCTGTGGCAATGAATTCCACAGATTAATCACCCCCTGAAATTTCTCCTCATCACTGTTTTAAAGTGACGTCCCTCTATTCTGAGGCTGTGCCCTCTGGTCCTGGACTCCCCCTCCATAGGAGACATCCTCTCCATGTTCACTCTATCTAGGCTTTTCACGACTCAATAGGTTTCATTGAGATCCTACCTCATTCTTCTAATGAGTTAAGGCCCACAGTCATCAATCACTCCTCAGACGATATGCCTTTCATTCCCAGAATAATTTTTGTGAACTTCCTCTGAACCCTCTCCAATGTCAGCACATCCTTTCTTAAACAAGGGGCCCAAAACTGCTCACAATACTCCGAGTGAGGCCTCGGCATTCCAGCTTTGCTTTTACATGCTAGTCCTCTCGAAATGAATGCTAACACTGCATTTGCCTTCCTCACCACTGAGCCAGCCTGCAAGTTAACCTTCAGGGAATCCTGCAAAGGACTCCCAGTGCACATGACAGATAAAGCTAATCCCTTTCCAGTTAGAGATCGGGGATCAAGTTAGGAGATAGTCGACGCCCTTCACTGGTATCTCCCCTCTATTTTTCAATTCAGATAGAGGGTATTGAATTGAAACGTTAACCGTCCATTTCCCACCACTGACATTCCATCTCCTTCTCAGCATCCTTTGCTCCCGCCTCATGAATCATTCCCAATGGACGGCATTTCATCCGTTTGTTCGAGACCATTTGGTTGAGGAAGACATGGCACCAGCACTCAATCCCAATGCCATTAACACAGGCTCGTACACAGACTTACACAGATACATGTGGAAGTTTGGAGGCCTGCACTGCCACACACACGGAGCCTGTACACACAGGCATTTACACATATGCCCAATCGGACTGTGTGCAGACATAACCACTGGGGTGACATAGAGAACACATGTGACGTGCACAATCTCTTAGTATAACATTATGACCATTATTGAACTGACAATGCTCAGATAATCTCTTCAATTCAGTCATGTACACTGAAATGGACTCCCCTAGCTTTTTTATTCTGCTAATGAAACCTAAAGCGATCTGCAATCAGCAATGGCTTCAGTTCTAAGTGTTCCTGCATCACTTTTACAATAGCAGCAAAGCTAATTTCTGATGGTTTGGTTGGAGCCAAACTTCAAAACAAACTGTACATCTTTAAAGCCAATGCACTCACTTCACATTGGCTATTTCATTTGCTTCAAAATACTGTTGAATTTGCTCAGTGTATAAAATCCAGTTATCTGTTGTGTAATCAAATGTGTCAATCTTTCTGATGTATCCAGCCTTTTCTGCTTTTTTTAAGATTATTATCACCCGGCACTTATTCCTTATGAACCCGTGAATTTTTCTGTTAATTGACTTTTTAAAAAACTCTGTTGTCTTCCCTTCCAAAGATTACGTACTGCACTGCTTTTAACTTGATCATTCCTTGCCGCGTTTTTTTAAATTTTGAAAACCTTGCTGCACTTTAACAGCTCAGTGGCTGCCTCAGGTTCATTTTAAAAATGCCCCTTTGCCAAAGATCTGTTTTGTAAATTCAAAACGTTAAAGTAATTCACAGGAAGACACGGGAGTCCGAAATGCGGGTCTAGTTTTTAGTTTACTTTAAGCAAGGTGTGATGATGCATGCAATTAAAGCATTTTTTACATAAAACCTGTAATTAATTATTTAAACAGACAAGAATGCTTCAACTATATATACACACGAGATTACTCAAATATTATTGAAATATTAAATACACAACAGTTGAGGGGAGAAGGCAGGAAAATGGGGTTGAGAGGAATCATAAATAGGAATTTGTACATTCCCCCCATGACTGCTTGGGTTTCCTCCAGGTGCTCCAGTTTCCTCCCACAGTCCCACAGTTAACCTACCAACCATGCTGGTTGGTAAGGTTAATTGGTCATTGTGAATTGTCCCATGATTAGGCTAGGGTTAAATCAGGGGACTGTTGGGTGGCTCGGTTCAGAGGGCCAGAAGAGCCTATTCCGCACTGTATCTCAATAAGTAATAAACAAATCAGACACGATGCAACGGGAGAGCAGGCTCGATGGGATGAATGGCGTAATTCTGCTCCTATGGCACAGACACCCAAAAACAAGTAAGCTTTGTGACTCAAAATCACATGCTATACTACTCGTAAGTCTCACACACACACACACACACACACACACACACACACACACACACACACACACACACACACACACACACACACACACACACACACACACACACACACACACACACACACACACACTACATCTACAACAAAGTTATACCAGTATCTCTAATTTCTTCGGCGGTTAAGGAGGTTGAACTTGTTACCGGACACTCGAGCAAACTTCTACAGATGTACTGCTGAGAGTGTCCTGATTGGTTGCATCACGGTCTGGTACGGCAATTCGAATGCGCAAGACCACAAGAAGCTGCAGAGAGTGGCGGACTCTGCCCAGCACATCAAAGGCTCATCCCTCCCCTTCAGAAATATCTATACGAGACGCTGCCTCAAGCTGTCAAAGTGAAGTTCATCGCCATCTGCACAAGTCCACGTAATGTGCAATGAAGGACTTACCTGCAGCGCCATCACAGTCACTGAGCGTCAGATAAGCAGCGTTCACTAGGAAAACAAGTCTCCACAAGTGTCAGATCGGCCTGTTCTTGAACCTGGTGGTGTGGGGCTTCAGGTTTTTGTACCTCCTGCCCGATGGGAGCTGTGAGAAGATGGCAAGGCCCAGGTGGTGGGGATCTTGATGATGGACGTTGCCTTCACGAGGTAGCACCTCCAGTAGATATGACCGATGGTGAAGAAGGATGTGTCGGTGACGTGAATAGCTCCTTCCCTTCAACCATCCGGTTCTTGAATCAACCAGCACAACCCTATTTATTTCTTAAACACAAAATACTCTGTAGATGCTGGGGTCAAAGCAACACGCACAACATGCTGGAGGAACTCAGCAGGTCGGGCAGCATCCGGGGAAACGAACAGTCAATGTTTCGGGCCGAGACCCTTCGTCAGGACTGAAGAGGGAGGGGGCAGGGGCCCTATAAAGAAGGTGGGGGGAGGGTGGGAAGGAGAAGGCTGGTAGGTGCCAGGTGAAAAACCAGCAAGGGGAAAGATCAAGGGGGGGAAGCAAGGAGGCAATAGGCAGGAAAGGTGAAGAAGGAATGTAAGGGGAAAGCTCTATGGGTAGTAGAAGAAGGCAGAGTCATGAGAGAAGTGATAGGCAGCTGGAGGAGGAGGCAGAGTGAAACTGGGATGAGGGATGGGAGAGGGAGGGAATTACCGGAAGTTGGAGAACTCAATGTTCATGCCAAGGGGCTGGAGACTACCCAGACGGTATAAGAGGTGTTGCTCCTCCAACCTGAGTTTGACCTCATCGTGGCAGTGGAGGAGGCCGTGGATGGACATATCCGAATGGGAAGGTGAAGCAGAGAGAAAGCTCCTCCACAGACAGCCACGAAACAAAGAAAACCATGGAACCCCTTCACAGAGGAAAAAAAACATCAAACCACCCCCGCCACGCGCAAAAAACAAATCGGGCAAGCGGCATCAAGAACGTCAACCCCCCCACAAGCAAAAAAAAAACAAATAACGCAATCGGTCAGCTTCGAAATGACAACTGAACAATAAGATGTCCCCTTGATTTCATAAATCTACGTCTTTATGGCCTTGTCTGCCTGTGCTCGACTTTCTCTGTAGCCGGAACACTTTGATCTGCGTTCTGCTGTTGCTCTTCCCCACGGATGCGATGGACTGATCTGTATGGGCAAAACAAAGTTTTTCACTGAGCCTTGGTGCTGGCACGGTTAGTGTATTGCTGGTTTCAATTCCCGCTGCTGTCCGTAAAGAATTTGTGTGTCCTCCCTGATGCACCATCAATAACTCTCGGAGACGGGAGGCGAACGATAGGCTTTTATTAGCAGCAAAACGGGGCACAGCATCTCGGAGACTGAGGGAGGAGCAGTGCCCCAATCGCCTTTATACAGGGGTCCGTGGGAGGAGCCACAGGAGCAGTCAGCGGGGGGGGGCGTGTCCAGACAGGTATACATAGTTTACCACACACCCCGTGTGGGTTTCCTCTGGGTGCTCTGGTTTCCTCCCACAGTCCAAACATGCATGGGTGAGTCAGTTAATTGGTCACTAGGTGGACTCGAAGGGCCCATACCAGGCTGTATCTCTAAATAAATGCAATATAAATTAAAACCTGTGACAATAATAAAGCCAAACATGAGGAAATCTGCAGATGCTGGAAATTCAGGCAACACACACTAAACACAAAAATACAACTGCAGATGCTGTGGATCAAAGAATACGTACACGACGCTGGAAGAACTCAGCAGGTCAGGCAGCATCTGTGAGGAAGTCCGGAGAGAGAGAGTTCATTGTCTGCCGGGGGCTGGTGCCCATGTCCGGGGGCCGTGGAGCCAGTTGGGGTCGGAGTCCGAGGCGGATGATAAAGTCCGGAGAGAGAGAGTTCATTGTCTGCCGGAGTTCATTGTCTCACAGATGCTGCCTGACCTGCTGAGTTCTTCCAGCGTCGTGTACGGATTCTCTAACACACACAAAATGCTGGTGGAACACAGCAGGCCAGGCAGCATCTATAGGGAGAAGCACTGTCGATGTTTCAGGCCGAGACCCTTCGTCAGGACTAACTGAAAAAAGAAATAGTAAGAGATTTGAAAGTAGGAAGGGGAGACCCGAAATGATAGGAGAAGACACGAGGAGTGGGGTGAAGCTAAGAGCTGGAAAGGTGATTGGCAAAAGGGATACAGAGCTGGAGAAGGGAAAGGATCATGGGACGGGAGGCCTAGAGAGAAAGAAAGGGAGAGGGGAGCACCAAAGGGAGATGGAGAACAGGCAAAGGGTGATGGGCAGACAGAGATAAAAAAAGAGGGGGGGGGAATAAATAAATCAGGGATGGGGTAAGAAGGGGAGGAGGGGCATCAACGGAAGTTAGAGAAGTCTATGTTCACGCCATCAGGTTGGAGGCTACCCAGATGGAATATAAGGTGTTGTTCCTCCAACCTGAGTGTGGCTTCATCCTGACAGCAGAGGAGGCCGTGGATAGACACATCAGAATGGGATAATAGTAATGCCAATTTACCAATGTCGAGGTTGGGAAGGAACACTCGCCATTCAGTCATTAGGCCATGGGATGGCGCTGTCCCTCTCTGCCTGTCCCGCTCTGCCGGAATCCGCGGCCTGGCAGCTGTGCGATGTTGAAGGAAGCCTCTCCTCTCAGAGCAGCCTGACCCGCACATACAAATTCTCAACACGCGTTCCCAGCGGGCACTCTGCATTGCCAAGCATGCTTCACTGTCGGAAACAATTTAAACAAAAGCAGCTGCAAGGAAAGGTTATGTTAAGCAGGGATAGTGTTCTTCAGGGCTGTACCTGGAAGGGCAGATTTCAGATCAGCATACCCCGGCTGTCCATCACTGTGACGTTAGAGTGAGCTATGCTCAGTGGCCACTTTATTAGGCACGTCAGTACACTGGCTCGTTAATGCAAGTATCTAATCAGCCAATCATGTGGCAGCATAAAAGCATGTGGACAAGGTCAAGAGGTTCAGGGGGACATGGAATGGGGGGGGGGTGCGAAATGTGATTTTGACCGTGAATTGATTGTTGGTGCCAGACGGGGTGGTTTGAGTACCTCAGCACCTGCCGATCTCCTGGGATTTTCACGCACAGCAGTCTCTAGAGTTTACAGAGAATGGTGTGAAAAACAAACAAAACAAAAATCATCTGGCGCGTGGCAGTCCTGTGGGTGAAAAAGCCTAATGAGAGAGGTCAGAGGAGAACGGCCAGACTGGTTCAAGCTGGCAGGAAAGTGACAGTAACTCAAACAACCACACATTCGCTCTGGTGTGCACAGCACGTCGAACCTCGAAGTGGACGGGCTACAGCAGCAGAAGACCATAACCGGGTTCCTCTCTTGAACCTATTAAAACAGCCACCGAGTGTATATCAGACTGTTGAAGTTTTCAATGGATTCCAACACTTCATCCCCCTGGGGTAGGTCTGCAAACTCTGGTAACTCTATCTCCTGGCATTATGCCAGAATGCCCTGTTTAAAATTCTTCCTAATTAAGTATATCATTTCTCTATATCTGTCCATTTAAATCATTTTAATCAGACCATAACAAGATCATCTCTTAACCTTCTATGCCCTGGGGACAGTGGCTTATTATATGAAATCTGTCCTCATAATTTCAAGCTTCTAGCTCTGAAGTCAATCTGATGACCACATGCCCACTCCATGACCAACACGGTAAATACTTGACTTAAGAATGTTCTGTTTATCAGTTTTCACTATAGTGCTATTTGCAATGTGTATGTGACATACACATGTTCACCATAACTTCCAACTCTTCACATAAATGCCAGAACACATTTCACACAAATTTATAAAACTTAGTTCCATGAAATATTTTTCGGGGATCAAAAATCTCCTTTAAGTATCAAGGGACGAGTGTCCCTTCCTGAGGTCCCTAACTGAGCCTGCCATACACTCAGAGGCCACTTTATTAGGTACGCCCCTCTGACCTCTCTCATTAAGTTGTTTTAACCCGCAGAAACTGCCGCTTACTGGGTGCTTTTTTTGTTGCACCATTTGCTGTAAACTTTACGGACTGTTGTGTGTGAAAGTTCAAGGAATCAGCAGTTTCTGAGATACTCCATCAACAATCATTCCACAGTCAAAATCACTACCCAATTTCCCCTCGGGATCAATAAAGTATGTCTGTCTGTCTGTCTGTCTGTCACATTTCTTTCCCATTCTAATGTTTGGTCTGAACAACAACTGAACCTATAAGACCATAAGATATAGGAGCAGAATTAGGCCATTTGGCCCATCAAGTCTGTTCTGCCATTTCATCGTGGCTGATCCATTTGCCCTCTCAGCCTCCAGCTCCTGTCTTCTCCCCATATCCCCTTATGCCCTGACCAATCAAGAATCTATCAGTCTCTGCCTTAAATATACCCAATGACTTGTCCACCAAAGCCACCTTTGGCAAAGAATTCCACAGATTCACCATTCTCTGGCTAAAGAAATTCCTCCTTGTCTCCATTCTCAAAGGACACCCCTCTATTCTGAGGCTGTGCCCTCTGGTCTTAGACTCTCCCACCATAGGAAACATACTCTCTACATCCACTCTATCGAGGCCTTTCAACATTCGATGGGTTTCAATAAGGTCACCCCTCACACTTCTGAATTCTAGTGAATACAGGCCCAGAGCCATCAATCGCTCTTCATATGTCAAGCTTCTCATTCCTGGAATTATTTTTGTGAACTTCCTTTGAACCCTCTCCAATGTCAACACATCCTTTCTTAGATCAGAGGCCCAAAACTGCTCACAATACTCCAAGTGAGGCATCAGCAGTGCTTCATAAAACCTCAACATTACATCCTTGCTGTTATATTCTAGTCCTCTTGAAATGAATGCTTTCATTGCATTTGCCTTCCTCACCAACAACCAAACCTACAAATTTACCTTTAGTGAATCTTGCACAAGGATGCCAAAGTCCCTTTGCGCCTCAGGTTTTGAATTTTCACTCCATTTAGGAAAAATAGTCAATTTTTCATTTCTTCTGCCAAAGTGCATGACCGTACACATCCTGACACTGTATTCCATCTGCCACTTCTTTGCCCATTCTCTTAATCAGTCCTGTAGACTCTCTGCTTCCTCTAAACTACGTGCCCTCCCACCTATCTTCATATCAACCATAAACTTGGCCACAAAGCTATCAATTCCGTCATCTAAATCATTGAAATATAACGTAAAAAGTAGTGGTTCCAACACAGACCCCTTTGGAACGAACACCTCGAGTCACCAGCAGCCAACCCTTTATTCCCACTCTTTGCCAATAAACCAATGCTCTATCATGCTAGTATCTTTCCTGTAATACCTTGGGCTCTTAACTTGAACCTCTTGACCGTGCCTGCATGCTTTTATGCATTGAGTTGCTGCCAGTTGATTGGCTGATTAGATATTTGCATTAACAAACAAATGTACAGGAGTAGCTAATAAAGTGACCACTGAGTGGAGATTAGAGACAGACAGGGGTATTAAGTACTAGTGTATAACACCACAATGAACGGCCTTTGTTTATGTGCTATCCAGACTGATTGTGCCATGCTGCACTGTGGGACATGAGGGACTGAAGCTCTTAGGGACCTCTTGGAGCTAGGAAGCTCTTAGAGACTGAAGCTCTTATGAATACTGTATATCGCCAGGGTGCACAGTACTGTATTTGTCATTGTGGACTGGAGAGCAAGTTTGTAAATCCGGCGGGAGCAAAGTATGCTGGGAATGGGGAGGGTGGGGCAGTGGGGGGGCATCTGGCAGAGGTGGAGTGCCAGGGCCGAGCGATGGTGGAGCAGGTACAGACACCGGGCAAGGTCATTTGATTCCAAACAATTGGTTTATTCATCATTACAGAACGTCTCTCCGGTGCTTCCCACTCCCACCCCTCTCCCTTCCCCTTTTCCCAACCATGATTCCACTCTCTCTGCCCCCTGAGACAACGTTTTTTCAGGACCATGGTGTTACATGACACAGTACAAAAACTAGACTGAACTACGTAAAAAAAACACAGAAAAAAACTACACTAGACTACAGACCTACTCAGGACCTATTACATTAAATAATAAACAGGACAATAGGGCAGTAAGGTGTCAGTCCAGGCTCTGGATATTGAGGAGTCTGATAGCTTGGGGGAAGAGGCCCGGAGTGGGTGGGGGGGGAAAACAGGTGTGTGTGTGTGTGTGTGTGTGTGTGTGTGTGTGTGTGTGTGTGTGTGTGTGTGTGTGTGTGTGTGTGTGTGTGTGTGTGTGTGTGTGTGTGTGTGTGTGTGTGTGTGTGTGTGTGTGTGTGTGTGTGTGTGTGTGTGTGACTTTTGCACAGTGCTGTACATAAGTACACCGAGATAGTAATAAGAATAGAGAAGGCAGAACATAGTTGGGATTTGAAAACTATGAAATGGGGTGCCTGAGTTAAATCCGGTTAAGTCGGGTCAGAATCATAATCGGGTTTATTATCACTGATGTGACCTGAAATCTGTCGTTTTGCAGCAGCAGTATAGTGCAAAATGTAAAAATTGCTATAATTTACAATAAGAAATATACAAAAAGTAAATAAGTAGGGCAAAAACGGAGCAAGATAAGAAGGTGGTGTTCATGGGTTCGTGGACCATTCATAAATCTGATAGCGGAGGGGAAGATGTTCCTAAAATGCTCAGTGTGTGTCTTCAGGCTCCTGAACATCATCCTTGAAGGCAACACTGAGAAGAGTGCATGTCCTGGGCAGTGAGAGTCCTTCATGACTGATGCCAGTTTCTCGAGGCAGTGCCTTTTGAAGAAGGTGTTGATACAGGGGAGGCCGGTGCCCATGATGGAGCTGGCTAAGTTTACAGCCCTCTGCAGCTTTTAGCGAACCTGTGCATTGGCACCTGAGCATAGCAGGCGGTGATGCAGCCAGTCGGAATGCTCTCCGTGGCGCACCTGTAGGCTTTTGCTAGAGACTTTGGAGCCTGAGGAGTCCAGTCTTCCCGGGCTCCTCATGACGTATAGTCACTGTCATGGGCCGACTAGAAGCAATCCTCATGGATATTGGATAGCCATTCAGTGAAACAGTTTGCTCGCACGCTAACCAGTCTCATCATTCCAGACCCAAGTACGTACCTCGAAGCAGCAAAACGAAAACAGAACGCAGGACGTGGTGGTTACAGTAACAGAGGAACTGCAGAGCAGATAGACAAATGAAGTGCAAGGGGCCACACAAGATAGGCTGGGAGATCTAAAGTCCGTTCTTTACCACTAAGGTACACGTTAGGAGACGCATTTCAGAAAGGGGCAGAAATAACAGAATTGTTGTCACAGGTGATTTCAACTTCCCCACTATTGATTGGCACCTTGCAGTGTCAGAGGTTCAGATGAGGTAGAATTCGTAAGGTGTGTCCAGGAAGGATTTCTGACAGAATGACAAGAAATGAGACCATACTACTTTAGAGACTACTACTACTACTACTATTACTACTACTACTACTATTAGTACTACTACTACTATTACTACTACTACTACTATTAGTACTACTATGACTACTACTACTATGACTACTATTAATACTACTGCTATTACTACTACTACTATTAATAAATCTGTTGTTGAAGTAAACACCCAACTATTTGTACTCTTCCACCACTGTAATTTCTTCTCCAAGAACATATAGAGATTCTCTTCCTCCTAAGATCAATCACCACCTCCCTGGTTTTGGCCGCACCACTCCACAGACTCGTCCACCAGTCCTCTGTACTCCGACTCCTGCCCGTCTGTGATACACCCAACCACCGCAGAGTCATCAGAGAACCTCTGCAAGTGACTCGACTCAGATTTGTACTGAAAGCCTGAGGTGTAGAGTGTGAACAGAAACAGAGACAGGGACAGTCCCTTGTGGGGCTCCAGTGCCACTCAGCACCATCTCAGACAGAGAACTACCCAGCCATACAAACCGGGGTCTATTTGTCAGGTAGTCAGCAATCCAGGAGATAGTGGGTTTATCTACGTGCATCCTTCAGAAGAAGTGGCTGGATTGTATTGAAGACACTAGGGAAATCAAAAGAATGTGATTCTCACAATGCCACCAGCATCATCCAGTTGGGAGTGAGCTCCCTCAACATCCACTTCCACGTGAGGTTGGTAGGCAAACTGTAGAGGGTCTGGTACTAGGCAATGAACCAGGTCAGATATCAGATCTCTCAGTGGAGACAGTGACTACAATCCCTGAGCTTTAGCGTGGCATTTGCACAGGGATAGGAGCAGACAGTAGGGGAAAGTATTTAATCAGGGAAAATCATGATGCATTTTGCAAAGAAAAAGCAGTTTTAGGATGTATATTGTATACATTTCTCTGACATTAAATTGAACCTTTGTGTTGGGGCACGCCTACCAGGTCTTGCTCTGGTCCGCGGACTCCGGACTCCGGGCCTTGCAGCCAGTCCTCCTGTCACCCGGAGCCATTGGATCATCTGGCTTAGGAGGTACACCTGTTGCCTATTAGGGGGCAGGTGTTTATAAGGGGTTCGGGGACTGAGCCTAGTTGTGGGGTTGTCCTGCTCTGTACCTGGACCGCCGGCTCTGAATCCTGTCTGTACCTGTTTCGCCTGCTCCGGATCCAAGCAGGGCGCTCCGTATCCTGTTCTGCCCTGGTTGCTGCCCTGCTCGGAATCCTGTTCTGCCCTGGTTGCTGCCCTGTTCTGTATATGCTCTATCTGGTTGGTCTTGTTCCCTTGCTTTTCTCCTGTGCACTGGTCCCGCTGTTCTGCCTTGCCTGCGCTGTTGGTTGCCTTTACCAATGTACCCGATGTATCACGGTAGTCCTGCTGCTCACCCTGGACCCAGCTTCCTTCTGATCCCTTGCCTCTGTCGGGCAGATCCGGCCGGACTTCCGCTGCCCGGCGGGGGTTCTGCCCCTACCTACCTGTTACCTCCATTGGGGAGATCCGGCTGGACTTTCGCTGCCCGGCGGGGGTTCTGCCCCTACCTACCTGTTACCTCCATTGGGGAGATCCGGCCGGACTGCTGCTGCCCGGCGGGGGTTCTGCCCTTTCCACCCATTGCTCCCTAAGGGTTGTGCCCCGCACCTGCCCAGGTGTCTGCGACTGGCCCAGGCCTCCGTGTTTCCGCCTGGGAGGCGGCCCTGCCCGGGATCCATGCGGCCCACCATGAGGACTCCTCCCGCCCAGCCATGAACTCTGGGATCCTCCTGCCTCGCCTGACCCCCAGGATCCAGTCCCACCTCGCCTGACCCCCGGGATCCAGTCCCACCTCGCCTGACCCCCGGGATCCAGTCCCGCCTCGCCCCACCCCCGGGATCCAGTCCCGCCTCGCCTGACCCCCAGGATCCAGTCCCGCCTCGCCTGAACCCCGGGATCCAGTCCCACCTCGCCTGACCCCCAGGATCCAGTCCCGCCTCGCCCCATCCCCGGGATCCAGTCCCGCCTCGCCTGACCCCCAGGATCCAGTCCCACCTTGCCTGACCCCCGGGATCCAGTCCCACCTCGCCTGACCCCCGGGATCCAGTCCCGCCTCGCCTGACCCCCAGGATCCAGTCCCGCCTGCCTTACCCCTTGCATGCCATGGCATCCCCATCCTGTCCTACCTTTAGTACTTCAGTGTCTGCATCCTGCACTTGGGTCTAATCCTGCCCCCCGTTCCTGACACTTTGATGGTACTAGGTAGGTAAATTGGGAACCAATGTTCTCAGGAAAATACACAATGGAAATGTGGAGGTTGTTTCGGGAATTATTGCATGGGGTTCCGGATAAATTGCTCCCATTGAGGCAGGGAGAAGATGGTAAGGTGAAGGGACCATGGTTGACCAGAGTGGTTTTGAGAGTTATAACACAGCCAGGAAGGACCTTAGGAAGGGATTTAGGAGAGCTAGGAAGGGACATGAAAATCCCAAAGCATTCTACAGGTACGTAAAGAACAGAAAGATGGTGAGTGTGAGGGGAGGACCGAGCTGTGGTAGAAGAGTGAGTCTGGAGTCAGAGGAGGTAAGGGAGATCCTTAATGAACGCTTTGCTTCAGTCCCACTGATAGGGACTTTGATGAACACGTGAACAGCATGGAACGGGCTGATAGGCTGGAACACGTCGACATTAAGAAATAGGAGGCGCTGGAACTTTTGAAAAACTTTAAGATAGATAAGTCTGCCGGGCCGGTGGAATATTCCGTAGGAGTGAGATCGCTGCAACATTAGCCAAGATCTGTGAATCCTCACTGGCCTCAGGATTCTGCAGGGACCTGTTTTGGACCCCTGCTCTCTGTGATTTTCACACATGACTTGCATGAGAAGTGGAAGTGTGGGTTAGTCAGTATGCAGAGGATATGAAGGTTGTTGGTGTTGTGGATAGTGTAGAGGATTGCCGTAGGTTGTAATGGGACATTGGTAGGATGCAGAGCTGGGCTGAGAAGAAACAGATGAAGCTTAAACTGAAAATGTGTGAAGTGATTCACTTCAGAAGGTTGAAATTGAAGGGTAAAAGGCAGGGTTCTCAGCAGTGTGGAGGAACAGAGAGACCTTGGGCTGCACATCCATAGATCCCTCAAAGTTGCTGCATAGGTTGATAGGGTGGTGAAAAATACATATGGGGTGTTGGCCCTCATTGGTCAGGGGACTGAGTTCAAGAGCTGCAAGGTAATGTTGTAGTTCTGTAAAACCCTGGTTAGACCACACTCGGAGGGTAGTGTTCAGTTCTGTCACCTCATTATAGGAAGGATGTGAAAACTTTAGAGAGGGTGCAGATGAGATTTACCAGGATGCTGTCTGGATTAGAGAACATATGAGAAAAAGGCTGAGCGAGCTCCAGCTTTTCTCTTTGGAATGAAGGGGATGGGAGGCTCTTGATAGAATCAGAATCAGATTTAATATCTCCGGCACATGTCATGAAACTTCATGGCAGCAGTACAATGAAATACACGATGAATAAATATAGAGAAAAATGTGTTATATTAAGTATATGTATATTAAGTTAAAATCACTAGTGCAAAATAAAAAAGTAGTGAGGTTTCTGTACCTCCTTCCCAATGAGATGCAGAGTGTGAAGAGGGCATGTCCTGGGTGGTGGGGGTCCTTAATGATAGACACTGCCTTCTTAAGGCACTACTCCTTGCAGGTGTCTTGGATATTACAGAGGCTGGTACCCGCTGACTAGCTTTACAAGTTTCTGTAACTTACCTTGACCTTGTGCAGTAACCACCCACTGCCCCCCATACCAGCTGGTGATACACCCAGTCAGAATGCTCTCCACAGTACAATTGTAGAAGTTTTTGAGTGCTTTAGTTGAACCAAATCTCTTCGAACTCCTAATGAAATATGGCCACTGTCTTGCCTTCTTTATAGCTGCATCAATGTGTGGCAACCAGATTAGTTCCTCGGGGATCTTTGCACCCAGGAACTTGAAGCTGCTCACTCTCTCCACTTCTGATCCCTCTATGAGGGTTGATTTGTGTTCCTTCGTCTTGCCCCTCCTGGTCCACAATCACCTCTTCGGTCTTATGCTGCGACACCACTGAACTAGCTGGTGTATCTCACTCCTGTACGCCCTCTCGTCTCCACCTGAAATTCTGCCTACTATGGTTGTATCATCAGCAAATTTATAGATGATGTTTGAGCTGTGTCTGGCCACATGGTCATGGGTGTAGAGAGAGTAGAGCAGTGGGCTGAGCACACATCCCTGTGGAGTGAGTGCCAGTATTAATTGTCAGCGAGCTGGAAATATCATTTCCTTGTAATTTACTTTTTTTTATTGAAGTTCATCAAACAAACATTTCCATAAGATGTATTTCAGACATTGTACATATACATCATATAATGGAGATATCATTTCCAATCAGCACAGATTGTGGTCTTCCGGTTTGGAAGTCGAGGATCCAGATGGAGATGGAGGTACAGAGGCCCAGGTTCTCTAGATTTTTAATCAGAGGTGTTTAAGATGATGAGGCATAGAGTGCCTTTTTTTCCCAGGGGGGATCATTGGCTAATACAAGTGGACATATTTTTAAGGTGATTGTAGGAAATTATGGGGGGAAGTCAGAGATAGTTTTTTTTTTCAGAGAACACACTGCTGGGGTGGTGGTAGAGGCAGGTTTATTAGGGACTTTTCCAAGACCCATAGATAGGTACATGGATGAAAGAAAAATGGAGGGCTATGCTAGATTGATCTTGAAGTTGCTTAAAGGGTCAGCACAACATTGTGGGCTGAAGGGCCTGTACTGCGCTGTACTGTTCATATGAGATGTCCATTCAAGATAGCAGTGACACAGAACCTGTTTTAGAGCCTGGTGCTATGGGCTCTCAGGCTATCTTCTGCTTTCAAAGAGGGAGAAGAGAGCTTGTCCTGGACCGGAAGGGTCTTTGATTAAGTTGGGTGCTTTGCCTAGGCAGTGGCAAGTGTTGGCAGAGTCCGTAGAGGGGAGACTGGATTCTGTGTGGTGTGCAGAACTGTGTCCGCAACTCTCTGCAGTTTCTCGTGGTCGTGGCAAAGCTTTCGTATCTTCTGCCCGTGGGAAGGGGGCGGGGGGCAGACAAGAGAATGACTGAGGTCTTCGATTATGCTGAAGCAGAGAGAAGTGCAGGCAGAGCCTGGGGAGGGGAGGCTGGTTCCTGTGATGTGCTGAGCTGTGCCCACGACTCTCTGCAATTTCTTGCAATCACGGGCGGAACAGTTGCTGTACCAAGCCGTCAAGCATCCCGACAGAATTCATTCTGTAAAAATTGATAAGAGAATATGCAACGATTAAAAACTGGTATGAGTCACCTGTGGAGTGATTGCACATATCAGGAGTTAAGTTGTACTGGTTAAATTGCTTTTGAGTATCAAGTACCCAGGCTGTTGATTGTTGACATAAGTACAAATCCTTTGGTCGCACAGGGGGATGCAATTTCAAATGATTAAATAAATTCTAAAATTCTCAGGTACCACAGGCGTCATTTTGTTGTAGAAGTCACCAATGAATTAAAAAAATAGTGCTATTTGTTACATATACATTGAAACATCAAAATGTACATTGAAATTCATCGTTTGTGTCATATTGAATCAAATCAAATCGAAGAGGATTTACTGGGAAGGATGTGAGGATTTTCTGGGGGAAAACGATCTATCTATTTAGTCTGGCTGTGAGAGAAGGAAGGCTGGGTGTAGGGTAGGGCTAGCAACCCCATCCCGTAAAAGCCCAGAGGTACAGAAGTTCCAAAGGCCTCATCCTGGGGGAGGAAGGGTACTCCAAGAATGTGGGATACACCTGGGGACTGGCCAGGACATACAACTCTGGTAAGCCCCTGTTGACAGCCTTTGGGCTTAGGGGAGATAGGATTAAGTCAGTCTGGACCTGTGACTTCAGACTCGTCAGGGTGATTGACCCTTTTCCCTGTGACCCTGCGAGTCCATGAGAAACTTGGGATGGATGATAACGCTTGCCTTTCAGGATGGATCCGGGTTCTGTACAGGAATGTTAAATCTATGATCTGATTGATGGCTGGGGTGAGCTTCTTTATCCTTTTCTCGTCTCAGTCAATTACAGGGGCTTGTGGTGATAATCGCACTGTGAAGATTCGCCTGACACAGTGGTGTCGAGAAAACAGCCTCTCCCTCAACGGCCCAAAAACAAAGGAGCTGGTTGTGGACGACAGGAGGAATGGAGACAGGCTGACTCCTTTAGACATCATTGGATCTGGGGTTGAGAGGTGAACATCTGGGGGTGAACAGCTTTAAGTTCCTCGGCATAAACATCACCAAGAAGCTGATGTGGTCTGAACATACCGACTGTATAGTGAATAAGGCACAACAACACCTCTTTCACCTCAAACGGTTGAAGAAGTTTGGTATGGGCCCCCAGATGCTAAGAACTTTCTACAAGGGCACGATTGAGAGCATCCTGACTGTCTGCATCACTGCCTGGTACAGGAACTGTGCGGACAGCCCAGCGTTATCAGTGGACGTGAACTTCCCACTATTCAGAACATTTACAAAGACAGGTGTGTAAAAAGGGCCCGAAGGATCACTGGGGACCTGAGTCACCCCAACTACAAAATGATTCCGTCTGCTACCATCCGGGAAACGGTACCGCAGCATAAAAGCCAGGACCAACAGGCTCCGGGACAGCTTCTTCCACCAGGCCATCAGACTGATTAATTCACACTGCCAGAGATGTAATGTAAGATTTTTACCCCACATGTATGTGAAGGATATAAGAAATAAAGTCAACTCAATTCAGTTCAATTCTCTGGCACTGGGCTTGGCTCTGTGATTTCGAAGGGAAGAAGGAGAAGATGAGAGCTGTAGTATTAGAGGATTCAATGTTTAGGAGAACAGACAGGAGGTTCTGTGAACATGAACGAGATTCCTGAATGGTATGTTTCTTACCAGGGTCATAGTCAGGGACACCTTGGATCGAATCCAAAGTATTATTTAGTGCAGGGGTGTCAAACTCATTTTAGGTCACGGGCCGGATTGAGCAAAATGCAGCTTCATGCGGGCCGGATCAGTCGGACGCGTGCAAACGCAGCTTTCATTGCCTCCGTTTTTTCAGCCTGCTCTCATGTGTCTCAGTCTCTGCTATAACTACAAAGTGTTTCACTTTACAAATTCCATTTCTTATGAAGAAGACTGCCGAGCAAGACTGCCGAATAAACACTAAAAACCCTGAAAACCTGGTACCTGAATAAACTCAGCATTAGCCATATCATACGCCATAGGCGCTTCGATTACTGGGGCCAGCTTTAATAGTAATTAGATATTATCTCGCGGGCCAAAGATAATTCCACCGCGGGCCGCATTTGGCCCGCGAGCCTTGAGTTTGACATATATGATTTAGTGGAAGGGTCTTGTGGTTATATCGCACTTTAATGATTCAAAGCAATGAATCTGAGGAATTCATTGCCACAGACGGCTGTGGAAGTCATTGGGTATATTTAAAATGGTGGTTGATAGGTTCTTGATTAGTAAGGGTGTCAACATTTACAGGGAGCAGACAGAAGAAATCTGTCAAATATTGAAAGGCCTAGATAGAGAGATGTAAAGCGCTCCGTCCGTCCGCCAGCCTGGGCAGGTCACCCTTGGGCAATGTGTAGTACCTGCTTATCATCAGGGTCACAAGAAGCCATGGGAGCGGGTGGTGGATGGTCATATGAGCAGCTAGTGCCTGTCACAAGTCCTGGTTAAGCCACAACTGACACCAAGCAAACAGTCTCCAAAGAGTATTGATAATGGCTGGAGTCACCTGTCTTGTAAAGACACTGTCCAGAAGAAGGCAATGGCAAACCACGATGATGTCATAGGACACGGCACATAATGATGATGATGTGAAAGAATGGACGTGGAACGGATGTTTCCTATAATGGGGGAGTCTAGGACCAGAGGGTACAGCATCAGAACAGATGGACGTTCATTTAGAACAGAGATGAAGAGCAATTTAGAAACATAGAAAATAGGTGCAGGAGTAGGCCATTCGGCCCTTTGAGCCTGCACCGCCATTCAGTATGATCATGGCTGATCATCCAACTCAGAACCCTGTACCTGCTTTCTCTCCATACCCCCTGATCCCCTTAGCCACAAGGGCCGTATCTAACTTCCTCTTAAATATAGCCAATGAACCGGCCTCAACTGTTTCCTGTGGCAGAGAATTCCACAGATTCACCACTCTCTGTGTGAAGAAGTTTTTCCTCATCTCGGTCCTAAAAGGCTTCCCCTTTATCCTTAAACTGTGACCCCTCGTTCTGGACTTCCCCAACATCGGAAACAATCTTCCTGCATCTAGCCTGTCCAATCCCTTTAGAATTTTATACGTTTCAATAAGATCCCCCCTCAATCTTCTAAATTTCAGTGAGTATAAGCCTAGTCGATCCAGTCTTTCTTCAAATTTCTTTAGTCTGTGGAACTCATTGCCACACATGGCTGTGGAGGCCAAGTCTTTGAGTGCATTTAAAGTGGGAATTGATAGGTTCCTGATTAGTAAGGGCAAGCTGATTTGTATAGCACTTCTCAAACATAAGGCAGATCACTACTTTACATAAAACAAGATATAAAATTCAAACATCAAATTTCAGACAATATAAAGAGAGTGAAATCAGACATAAAAATAAAGAAATTGAAGTTGCAGTGCAGGAGATTCTAATTAAAGGCTACAGCGGAAAGGAAAGTTTTAAGCCTTGACTTAAAAGAGCTTAAAGTTGGGACGGACTTCATATCCTCTGGAAGGTTATTCCAGGTATGTGGAGCAGAGTAACTAAGAGCTGCTTCACCACGTTTAGTTTTGACCCTGGGGACGGTAAGCAGACTCGCCTCAGGTGACCTGAGAGCTCGGGAAGGTTCATGAAGCAGCAAGAGATCGGAGATGTAGTTTGGCCCGAGACCAATCAGTGCTTTATAAACCAGTAGTAGTATTTTAAAGTCAGTCCTCTGATGGACAGGATGTCAAAGGCTACAGGGAAAAGGCAGGAGAATGGGGTTGAGAGGAACAATAAATCAGCCATGATAGAATGGTGGAGGGATTAGTTGGGCTGAATGGCCTGATTCTTATGGTCAAAAATAAATAGAGACACGTGGAGATGGAAAGATGGATGACAAATGCATTGGGCAAAAGGCGTAGGCTTCCAATAGGGCGAAAAATGAACTGCAACATGTTTATGTCATTTTATTTAGAGATACAGCACAGTTACAGGCCCTTGCGGTCCAGCAAGCCCACGTCGTCCAATTACACCCATGTGACCAATTAACCTACTAACCCGTACACGTTTGGAACGTGGACGGGGTAGTCAGAGCACCTGAAGGAAACCCACGCGGTCACGGGGAGAACGCACAAACTCCTTACAGGCAGAGGCGGGAATCGAACCCAGGTTGCTTGGGCTGTAAGAGCGTTGCACTAACCACCTCCCCGTAGGCTGGGTGAGAAGGAAGCTAGAGCTGAGGGTGGAAGGGGAAATATTTAAGGGGAATCTCCGGGGGGAACATCTGCACTCATAAGGTGGTGCAAACGAGGAACGAGCTGCACTGGGTCTATTGATCATGGGGGTCCTTCCGTCTTGGTGAGTGGCAATGACTGAACCCAGGTGCGGAGGAACGGCAGACTCCCACGTAGAGACGTAAACAAGAGTTTATACAAAACATCGGCGGCACGGCTGAGCGACACCGTGAGACAAATCAATCTCTGCACGAGGGTCCCGCACGAGCGCTAGTAGGTAGGCTGCTTTAAGTAATCACAGAATGCGGAAAACCCGTGCCAGTCATGATAAACTTGACAAGATTAAACAGAGAGTGCAAGGGCTTAACAACTCTAGTTAAGACAGCAATTAGTAAATGCAGATGCTTGAGAAACCGAGAAGCCCAACACTCTATGGCTCATCATAGAGGTCTGCAGGGCTCATGCCAGGACCCTTAATGATGGATGCTGCCTTCTTGAGGGACTGTCTGTTGCAGATGTCATCAGGGTGGGGAGGCTAGAGTTCGTGGTGGAGCTGGCTGAGTTTAGAAGCCTCTGCAGCTTTTTCCAATCTTGTGCAGTGGCACCAGGATGGAGATGCAACTACTGATGGTGCACTGCATTTCAAACGGGTTCCAACGTTTAACCATCATTCATTCTTTGGGGGCACTCCTCAGTTTTCATGGATGTTTGTGAAGAAAAAGAATTTCAGGATGTATATTGTATACATTTCTCTGACATTAAATTGAACCTCTCGATCTCTTCAAGGCCCCTCGTAGTTGGAGCAAGTGATTCCTACCCTCATAAGTGGCAAATGGTTTATTATTGTCACATGTGCACAGAGAGTGATTTTGGTTTGTATATCATCCAGGTAGATAATCACTACATTGAGGAAGTACAAGGGTAAAGGAATAACACAATGCAGAATATGTTGTTATTCTCTGTATTTCCATCCATCTAGCACACTCTCACTTCCCTTGATCACCTCCCCCATCACAATTTACCCCATAAGAACATAAGATATGGGAGTAGAATTAGGCCATTTGGCCCATCGAGTCTGCTCTACCATTTCATCATGGCTGGTCTATTTTTTCCTCTCAGCCCCAATCTCCTGACTTCCACTCGTATCTCTACATGCCCTGACCAACCAAGAGTCTATCAGCCTCTATCTTAAATACACATGAAGTCTTGGCCTCCACAGCAGCCTGTGGCAATGAATTCCACGGATCTGTTCTAAAAGGACACCCTTGATTTTAGGCTGTGTTCTCCTGTGATAGGAAACATCCTTTCCACATCCACTGTCCCAGTGCTCTGTCCCTTCTCTGCCCCTCTCTCCCTCCTCTTTTTCCCTGCCCCTCCTTCCCACCATCCCCTTCCTCCCTCCTTCCCCTTTTTCAACTTCACATTTCATTCCAAATTTTCTATTTTCACTCATCCCCTCTTCTCCACCCTTTCATCCTTCCTCCCACCAGCGCTCTCTCTTCCCCTCACAACTTTCCCTCTATAACTCTCTACTGCCATCTTCCCTCACTCTCATCCTCCCCTCCCTCTTTATCCTTCACTTTCCCTTCCTTCATCTCTTTCCTTCCTACTCTTTCTTCTCTCCTTCCTTTCCTCTCTCTCACTTCTCTCCTTTCTTCCCCCTCTCTCATTTTACCCCTTTCTCCTTCCACCCCTCCCTCTTTCCTCCCCTCCTCTCTTTACCTCCTCTCTCCCCCTCTCGCTTACCTTCCCCTCCTCTCTCTCACTCCCTTCTCCTTCCCTCTTACTCCCCGTTGCCTGAACTCCCAAATTTCCTCACCTTTCCTCCATCCGCCCCCCCCGCTTCCCTCCCTCCATTGCCCCTCCTTCGTCCTCCACCTCGCTCTCTCCCTCCATCCCTCTTTCTCATATTTCCCCCCTCTCTCCACTCCTTTCCCTTTCTCCCAAATCGCTGACTCACCTCGCTCCCTATCTTTCCTCCCCTCCCTGACCTTGTCCCCGTCCCAGTCCCAGTCCCGGTCTCGCAGGTTGCTCGGCGCTGGCCCCTTTCCCGAGAGACTGCCCCCCCCCCCCGCCTGCCCCCTGCCGGGGTATCAAGTGTCCGGGAGCCTCTCTCTGGCGGGGAGGGAGCACCTTATCTCCCGGCGCCTCAGCCTGAGCCCACCGCGCAGTGTGAGTCTCGGGAGGGAGCGATGCCGGAGCCGAAGAAACCAGGTAGGATCCGTTCCCGCCGCAGACCAAAGGCGGCTGCTCTTTTCAACAGTTTGGGCTACCTTTATCTCCCATGAATTCTGATTTACACTCACAAATTAAAACATTTGTTTTGGGCGATGCAAAGTTCGTTTTTTTTTGCAGCGGGGAAAACAGAATTACTCGACAATTTCCAGCATCTGCAGATTTCCTCGAGTTTGAAAATTACTCGAGGATGTCTGTTGTCCGTTTTAAACTCAAAGCACTTAATTTCCAGCAGAGAAACGAGGGGTGAGGCTGTGGGCTGCATTTGGCGCACGAATGGGTGGAGGGGGAATATTGGGCGCATTTTGCCCGCCTTTCTGACTGAAAGGAGATCCACTGGAGAGCTTTCAGAAGAGTGGGTATTGGTGGGTGGTGGAGGTGACCCAGCAGAATCGGCACCGTTTGGGAAAGCTGTTCTCTTGAAAGTGCTCTGGAGAGAGAGACCGTTCATGTTCCCGATCAGAACTGTGAGAGAAAGGAACAATTCCCTCTTGTGCCCAGCCCTAAGATATGGTTTTCAGCCCTAACAGTTGAATTTCTCCACATATGCTGCCTGATCTGCTGAGTGGTTCCAACGTTACCTGATTTTATTTCGAGTTTCCAGCATCTGCAAGTGCCTTGATTTTCAGGCAGTGCCCCTTTGCACTGCCCCATCTCATAAACCTGGCTGCAAGGTTATTTCTGTGTTGCACTGGCACAGACTGGCTGCTGGTCTGTCCCGTGTAAGAAGAAATCAAGAAGTCAAGGGATTCTTCAGGTGCTGGAAATCTTGAGCAAAAAAACACAAAATGCTGGAGGAAATTGGCAAGACAACCAGCATCTATGGAGAAGAATGAACGGTTGACATTTTGGGTTGAAACCCTTCGTCAGCAAGTTAGGAAGATTTCTAAGTAAGAATATAATTTCAGATTTATTTTTGCGTTAATCTGATGACGAAATTGGTAAATTGGTTTGTTGTGGTCACATATACCGAGGGACAGTGGAAAACTTGTCTTGTACCATCCATATACCTCCAGTGGCCACTTACACCTGTACACCTGCCCGTTAATCAAGGGATATGGGGACAAGGCAGGAACCGGGTATTGATAGTAGATGATCAGCCATGATCTCAAAATGGTGGTGCAGGCTCGAAGGGCCGAATGGTCTACTTCTGCACCTATTGTCTATTGTTAATGCAAAAATCTAATTAACCAATCATGTGGCAGCAACTCAATACATTAAAGCAAGAGGTCAAGAGGTTCAGTTGTTGTTCAGACCAAACACTTTGACCGTGGAATGATTGTCGGTGCCAGACGGGGTGGTTTGAGTATCTCAGAAACTGCCGACCTCCTGGGATTTTCACCCACTGCAGTTGACAGAGAGTGGTGTGAAAAACAGAAAAAAGATCCATTGAGAAGCAGTTTTGTGATGAGAGAGGCCGGAGGAGGAAGGCCAGACTGGTTCAAGCTGACGGGAAGGCGACAGTAACAGTGGCGTGCAGCAGAGCGTCTCTGAACGCACACGTTGAACCTTGAAGTGGATGGGCTACAGCAGCAGAAGACCATGGACACACACTCAGTGGAACAGGAGGCACATAATAAAGAGATCACTGAGTGTTGATATTCATTACTATCCATACAGATCAATTCATTACAAAGGTTGCATTGAGGTCATACAAGGTCAAAGAATAACAATGCAGAAAGTGCGGAGAAAGTGCAGTGCGGACAAACAACAAGGGGCAGGGTCACAGTGAGGCATTTTGTGAGGACGACATTCCACCTCGTTGTACTAGGGAGCCATTCCAGAACTCAAAAGGGAACGTTGTGAGGATTGTGTAGAGTGAACTTTTCTTTTTAAAGTTAAAGTTTACGCAGTTTATTCCTGGCCCCAGTTGCCTTTGGATTGCTGATGAGGCACAACTGTTGGGTTGAGGTATTTGATATCAGCCTTGGCCGTTGACTGCTTCCCCTTCTATAAGGGACGGAGGTACTCAAACAGGGCTGCAGAGTGATGTGATGGTGTCCAGAGGTTCTGAAAAGGGGAAAGATAACTTCAGCACTTCCAGGAATCAAACCCATCCTCAAGTAACACAGATTTTCCGTAACCTCGGACTCAAAGACCTTTGCCAATAGTAGGCTGCTTTTGGAGAGGTGACCACTGCCGTGATCCATGGTCTTGTATAATAAGTAATTGGGACCCAGTCGACCCTCTTTGTAGATCACAGGACTGCTTGCCACACGAGCCCCAGAAGGTGTAGTGACAAATGCAGGCTGCCCCCAGCAGCACGGGTGTGTTGGTTGTTAATGCAAGTGATACATCTTACCCTATGTTTCGATGTATATGCGACACAGAAACTGGAGTCCTGCATCCCCACCACCACCAGGTGGTTCCCTGATAACACCTCCCTGCTCCCCTGCGAGGTACGTTCCAACCGAACCGTGTCAACAATGCAGCAGAAAAGCTTTTGCAAGCTCACTAGGAAACTTGTGCCAGTGAGCGACATCACCAGGGGGTTTTCTGGAGCCGAGGATGCTCTCGACCTATGGACTCACTTTCAAGGACTCTGCTTCTCATGTTCTCAGTATTATCTGTCTGCCTATCTATCCTTATCTGAATATACATCTGCCTGTCTCACTACCTACCTAGTAACCTATCTATCTATTTATGTTTCTTTTTTTTCTATTTGCACAATTTGATTTCTCTTGCACATCGGTTGTTTGTCTGTCTTTGTGCGCAGTCTTTCACTGATTCTATTGTATTTCCCTGTTCTGCTGTCAATGCCCTGAATGAATCTCAGGGTGGTATATGGTGACATATACATGGGCTGATAACAGAATCACTTTGAACTTAGATGTGGGTCAGCGCCTTTTTGCAGTCGTCACGGTGCACCTTGCTTTCAGGCTTACCTTTGACCTTTGCTGTCATTATCCCGACCACAGAGCTGGATGTCTTTGAGTTTGCCTCTTACTGTAGAAGGAAATTTTTGGTCACATACGCCCAATATCATTTCACCAGCCACGTGGAATGTGACATGCCGCATCTTGGTAACTGGCTATAAAAAGTTATTTCATCTTCCCACTTCTTGTTGAACTTTTACCTTTTACGGCGTGACCTTTCAATCCTCCCGATAGCTTTCTCAGTCTCACATACTGATCCCATGACACGACGTAGGTGAACAGGGTAACCTTGGGGTCCTTGCCAGTATTCACAGTATCACTGGCCCAGTGTGTGCTCATACTTCGCTGTGTACAAATCGGCTGCAGCGTTTCCCTGTGTTTCAGTAGTTAGATGCAATTCTGGTCGCCCGTTACAGGAAGGATGTGGGGGGGGGGGGGCTGTGGAGAAGGTGAAGAAGGGATTCACCAGGACACTGCCTGGTCTAGAGAGCATGTGCTATAAGGATCGGTTGGAGAAACTTGGGCTGTATTCCCTGGAGTGTGGGTTGGTGGGCTGATAGGAGACCTGATGGAGGTTCTCCTGCTAAAACGACAGGAGACACAGATAGGGTAGAGAGTCAGAGGCACACACGAAACACTGGAGGTCCTCAGCAGGTCAGGAAGCATCTGTGGGGAACTGAATAAACAGTCGATGTTTTGGCCCAAGGCCAAAACATCTCCAGGACTGGAAAGGAAGAAGGAAGACGACAGAATAAAAAGATTGGGGGAAGGGAAGGAGGATGGCTGGAAGGTGACAGGTGAAGCAAGGTGGGTTGGAAAAGTAAAGGTCTGGAGAGGAAGGAATCAGATAGGAGAGGAGAGTGGACCATAGGAGAAAGGGAAGGAGGAGGGATCCTAGGGGAGGTGATAGGTGAGAAGAAGTAAGAGGCCAGAGAATAGAAGAAGAGGGGAGGGGGAGGAAAAAATGCACATATTTCTGATGCATAGTTCAGCAGATTCTCCCCTTTTTTTTATTAACCCTAGCCTGGGCAAATTAATAGCTCAGCACAAGCTAGATGGGCTGAATGGTCTGTGACTTTATGACCCACTCCTGTACGCCAAGTATCAGAGAAAACCGATCAGCCCTGAGTCGGATGGAAGTGCCTCGGTTCACCAACTTTAGTCTGGGGATCCAAAACCCCACTCCCCTCTCCCCCAGCCTCCCCACCAAGGGGTTAACACGGGCAGCAAGATACCAGAAGGAGCTGGCTGAAAATAACGCCTGGTGTGGAAGGTGTCTTAAAACAGCCTCCCAACTATGTCGAAACCCGTGTGCCGGCGTGTTAGGTTTCCTGGCTGAGGGGTGGTTGCAGATTTCTGCAGGGTGTCATTTCATCTTCTTGAGCAGGCTTGAGCCCAGCGAGGGGGGTGGGGAGGGGAGTGCAAGCAGGCTTTGCCTTTCCCTAAAAGGAGAGACTACCTGGCAGACCACCTGGCGTACTTCACCCAGCAGACCTACAGTGGTGAACACAATCTGCCAAGAAACCAGCAAACAAGATTCAGGATAAAACTCCGCACTGTGAATAGCACATCGAGCAATCTAAATTCCCATCTGTTTTGCCTTTCTCCTTTACATGGACAGTTCGAGCACACAACTCTCTCCCTCTACACCTGCCTTGTTGTGACCTTAGCTGCAGGTCACACTTTTTGCCGCCCCTGTCCACGTTCCTCTGACAGTCTCAAGCAAGGCTTTTCTTGTCTCTCCCCTTGAGAGTAAACTTTCTGCTCACCTTTCTGCCGACCCCTTACACTCGGTCTCCGTTTCTGTGCCCACCTCCCTGCTGCCTAATATTTCCCTTTTCGTCTCTGCCTCTTATTTTCTCTCCCCTTCTGTCTATCTGCCTCTCTCTCCACCTCCTCTGCTTGCCCCTACCCTCAAACCACTGAGCCCTACACTAATCCCATTTTATTCACTCCCCCTCCAGTTCTCGTCTCTTGCCCCCAGATTATATGCACCACCTACGCACAGCGGCTGATTAACCTACCAGTCCATGGAAGGAAATGGAGTCCAGGGATGCACATGGAGTTTTGGCAAAAGCATGCAAACTCCACACAGACAGCGCTTAAGGTTAGGGTTGAAGCTGAGTCACTGGACCTTTGAGGAAGTTGCTCAGGCTGTGGTGTGGTGGCAGAGCAGACGATAAGTTGCTGGGTGAGAGACTCTGAACTAGCCCAAACAATCCAGTGACATAAGTTCGCGCCCCACAATGGCTGATACATTTAACTTTTTTTTATCTCGGACAAAACCGTCATCAAAAACAGTGACCTCAACACCAAGTAGGTTTCTTTGTAAAACCCCACCCCATTTTCCTACGATCTTCAGATGAGGAGATCTACCGTCCCTCCCTGATGTGTCCAAGATGTGGTACCAGCCCTGCCAGAATGGTCAACATTTCAACATTCTCTGAAGTGTCCTTACTTTCCATGGGTAGCTCGGGATGTGTAAACAAATCCTAACCTGGATGTGAAATACAGAAAGAAAGGTTAGATACTCAATCAAAAGGTTTCATAGCATTTTCCAAGTCTTCCTCAATAACTCTCACCAAACTATGGCTAGAGCCATTTCAATGTGTGTTTCGATAGATACAGTACTGTGCAAAAGTCTTAGGCACCCTAGCTTATGTGCCTAAGACCTTCGCACAGTACTGTAATTGTCAACGTGGAGCAGAGGGCAAGTTTTTAAATCTGGTGGGAGCAAAGGATACTGGGAGTGGCAAGAGTGGAGCATCATGGGAGGGGTGTGGGACAGGTGGCAGAGAAGAGTTCCAGGGGTGGGGTGTGGCAGACACACCCAGCCCTGAGACACCAGGCAAGGTTATTTGATTCCAAACAGTTGGTTTATTGATCATTGCAGTGTCTCTCTGGTGCTTCTGGCTCCTTCCCCTCTCCCTTCCCCTTTTCCCAACAATAATTCCCCTCTCCCTGCCCCCTTCCCACTGTTGGTCCACAACAGAGACCCATATCAAAATCAGGTTTATCATCACTCACATATGTCATGAAATTTGTTTTTTTGTGTGGCAGCAGCACAGTGCAATACATAAAATTACTACAGTACTGTGCAAAAGTCTTGGGCTCCCCACCTATATATATGTGTGTGCCTAAGACATTTGCACAGTATTGTGTGTGGTGAATAAATCTAACTTTGCAACCATATTTAAGGACCCAGGGCATGCCCTCTTCTCATTACTACCATCAGGGAGGAGGTACAGCAGCCTGAAGCCAAACACTCAATGTTTCAGGAACAGCTTCTTCCCCTCCCCTGTCAGATTTCTGAATGGATAATGAACCAACTAATGAAAATGACCTCATTACTTTTGCTCTCTTTTTGCACTACTTACTTTAAAAAATATATATTTTACTGTAATTTATAGATTTTTAAATGTACTGCTGAAGCAAAGTAATAAATTTCATGGCATACGTCAGTGGTAATAGACCTGATTCTGAATCTGGGGCTCAACCACGGATTTAGAAGCCTTGGCTAGACTGCATTTGGTGTGGATACTTCGATTCCAGACAGAGTAGTTCACTTTTTTTTTCCAGAAATGATACCTTGATCCCAAATTTATACTTCAAGAACTTTAACAAACGGGGATAGCATTCCCTGGAGTCTGGTGGATAAGGAATGATTTGCCAGGGAGTTATATAGCACGGATACAGCTGGACCCTGCGCCACTTCTTGTCCATGCCAACCAGCTGCCTTCTTGAGCTAGTCCCACTTGACTGCATTTGCGGTGTAGAACGTAGAACATCACAAAACAGTGTACACCCGGAGGCCCGTGATGTTGCCCTACCTTTTGACCTACTCTAAGATCAATCTAAACCTTCCCTCCCACATAGCCCTCCATTTTTCTAACATTTTTTAATATCCCTCTAAACCTCTCCTATCCATGAAATCTGTGTGAAGCCCTCAGGATATGAAGTAGAGTTGACAAGATAGAGAGAAGTAATTTCCACTGGTTATTGAGCCTGGCCTAGAAATTATGGCATGGTAACATAGTGGTTAGCACAATGCCTTACGGTCCGGGTGACCAGCGTTCTTTATCTTGCCACTGCCTGCAAGGAGTTTTGTACATTCTCCCTGTGATCACATGGGTTTCCTCCAGGTGCTCTGGTTTCCTCCCATATTCCAAAGGCGTACTGGTTGGTAGGTTAATTGTAAATTGTCCTGTGATTATGCTAGGATTATGGGGGATTGTTGGGGGTGGGGCGGTTCAAAGAGCTGGAAGGGCTTATTCCGCGCTATATCTCAGTAAGTAAATAGGTAGTTAGATAGATTGATTGATGGAAAGATAAATAAATAAAAAATTCTTATAACTAGAGCCAGTCCTTCAGGAATGCAGATGGAAACCACGTGTCTATGTACAAGCTGGTAGAAGTTAAGAACTCTCTTCCACAAATGGTCAACAGTTAATTGTGAACCCAATGTTGATGGAGGTATTAAGGGATAGAGGCCCACTTGAAATAAGTTCTGACTGGAAACTTGGCCAAACTGCATCCAACTCAGTCCTGATATTGACCAATCTGTAGCCAATCTAATATCAGCCAATCTCAATTTAACCCAACCCAACCCAACCCTGATAACAGCCAATCCAATTAAACCATGACCAGTCCCAACCCAATCCCACTCAACCATGGCCAATCCCAATCCAATCCAACCCAATCAGGGCCAATCCCAATTCAATCCAACCCAACCATGGCCAATCCCAATCCAATCTAACCCAAGCAAGGCCAATCCCAACTCAATCAAATTTAGCCATGGCCAATCCCAACCTATTTTCACCCATTGACGGCCAATCCCAATCCATTCTCACCCAATAATGGCCAATCACAGCCGATCTGAGCCTGAGGACCTGCACTTGCCCTCTGCTGTAAAGATAACAATTTTAATCATGTTTTTGATCTGTTCCTCACCCCAATAAAGTACTAAGCATGGGGGTCACTGCAGTAAACATCCAACCAGAGCCAACCCATTCCCAGTGTTATATAGTTAGCTGCTATGTATCTCACATTGGGTGATATTAAGGGATATGTAGAAAAGACAGGTAGAAGTAGATTTAGTTCATGAATCACCATTTTTTAAAATTCAATTTTAATATAGGTTAAAGGGGTTGAACAGTTTTCTTTTGATCTGCCACTTGTTGCTCCTCAAGAGGAACTTGAGGGACAACTTTTTCACACAGAGGGTGGCACCTATGGGGGAAAAAGCCACCAGATTGAAGTGGTTAAGGCAGGTACACTAACCACTGCACAGGTGTATGGATCGGAAAGGTTTAGAAGGTTATGGGCCAAGCACTGGCAAGTGGGTCCAGTTTGGATGGGGCTTTTGGCTGACGTAGATCCAGTTGGGCTGAAGGACCTGTTTTCGTCCCCATGATTATGGGAGGTAATCCCAGCGATGGGTTCAAACGTGATGGTTGGAATTGGGGTTTGTACGGGTCTGTCTTTCGTGGCAAGATTTCTGGAACCCAGTACGTTCATTCCAAAAGCGTTTAGGAAAATTTTCCTTTCTTTTACAAGATCCCCTTCTATTTTGTGATCTTTGTGATTCCCAGACAGAATCCTAATTATGGAGTACATGGAAGGTCCTTGACCACTAATAAGGCACTTTGCATTCCTTTGTTCTATAATTAAAGCCTTATGGGCCACAGGGCTATCGTTTGCTTCAATCACATTGCCATCTGGATTAGAAATTTCCAGAATGTTAACTAGACACCGGGAGATGTCTTGTTCCAAATGGCCTCCCACTTCCACACTTCCTTTCTGCAACTTAACTAACTTGCTGTTGAAGGTTTTTAATAACTCATTGCAGATCGTGGGGCAGACTGCCAGGCCTGGAAATGTGCTGTACAAGAGGCAAAGGGTTTCTAGGATGGGCTGCCTGGGGGAGAACTGGGATCAGTGGTGCATTGTGGGTAAAGCCACTGCCTCAAATCTCCAGGGACCCGGGTTCGATCCTGACCTCAGGCGCTGTCTGTGTGGAGTTTACACACTCTCCCTGTGACTGCGTGTGCTTCCCTAGGGGTGCACCTATCCCAAAAACGTTAAGGTCATCCATTTGATGGCTGGTTTGTTGAAGAAAATATTAAATACTGAATCAGCTGTGGTGTGATACAAGCTCATGTTGCTTGGAAAGGCTGGGACCACAGGGAAGAACAGCAGATCTCTCCATTGAAGATCGTGAGGGAACGGGGTGGGTTTTTACAACAAAGCCTACTTGGCATTTTTTGATGACTGGTTTGTTAGATTTAAAAAAAAACACGAAATACCAAATTGGCCGTGTTGGGATGCGAACTCTGGTCGCTGGATTGTTCGGGCAGGCTCAGAGTCACCAGCCCAGCGTCTGAACATCTGATCCACCACCACAAGGTGGCAGAGCAGCTCCCTTGCAGATTCAAAGACCTGGATTTGATCCTGAGCTTAGGCGCTGCCCGTGTGGTGTTCGCACGCTCCCCCTGCGCCTGAATGGGTTTCCCCCAAAGCTCCAGTTTCTTCCCACGTTCCAAAGATGCACCTCTCAGGTTCGTAAGTTTTCAGGCATGTTATGTTGAAACGTGGCCCAGCACCATCCTCGCTGATTTAATTTGATGCAAACATTGCATTTCACTGTATGTCCGACGTGCATGTGACAAATGAAACTAATCTGATACCAGTCGGTAAGTTGCCCCTAGTCCATGGTGGAATTGGGGTGATTTGATGGGAATGGGGGAGAATGAAATGGATTAGTGAAAATGGGTGTCTGATGGTCAGCACAGATTCAATGGGCTGAGCGGCCTGTTTCTGTGCTGTATGACCCATTTACTCCAGGAATCTTTAGAAGTCAATTTGACTTGGAAGGGCTGGGGCAGTTTTCCCTGAAACAAAGAACCGTGAGGGGTGACTGGTTATAAACTCACAAGGATGTATGCTCACAGTCGTTCCCCAGGGTAGAGGTGTCTAAAATTAGAGGGCACAGGTTTAACACGAGATATTGTGCACACACAGAAAATCTAGAGCATCGCCCAAAAACTGCTGGAGCAATGCAGCACTCAGGCAGTATCCATGGGGAGGAATAGACATTAGACATCTCGAGCCGAGGCCCGTCCTGATGACGGGTCTCAGCCCAAAACGTCAACTGTTCATTTCTCTCCATGGATGCTGCCTGACCTGTCGAGTCCTCCCGGCATTTTGCTTGTGTTCCTCCAGATTTCCGAGCACCCGCAGAATGAGTTGTGTTCATTGATTCTGTTTGGCTTGGATCAGAGCGAGACAGAACTTCGGGGTATTTTATGTTTGGGACTCAAACCCCTCTCTGCTTGAGACAGCATTTATCCCGGGAGGTACTGTTAGCGGTGAAGTCACTGGCCAGGGTGGAGAGCCATTAGCCACTAACAAGTCCCTGCTGCTGTCCCGTGCTCTGAGTAGTCAGAATGAAAACCAGTCACGCACCCAGATTGCTGCCATCTGTTCTTTACTTGGCACTGCCCTTTGGTTGATGGAGATCCGTGTCCATAGGGATGCAGTTTGCAGATAGAGTTCACCGGTGAACATAAATCACAGGTCCTCGGGTCCTCGATGGCTCACAGTTGACAGCTGGACTCCATTTCTGCTCCTCGTCTGGGTCACAGCAATATATCCTCAGTGATGGCTGAAACTGACCGGGGCATGAGGTGACTCGAGAGGGAGAGGGAGAATGAGGGGGTGGAGAGAGCAGAGGAAGAGAAAGGGAGAGAGTGAGAAGAGGAGGAGGAGGGAGGGGAGGGGAGGGAGAGAATTAAAGGGGAATGTAAGAAAGAAGGTGGGAGAGAGAAAGTGTGATACATTATGAGAAGAGGACTGGGGAAGGAGAGGGAGGATGGGGAGAGGAGAGGAAGAGAGTGAAAGGGGAGGGAGGAGGGTGGATGAGAGAGGGAAGAGTGAGGGAGCAGGATGGGGAGAAGAGAGAGAGTGAGGGGGAGAGCGAGGGAGAAGGAAGTAGGGTGAGAGTGAGGATAGAGGAGAGAGGGAAGGTGTGGAGGGGTGAAATTGAGAGGTGAGGGGAGGAGAAAGGGAGGGGAGAGAGGGAGTGAGAAGGAAATGGGGAGGGAGAGTGAGGATGGAGGAGAGAGGGAGTGCCGGGAGAGGGTGTGGGGAGAGGATGTGAGAGAGTGGAGGAAGGGGAGGAGAGGGGGTGTGTGGTGAGAGGTAAGGGAGATGGTGAAAGGGTAGGGAAAGGAGACAGAGGGGGAGAGAAGGAGGGTGGGAAGAGAGGGAGAGAGTGCAAAACTCAGGCAGGGAGAGAGAGAGAATGTGGAGGAGAGAGAGAGTGTGGAGAGCAAAGGGATAGGGAGGCAAAGGAGGGTAGGGAGATGAGAGTGAGGGGTGAGACTACATTCTCTGAATATGACCAAATCCTTCTGCCGACTCCCTGCTTCCCCAATAGTGCCCCTCCACCTGTCTGCGTGTATCATTCCCTGGGATTAGATAGAAAAGATTTGGAATTAGAATTGGAGTTAGTTTACAATGTCACTTACACCAAGATGCAGTGAAAAGCTTTTGTTCATCTGTCACCAAGGCAGATCATTTCATTCGTCAGTTCACCAAAGCAGATCAATGGAAAGCTATAGAGAATGCACACTCACTCACCTTATTAGATACATCTGTACGTCTGATCGTTAATGCAAGTATCTAATTGGCTAATCATGTGGGAAAACTCAATGCATTAAAGCAGGCAGACATGGTCAAGAGGTTCAGTTGTTGCTCAGACCAACCATTAAAATGGGGAAGAAGTTTAGTCTAAGTGACTTTGACTGTGCAATGATTGTTGGTGCCAGATGGGGTGGTTTGAGTATCTCAGAAACTGCCGATCTCCTGGGATTTTCACGCACAACAGTCTCTAGGGTTTACAGAGAATGGTGCGATAAACGTAAAAACATCCGAGAGGTCAGAGTAGGGTGGCCAGACTGGTTCAAGCTGTCAGGAAGGTGTCAGTAACCATGTTACAACTGCGGTGTGCAGAAGAGCATCTCTGAATGCATAACATGTTGAAGCTTGCAGTGGATGGGCTGCAGTACCAAAAGACCACACTGGATTCCACCGATGATGATAATGACGTCGACTCAGGCCTGAGAGGCCAGGGTCGGGCATTTTCATGCCTTACAAGGTGCGGAACGAAAGACTGTGTGGTGCGCCACTCCTCACACAGACATTTCGCAGTATTTTACGAGGTCGAGTTGCGAGCTCAACACTCAACCCGGCACGGAAGGGATTCGAACCCAGGAACCTCCGTTCCGGAGTCCGGCACTGATGTCACTGCGCCACCAGCCGGATTCCACTCCTGTACCTCATAAGGTGGCCACTGAGTGTGGTATTACCTCTGAAGTGTAGCTAGATTGAGAGATCAAGGGTTCGCCTTTAGTATATGATGCTGCTGTCTTGCTTTGCTCTCCTCCTGCTCACGCCTCCTCTCCGTTGCTTCCCACACTGGTGACTCTTGACTTTTCCTTCTCCCTCCAACCAGCTGGCTTCACTAAGAAGCCCCAGGGCCAAACGGGGAAGCCCGGAGGGAACGCGGAGTTTGTGGCCGAGGTGGACAGGCCCAACGTGAAGGTGAAATGGCAGAAGGGCGGGAAGGACCTCGTAGCTGGCCCCAAGTACACCATCAAGGTCGAGGGCAAGAAGCACACGCTGATCGTCAACGACCTGAACAAACAGGATGACTCGGTCTACATGGCGGTGTTGGGCAACGCCAAGGAAAAATTTGAGCTGCAAGTGAAGGAACCTGGTTTGTAAACATCCTGGTTTGACCCTCTCCCTTGGATTGACCAGAGGAAAGTATTATCTGTTCATTAATCATGTTTTTCAATTGCAGAGAAGACCGAGCCTGAAGCAGCCCCTGGTAAGATCTTTGTTCCACTTGCCCTTCTTCTCCTATTGAAACACAGCAGTTCATAACTGGTGATTTTGAGAAAGCTTTGGATACCAGACTAGTTGATTCTCATCTTTGGGAATAGTTAGAAACAAATTGGAATTGGTTTACTATTGTCACATGTGCTGAGATATAGTGAAGAGATTTGTTTGTGCACCATCCTGTTAGATCAGTCCTTAGTACATCGAGACAGTAGGACAACAGAATATATTGTTACAGAGAAAGTGCTGAGCAGGCAGACAAGTAAACACAATTGTCCTGATGAACGGTCTAGGCTCGAAACGTTGACTGTTTGTTCCTTTTCATAGATGCTGCCTGACCAGTATTTTGCATGTGTTACTCTAGACCCGGGGTTCCCAACTTTTTTTTTTGTAATTTATTTTTTATTGAAGTTCATCATCAAACAAACATTTCCATAAGATGTATTTCAGACACTGTACATATATATCATGTAATCATATATATCACAAGTCTCCACAAAGTATTTATCTGAGGTATACACTTATAGAAAAGAGTGGAAAGAAAAAAACAAGCAAAAGGAAAAAAACTATGTACAAGTAGGGAGTGATCTTTTTTACAACATATTCATTGATTTGTGAGAATAAAATCAGGCCTATGAGGCATTACGTAGTTAAACCATTTTTCCCAGTATGAATCAAATTGTTCCAGCTTATGATTAACAGATGCTGTTATCTTCTCCGTTTTGTAAATGTCCATTGTAATTTCCATCCATGCATTTAAAGTTGGGCTCTCCTGTGATAACCATTTTCTAGTAAGAGTCTTTTTACCAGCCACCAACAGTATATTCATCAAATATTTATCACTTTTCAACCATTCTTGAGGTATATATCCAAAATATATGGTCTTACTCTTGAAGGGTATTTCACATTTAAAGATGTCTTGTAGGGCACTGTGTGTCCCCCTCCAATAGTTTTTGATAACAGGGCAGTCCCAAAAAATATGATAATGATTTGCATTTTGATTTCCACAATTTCTCCAGCAAACAGGGAGGTTGCTATCATGGGTTCCCAACTTTTTAATGCCATGGATCAACACCATTTAGCAAGGGGTGTCCGTGATGCTAGGTTGGGAACCCCAGCTCTAGACAAATAGAGGTAGATTGGGAAATCAAGATTTTATCTTTTAGCGTGTGAGAGATCCATTCAAGAGACAGATAGCAGTAGAAAAGAAGCTTATTTGAGCCAGGTGGCATGTGTTCACAAGCTTTATGTCTTTCACCCAGTAGAGGTGACGGGTCCCTGATTATGTTGGCGGCTTTGTCGAGGCAGTGGGAAGTGTTTTGCAGATGATGCTAAATCTTGGGCGATCTGTGCCTCTGATTACTCAGTCATTGTGTGTGTTCAGTGTTGGTGAGGCCACAACGTTGGCCATGGTGACATGGTGGAATGTTCTGGCCAGTGGGTAGAAGATAGCCAAGATCTCATTCAATGGCAGAGCATGATGATGAGATATTACCTGCACATAATTGCCTACATTCTTATGCAAATAGGACACCACCAGGAAGGATCCTTCACAATTCCCAAAGTCTCTGTCTCTGCCGTGCAAAAGGTGACACCAGTGTGGAGTTGGTCTCCTGAAGCACAACTGTGTTCAACCACAGGGTTATTGATTGTTCGATCAGCTAATAGAATCCCACAAGGAAAGCTGACCCAAAGACATCCTAGGATTATTCGGGAACAGTTTGACCTTAACGTTGCTTTAAAAAAAAAGAAAATGGCAAAAGTAATGGGACTTTAATTGGTCTATTATTGTCACGTACCGAGGTACGGAGAAAACGGTATTAAATGGCATCAATACAGACCATTTCATTATAACGATGCATTGAGGAAGTACAAGAAAAAACAATAATGCAGAATCAAGTTTTAGTTACAGAGAAAGTTCTTGTAGGTAGACAAGGTAGATTGTAAGATCAAGAGTCTATTTTATTGTACTAGGTAACTGTTCGATAGTCTTATAGCAGTGGAATAGAAGCTGTCCTTGAACCTGATCGGTTGCATTTCGCCATGTCCTGGTTCGACCTGAAGTCTGGCATCTTTGGGGCTTGTGCGGCCCCTGTGGACATGAATTCTCGCCGGTGTCGCGTACTGAAGTGCAGCGGGAGCCGGAACATCGAAGACGGCGCGAGTGGCTGTGGGAGGGCTCTGCACTCGGTAATCAATCCGCCGATTCTTGAGTTGGAGAACTGGAAGTAAAAAGCAATGCTTCAGACTGACCGTAACATGGAAGTAGCAACTGCGGTCTCCCCCGCCCCTGTGGAAGGAGCGATATCTGTCTCTCCCTTGTGAGAGGGAGGGAGAGAGGGGGAGAAGGGGAGAGGGAGAGAGGGAGAGGGGAGAGAGAGAGAGAGAGAGGGAGGGAGGGAGAGAGAGAGCCTGTGGGATGTAAAAGATGATGGAGTGAACAGTTAGTTTTTGATGGACTGTATACCACAGTCTCTTTGGAGGCTTTGCTGTTGTTGGTATGGTGGGTGGTGGGAATGATGACACTTTATGCTAGAATGGGGGGTGGAGTTGGGTGGAGGGTTGAAGCTGCTTGCTGCTGTTTAAAGGTGGGAGGAGGGGGCAGGGGGCTTTGGGGTTCTTATGTTTTTTCGGGTTGTTCATTCTTGGGGTTTTTTACTTCTGTTTCGAGGATGTCTGCAAAGAGTAAGAATTTCAGGTTGTATACCGTACACATTCTCTGATATTAAATGGATCTATTGAACTATTGATGGTGTGTACTTTCTGGCTTTTGTATCTTCAGCCTGATGGATGGGTGGGGAGAAGAGACAATATCCATGGTGGGTGGTATCTTTGATTATGTTAGCTGCTTCAGGTTTTTAAGGTAGGCCAGTGATAATTTTAAGGATATTTAAAAGACAGAAGTGAGGAAATAGTTTTGGAATTTCTCTCCAAATCTCTCTAGAAATATTAACCAGGTTTTTTTGGAATGGAAGACTACGATAACAGTTTGAGTCCTGAAGGCTTGTCAATTGAACATATGTTGTGTCAATCCAGGCAAGGTGTCTGAACACTGGGGGCATGTGTCAGTTATCCAGATCGATGGCGTGGTTATTTTCCCTGAGCAGCTGCTCTCTGCTGAGGGCAGTGTCCATGGATTCTTCCCACAAGGAGTTCCCTGTGGACATTTGGGACTGGAGCATGGTCTCCGTATGAATGTTGTCCCCTCCCGATCGATCTCTGGGGTGTATTGTTGGGGAGGGGGGAGAGGCTAGAGAGGCGGGACATTGTGTAACGGCAGAATTCGTCATGAATGTGCCACTGTTCAGAGTTGACAGCCAGCCAACAGTTACACTCCTGACTTTTGGATTAAAAAATGCCGCAGGAACTCAGCAGGTCAGGCAACATCTATTGAAATGAGTGAGAAACCGACGTTTCAGACCAGTACCCTTCATCAGGACTGGAAAGGAAGGTGGACAGAAGTCAGAATAAAAAAGGTGTGTGGGGGTGGGGGGGAGAGCTGACAGGTGATGGGGAAAGGTGATGTAATAGGAAGCTGGGAGGTGATTGGTGGAAGAGGTGAAGGGCTGAAGAAGGAAGACTCTGATTGGAGGGGAGAGTGGACATTGGGAGAAGGGGAAGGAGGTGGGGCACCAGAAGGAGGTGATGGGTAGTGGAGGAAAAGAGAGAAGAGTGAAGGGGGAGCATTTACTGGAAGTTAGAGAAATCGATGTTCACGCCATCAGGTTGGATATGGGATGTTGCTCCTCCAACCTGAGGAAGGCCTCATCGTGGCAATGGACCAGTATGTCGGAATGGGAATGGGGATTGGAATTAAAATGGTTGGCTACTGGGAAATCCTGCCTGTTGCGGATGGAGCAAAGGTGAATGCTTTCTTGGGATGCTTCTGGATTGTGACCGGGTAGTCAGTGAATATGAGGAAAATAGAATATTGCTGAACTAGTTGCTACAAAGATACTTTATAATTCCCTTAATTTCCCCTTCTAAGTTCAACAGATGAAACCTTTTCCCTTTCCAGATGGAAGAGATTGTCTTTGATATTTCTTGAATGTTCATTAATTATTGATTGTATTTAACACTTTCCTTTGTTTTAAAGCTGCAGAAGAGTCTGCTGAACTCCCTGAAGATGGTAAGCATTTGGATTCACTTTTCTCCATTGATTACAAGACTAGAGAATCGTGCAGCGGGGGTTGGGGGGCAGTCTGCCCATCATTTCCATGTCAGCCCTTCAAAACATCTCCACTTTCCTCTGCAGTTAATCCAGTTTCAGATATCTAACCAATTGACCTTTGGAAGTTCCTGCTGATTTTACTTTGAAGTGGTCTTCACCACTGCTGCACGTTTCTCTGATGATACCCGAACATTGAGGGAACAGGGATGGGAAGGGCTTGTTGGACTAGACTTGGGTCTGACTTGGGTTGACCACATAGTTACATCTCCAAGGTTCCCTTGATGGATTTTTATATTGAGTGCAATTAGAAAGTCTTCTAAACTGCTGAATACAAGTTCTCTCTCTCTACTACTTTTTCAATATATTGGTGGAAACGTTTGTTTTTGGACCAAAGCAACGTACTGTCCACTTTGTTTTGTCACTGGACAATGTGATTTCTTACAGTGGTCATGCCAGAGGTGAGTCCAAGTGTTGGGTGATTGCTAGTATGTGCTTGGTGTTAACAACAGAAGTGGGTTTAGAATTGGTACATCCGCGAATAGGCCTTTCAGCCTACCAAATGTCAAAGTAATGACCCTAATGAAGCCCAGTTACCCTCATCGCTTCTGCCTGCGCATGATCCGTATTCCTCCATGTGCCCCTCTGAGAGCCTGTTAAATGCCTCTGTTGTACTTGTCTCTGTCACCACCTCTGGCAGCACATTCCAGGATCTGACCACTCTACATGTAACAAAAAAAACTTACCCTGCATATCTCCTTTGAACTTGCCCCCTCTCACTTTAAGTGTGTGCCCTGTAAGATTAGACAATTGACCCTGGGGAAAAGTTGCTGGCTGTCTGGTACGTACTTCTCAATCCTACAAACTTATATCATGTCTCTTCTCAGTCTCAGTTACCTACTTAACTACTGCTCGTAATTCCGCTGGTGTTTAGGGCAGCAGTGAAGGTCCTCCATCTCTGGCGGTGTTCAGGGCTTCCTTCATCGTGTCAGAAGCTTCCTCTCGGTTTTCACTACTGACAGTCTTGCGAGTCCCGGGTGGAAATTCAGGAATACCGTCCCACTCAGATGTAGAAGGATTCTTCATCATTGTCTCCGTAACAATTTTGTTTTACCAGTCAGGGTTGTTGGCCCTGAGCTGAACCCCTGAATCTGGAGGACCAGTGGACCACTCCTAGTCTGGCCTCGACCCTTTGACCTGTTTGGCATGGGTGACCCGACCAAGAGCCAAAGCCTAAGGCCCTGACTCCGGCCAACATGGCTCTCCGGGTCATTGAGGCACGCAAGCCTCCAAACCCTACGACAAGGTTGTGGTCCTCCTGGAGGTCAGTCTCCGTTGCTCCACCAAAAACAGCCGAAGTTTGGCCAGCCACTTGTTAGAGCCCCTGTCCTCTAATCCAGCCAGTGCTCTGGAAAGCTTGGTGGTGCCGTGGGGTGGCATAGTGGTGTCGCGATCATTGTAATGCGTTACTGCAGCATCAGCCAGCAATCAGTGGCCTGGGTTTAATTTCTGCCGTTGTCTGTAAGGAGTTCGTGTGTTCTCCATGTGACTGCATGGAATTCCTCCAAGTGCTCTGGTTTCCTCCCACGTTCCAAGGATGTACCGGTTAATTGGTCATGTGTGTAATGGGTGGCATTGGCTCATTGGGCCAGAAGGGCCTGTTACAGTACTAAATAATAGAATAAAGCGAATCTCAACTAATCCCGGTAAACGGCTTCTGCATTCTCTTCAGGTCTTCCTGAAGTAGATCTTTCCTATGCCATTGACTTCATTGCCAAGGTTGTCTATCAGGAGCGAGGAGCACCAGCAGTCTGATCCAACGCATTCACCCCAAGTCAGAGTTAACCCCATGGCTACCAGCTGTCGGGTCTGTACCTTTTGTGAGCTTTCAGTTCATACGGTGTACAGAGAACATTGGGGAGATCTGGAAGGGGTGGATATTTCATTGAAGACCTCTCGGACAGCAGACAGGTGTGCAGTGAAGCATGATATGGAACATAGAATATAGCGACTACATACACTGGAATCCAGAGCAACAAACATGTCCTGATGCAGTGTTTCATAGAAGGTGGAACACTGCAGCACAGTGCAGACCATTTAGCCCATAATGTTGTGCTGATTTTTTTTAACTCATTCCAAGATCAATTTAACTCTTTTCTCCTACATAGCCCTCCACTTTTCCATCAACCGTGTACGTATCGAAGGGCTTCTTAAGTGTCCCCAATGTCCCTGCTTCTACGACCACCACTCCACGCACCCGCCACTCTCTGAGTTAAACAAAAAAGCTCCGACATGCCCCCCCCCCCCCCCCCGGTACTTTCCTCCAATCGCGGTAAAATTACACCCTCTCATATTGGCCTTGCCACCCGGGGTTGTTGAGGGGGGGCGGGGCTGGGGGGAGAAGGTGCTAGCTGCCTTTTCTATGTCTCCTTACCATCTTGTACACCTCCATCAAGTCTCTTCCCGTCTTCCGTCACTCCAGAGGGAAAAACTGTAGCTCGCTCAGCTTTTCCTCACTGAGGCATGCTCTCTAATACTTGCCTTCTACACTATCAACAACACCAATATGGACCAAAATCACACTAATTAATATATAGTGCATTCACCTTTAAAAGACAATCAGAATCAGGTTTATTATCACCGACACGTTTGTGAAATTTGTTGTTCTGCAGCAGCAACGCATGCAATACATAAATAATATATTTATGTTAAAATGAGAAATATTTAATCAAAAATTAAAAATAAAATAAATTAATGCGAAAAGAGACGAAGTAGTGAGGACGTGTTCATGGTTTCATTGCCCATTCAGAAGTATGATGGTGGAAGGGTGAGAAATGTTCCTAAAATGTTCAGTGTGTGTCCTTGAGCTTCTGTACCTCCTCCCTGATGGTAGTAATGAGACGAGGGCATATCCCAAATGTCGAGGGTCTTCAGTGATGGATGCTACCTTCTTGGGGCACAATCTTTTCAGAATATCTACAACCCTTTGAAGTTTTTTTATTCAGTCCTGTGCATTGGTGACGTAACCAGTCAGAATCTCTACACGCTACACCTGTAGAAATGTTCTTGGAGAGAAAGTCGCTTAACTAGTGTACCCAGTAGTGGAGTGAGATTTCGACCTGTGGCTCGGAAGGTCACGGGGACATTGTTTGTAAGATTTGATCTGGAGTTCATCATTTATGAGATCTGATGATGAGGAGATATGAAGCACCAGGTGATTCCATTTCATTATGAAACTGTTCTGATTGAAACGGCTGCAATTGCAGACCATTTTTTGATGCACTATCCTCAGGACCTGAAGTTTTCCAGAGTCCGATTGGTGGTGGTATGTGACCCCGTGCGTTTGGTGGTGGTATGTGACCCCGTGCGTTTGGTGGTGGAATGTGACCCCGTGCGTTTGGCGATGGAATGCGACCCTGTGCGTTTCGGGTGTTATACGACCCCGTGCGTTTGGCGATGGAATGCGACCCCGTGCGTTTGGGGTGTTATACGACCCCGTGCATTTGGCGGTGGTATGTGACCCTACACATTTTATCTCAGTCCATACTCGGTGGCGGTCCACCAACTTGAGAAGAGTCTCCACCCTTCTCCCCAAATAGCAGTGGACAGTTTGTGTCCACCCTCAGGCTCAGTCACACCACTTCTTCCTGTAAAGGGCCTTTGACGAGATGGCGCAAATGAGGCTGCGAAGCAAGATAAGAGCCCCTGGTAGTACAGGACAGATACTAGTTTGGATAGAAGACTGGCTAACTGGCAGGAGGTAAAGACTGGGAATAAAGGGGGCCTTTCCTGGTTGGTTGCCAGTAACTAGTGGTGTTTTGCGGGGCTTGTTGGGATAATTTCTTTTCACGTTATATGTCACGTTACGTATATATGGGGAGAAGGCAAGAATGGTGTTAAGAGGGATAATAAATCAACCATGATAGAATGGTGGCATAGACATGATGGGCCAAATGGCCTAATTCTGTTCCTACAGTACTGTGTAAAAGTCTTAGAGATATATATAGTAGCTGGCAAGAATCTTAGGCACATATATATATTTTAGCAGGTGTGCCTAAGACTTTGCACAGTACTGTAGTAATTTTATTGACTGCACTGTACTGCTGCCACAAAAAACCAAATTCTGTGACACATGCGAGTGATGATAAACCTGATTCTGATATGGGTCTCTATTGTGGACTGAGAGTGGGAAGGAGGCAGGGAGAGGGGAATCATGCTTGAGAAAAGGCGAAGGGAGAGAGGAGGGAGTGGGAAGCACCATTCTGCAATGATCAATAAACCAATTGATCGGAATCAAGTGACCTTGCCTGGTGAGTCTGCACCCATGCCCCATCCCACAGCACCCCACCCTCGCCATTCCTAACAGCCTATCCTCCCGCCAGATTTACAAGTTTGCTCCTGCTCCACATTGACAAATACAGTACCATGCAAAAGTCTTAGGCACCGGGGCTAATATATATGTGTCTAAGACGTTTGCACAATACTGTACGTCTGCAATATTATTACCTCCTCACTCTCCTTACCTCTTTATGCTTGTGTACAGGAAATGATATTAAACAATCTTGAATCTTGTGGTTTGTGGTCTAAGAGTCTCAACCACTGTCTGGAGCTTAATGATAACTCCTTCAGGGATTGTCCTTCCACACCACCATTGTGATTACACATCTTGCTTGCCCAGAACACGTTTGGCTTCCTGTCCCATTTTGTCTATGGGACACTGGGAAATGTAGGTCGTTGATCTCACACCATAATACAGCGCAATCCCCGAATGAAACCCTTTGCGGTCTTTTTACTGTTAGGTAACTTTGGCTTTCTCCGTCCACGCACGTCTGCAAGTACTCAGTCCTGCCCAGAACGTGGTTTCTGCCAGTTCCAGTGACATGCTGGTTGTCTGGAGCTCATGACCAGCACCCAGTCAGACAGTCCTGTCAGTCTCACCAAATCACCCACGATTTAGACCGATGCACGTTACCGGTAAACGTAAGAGAGTCTGCAGATGCTGGAGATCCTGCGCGACAAACACGCAGACTGGTTGCATCACCGTCTGGCGTGGAAGGGCCACTGCACAGAGAGTTACAAACTCAGCCAGCTCTGTCACGGCCTCCCCAGCACCGAGAACACCTTCAAAAGGCGATGCCTCACAAAGGCAGTGTCAGTCATTCAGGACCCCCATCACCCAGGACGTGCCCTCTTCTCATTGCTACCATCAAGGAGGAGGTACAGGAGCCCGAAGACTCTCACTCAACATCTCAGGAGAATCTTCTTCCCCTCCCCCTGCCAGATTTCTGAATTAACAATGCCTCACTATTTCCTCTCTCTTTGCACTACTTAACTGAATTTTTAAATATGTATATATTGTAATTTATAGTTTTTATGTATTATTACTGCAAAACACCATAATTCATGACACATCAGTGATATTAAACCTGATTCTGAACTCATCGGGTTAAATAGTTGAATTTCATTTACATACGTATTTAAATTTAGTGTAATTTAAAGTTGTTTTTTAAAACTAATGCAGTGTACTGCTGCTGCAAAGCAACACATTTCATGATATATGCCAGTGATAATAAACCTGATTCTGAACTGCTGCCCGAAACATGGATGGTTTATTCCCTTTCATCGACACTGCCTGACTAGCCCTAGATTGTCATTGTGGGCCGAAAGGCCTGTCCCTGTGCTGTACTGTTCCCCTTGTTAAAAGGAGCCTTTTGCTCCCGAGAGACCTTCTGCTCGGCTTGTCTGAGACGGTCTCGGCTGCTGCCTTCCTCCAGCCCATCGTTTGCTAGTCCGAGATAGTGTTTTGGGGATTTTTCTGGTCGGCTTGAGAATAGGTTTTAAAGCTGAATTTATTGTCACGTGCACAAGTATGTGTCTGTGTGGGTGCAGTAAAGAAGCCCTCCCCGCAGCAGCTCGACAGGCAGAGAGCGTCAGAATAGGCGACGTTTACAGGGAATGCGTAACATTTGTAAGTACGCAGCTTTCACAAGAAAGGAAAGTGAAGCCCGCTTCACATTTGCAGAACCCAGTGGCTGAAGGGAGGTCGCTGTTCTTGAGCCTGGCGACGTGGGACCTCGGGCGTCTGTACCTCCTGCCCGATGGGAGCTGCGAGGAGGGGGGGGGGGCGTTGATGATAAGTAACTTTTAAACTCAAGTGGGTGAGAAGATTAGATTTTCTTTCTGACTGCCAAAGGTTATCCTGTTCTACTTTACCCAGCACCGTGCTGTCATTACCCTGGAATCATTTACCTCTTTGCAAGGGCAACTCCGAGGCAATCTCCACAAAGCCTGCTGAATAGACTTTGCTGTGAACTAAGGCGTAGAGAGAGGTATTTAAAATATGACCCAAGTGTTCAGATCTCTCATACAGCTTCAATTACTCTGTTTTCGGGCTGCTTCCCAGCGTAACGGAGAATCTGAATGGATTTGAGCAGGAGACTGGTTACACTTGAGTTTCACCATATAATATGGGGGAATGCATCTCAGCACAGTGACATTGTTATTTGCTGCTCATTCCCAGTTCATACAGGAGGGAAGGGATTTGCATAATCTTCCCATCTATATTTAAATAGTCTTCATCAGCTACGTGGCGAGTGGGCTGGTGTGAAGCTCTCCACGCAGCGTGAAATGGGTGAGAGAGGGCTCAGACAGATCAGATTATTTCCCACACGTACGCCGCCACGTGCAGTGGAATGCGTTGCCTGCGCCAAGTCAGATCAGCAGGGCAGCCCGGCGCCAACGCAGTGTGCCCACAACCCACAAACGCTTCTGAACAGCCACTAATCACGGGCATCACTGACGCTTGCCCGCGCTGCGCCAGAATGACCTGAAGACCCACGGGTAGACAACCCCTGATAGGGAAACATCGTACTCGACCCGAGTGATCGCACTGCTACTGCTCACCCTTATGCCTTTGGAATGTGGGAGGAAACCGGAGCATCCGGAGGAAACCTACACAGTCACGGGGAGAACGTACAAACTCCGTGCAGGCGGTGGTGGGAATCGAACCCCGATCTTACAGCCGGCACTGTAAAGTGCTAGGTTAACCGCGACGCTACAGTGCTGCTCACCTTTATACTGTGGTCGGCTCACAGAGTCATACACCCCAACTCATCCATCCCATCCAAGAAGCCCATCTAAGTCCTGACGAAGGGTCTCGGCCCGAAACATCGACTGTACTTCTTACTATAGACGCTGCCTGGCCTGCTGCGTACAACCAGCATTTTGTGTGTGTCATGGTCCCTTCTGGCACCTGGCTATCTTCCTCAGGAATTGGGCCTTAACCACCTAGTTTAGTTTTCAATCATTCCCAGGTTCCAATAACTATCAACCAAGGCAGCATAAGAATTAGACTTAGCCAGGTATTTCCCAAACCCTATATGCATTTTTTAGCTCATCAAGTTCCTGTTAAGATTTTGCACTGATCTAACAATGATCCATAATAATAAGGCCATTCAGCCCATCGAGTCTGCTCTGCCATTCCATCACAGGCAGACTTACTTTCCCTCCTAACTCTGTTTTCCTGCCCTCTCCCTGTGACCTTTGACATCCTTACTAATCAAGAACCTATCACCCGCTGCTTTAAATATACCCAATGACTTGGCCTCCACAGCTATCTGTGGCAATAAGTTTCTCAGATTCGCCATCCTTTAGGTAAAGAAATTCCTCCTCATCTCTGTTCTAAGGGGATGTCCTTGTGTTCTGAAGCTGTGCCCTCTGGTCCTAAATCCTCCCACTATAGGAAGCATCCTCTCCACGTCCACTCTATCTGGGCTTTTAGATATTTGGAATTGAATGTAAATATCCCACCTCATGTTCCCTATGTTCCCACCAAGTATCCTCCGCTCCTGAGGTAATTTACTGCGGCCAATTTACCCATCAGCTGGTACTTCATTGGGATGTGGGAGGATTCCGGAGCACCTGGTGGAAACATGGGGGCTGCAGGGAGAACGTGAACACAGACAGTGCCAAAGGTCAGGATCGAACCTGCGTCTCTAGTCTGTGAGGCAGTGGCTCTACCGCCATGCCTTTCGGTATTTGACATTTAACTCGATTACCATTTTATCATCGCCCGTTGTTAAATAGATTGTTGATCACAAAAACTCAGAGAGCTTACCTTGTACAATGATCTAAAACTAAACTTAACCTACACCTAAACCTTAGCTCTATTATCTAGCCGAACTTAAAGGGTTTCTTCCCCCAGTCTGTTAACCTGATCAGCCATTTTTTCAATCTTGCACCCTGACCAACAAACCACAGCAAATTCCTAGTACGTTCAAGATTCAAGAATCAAAGTTAAAATTCACCACAATGTACAGTGAAGTGCGTTGTTCGCGCTAACAACCAACACTCCTGAGCTGGGGATGGTCTGCTGGTGTCAGCACAGCATGCCCACCGCGCTCGGCAGAACAACGCAGATCACAAGCACCAAAACAACAGAGGCAAAACAAGTGCCGTCCCTCCTCCCTTCCCTCCCTCCCACCTACGTACACACACAATCCTCTAACCCCAAGACTGGACATCTTCATCGGCCTCCAGTAGACCCAGACACGCATTTATACGTGTAACTGTCTGTGGCGAATAAAGTCGGTCCTTGATTCCAAGCCTATCCTATCATCCCAATCAGCACATGCAATGCTGGTTAACTCAGCAGGTCAGGCAGCATTTCCTGGAAGAGATAGTCAACATTTCAGGCCGAGACCCTTCTTCAGGACCTGTATGCTCCTCAGATGGCGCTAACCCCTACCTTTGACCTTCCTGATCTGTGGCCTGACCAAAAGCAAGAGAATGAGCTTGCTGACAATATTTATTGATACTCTTCTGGTTTTCTTTTGTAAACCGTATATTATGACTTAATTATATTATATTATTCCCAGACTTAATTCTAAAGTGCCTGCACCATTTTGTTCTTTACAGATACGACCCCGGAGGAGGCCCACCACCAACTCACTGGTCTCTTCATTTTAAAGCCCGAAACAAAGAATGTGCGCGTTGGTAAGTCTGCCGCGGAAGCCGATCGCCTCATGGGGGTTAGAGGTTAGAGGTCAGCTTATGCAGGGGCTTCGGAGGAGGGTGTAGGGTGCCATGCCTCCCACTGGAAATCCGCAGTGATGTGTCCTAAACTTACGGCCAGATCATTCAGGAGGGCTCTGTAGGAAAGGAGGCTTTGATTATTCTTAGAGCAGGTTTAAAGTTTGACACGACATTGTAGGCTGTAGTATTCTATGTTTTTTGAAAGTCAAGAAGAACTTAATGTTGATCTCTGCCCCTGAAAATAGTGCACGGTAAGGGACAAGGTTTGATTGATGTACACTACTGTGCACATATAAATAGATAGAGTGCCTACAACTTTTGCACAGCACTGTAATAATTTTATGTTTTGCACTGTACTGCTGCCACAACAAAAAACACAAATTTCATGATGTATGTGAGTGACAATAAACCTGATTCTGATATGGGTCTCTATTGTGGACTGAGAGTGGGAAGGGGGGGTGGTTAGGGAGGAAATCATGGTTGTGAAAAGGGGAAGGGAGAGGGGAATCATGGTTGGGAAAAGGGGAAGGGAGAGGGGAAATCATGGTTGGGAAAAGGGGAAGGGAGAGTGGAAGGAGTGGGAAGCACCGGAGAAACATTCAGTAAATGACCAATAAACCAATTGTCTGAACTCAAATGACATTGCTTGGTGTCTCAGGGCTGGGTGTGTCTGCACCCACATCCCACCCCTGGCACTTCTCCTCCGCCACCTGTCCCGGACTCGCCATTCCCAACGTCTTTTGCTCCCACCGGATTTACAAATTCCCTCCCTGCTCCACATTGACAAATACAGTATTGTGCAAAGGTCTTAGGCACTCTAGCTGTATATATATATATGCCTAAGACTCTTGCACAGAAATATATTTGTCTTAATAGTTGAGAGTTTAAGGTGGGTAAAGATGGTGTGGTTAAGTTATTAGATTAGGTTGATCATTGATTCAGAGATACGAGCAGAAATCCTACTAAAATAATTGGGAAATGAATTAAATTGAGATTTTTAAATGTCAAAATCTATATGGTAACCATTGATTGTTATGTAAAAACAAGATTTAACACCCCTCCATCTGATCTAGATTAGACAATTCACTACGCATCTCTTAATAAATTCAAAGCCTGAATTTTATTGTCTCTGCAGAAATATCAGTGTAACTGTGTTGACTCCAGGCCAACAACTTAAACCATGAATTCCATTGCACCCTATGCACCAATACTCACTCAAACCACTTCTCCAAGTTATAGCACTGAATTTATAATGCTAGGGTATGAACTATAGCTGGACTGCAGATCAGGGGCTCTTTGTGGGGCTTTGCTGTGGCTTGCTTGGTGGGTGGTGGGGGGGGAAGATCTAGATGCTCGTGCTTGGGAGGGTGGGGGTCTTTGGGGTTCTGACATTTTTTCCCTTGTCATTCATCCTTTGGGGTTTTCTTCCGTTTCGTGGATGCCTGTGGAGAGTAAGAATTTCAGGTTGCATACTGTATAAAATTGATATTAAATTGAACCATTGAATTTTCTTTGAGATGGGGGATCTCCTGTTGGCTAAACAATTGATCCTTCTTTAGAGAGTGACTATCACAAGAAAGAACCCCAGTGTTAGTCTCTGAAGTTCTTGCTGCCTTGGATTTGAAGCCCCTTCATTCTAATTTTCTTTCCTTATCAGTTCAAGATGCTGTGTTTCAGTCTAGTTGGCTCTGGCCTATCTAGCTAATGTGTGTCAGCTTTCCATTGGCCCTGGTGCAAGGCAGTTGCCATTTTATTGCCCTTCTTGCAAGTAACAACCTGTAACTAATGATCTCTTTGTTCTGACTCAGGTCGGACCAACCAGTTGCTAGGGTTGGGTAACTCAGGTCAGACATAGACTGTCCTATTCATAAACCTGTATACTCCCTCTTACCAAAGAACATCTTTCATACAGCCTCTTTTGTTTGGAAATTATCTCTAGTTCAGCAGTTTATCAGTAGGGACCATAGACAGCTGCGATTGTCAGATGTGTCCACTTTGATCCAGCCATTCTTGCGCAAAACTTGTTTGCAATGCAGCCCACCAAATGGAGGTTGCAAAGCAGTTTCACAAAATGGCCACCTACATGTGGCAAGGACAAAGGCACTCGACGTGCCTACTTCCGCTTCCCTTGGCTTCTTCTAGTTAGGTGTTTTCTTCCATGTTGTAATTCCTTCATGGCCATAGTAAAGAAGAGGGATTGGAAGCTGGGCGTCTTTGTGGTTATTTCAGAAGGAAGAGCAGGAATTTGGTGGGATTAGGAGACAGGACGAAATGGAATGAATATGAGGAAGTGAGAGAGGACAGTGTTGATCAGTGAGTGCATGGTTCTGGATGAGGTGGTGTGAGTAATTGAGACACACCGGTGTCAGTTGGTGAAAGATGTATGTCTTAGCTTTGGAGCAACCAACAGGATGCTGGAGGCCCTCAGCAGGTCAGGCAGTATCTATAGAGGATGATATTTTGGGTTGAGACCCTTCATCTGGACAAACCTCTTAGATGAGGAATTCATCAGTCCAGATGAAGGTTCTCGACCTGAAACATCCCTCCACAGATGCTGCCTGACCCCCCAGTGTTTTCTGTGACCTCGTCTTAGCTTTGTTTCAAGGCATTGGAGTAGAATTAGGCCACTTGGCCCATCAAGTCTGCTCCACCATTCAATCATGGCAGATTTATTTTTCCTTTCAATCCCTTCTCCTGCCTGCGACACTGTTAGTAATCAAGAACCTGCCAACCTCCGCTTTAAATACACCCAGTGACTTGGCCTCCACAACCGTCTGTGGCAGTGAATTCCACAAATTCACCGCCCTCCAGCTAAATAAGTCCCTCTTATCTCTGTTCTAAAGGGATGAGACCCTTCATCTGGCCCAGTGAGGTCTTCAACGTAGAGGTGAGATCAGATGAAAGGTCTCGGCCTGCAACGTCGACTGTCCATTCCCTTCCCAGGATTTTGAGTTGCCTCACTGGAGCTTTATTTGAAATGCTAATGCTGAAGAAGAACGACAATCACTCGCCGTTTGAACAGCGTGCTACTTGATCAGACCTTGTGTGGTCAGTCCAGTGATCTTCAGATCCAAGGATTCTCCTAGCGAGTGTTGGGCCTGCCTTCTTGTGTTGCCCTAAGTCCCAGCAGAGCAGGGGTTCCTGACTTTTTTATGGCATGCACCCTACCATTAACTGAGGGGTCTGTGGACCCCAGGCTGGGAACACCTGCAGTAGAGGGTTAAATCTTGTCTCCAGAACCCACCTCCCTCCTTTTTGTTCTGCCACAAAAATAGTCTGGGTGAGCTTGGGCTTTTCCCTTTGGTTAGACCATCCTTGGAATATTGCATTAATTATAGGAAGGATGTGGAAGCTTTAGAGAGGGTTCAGAGGAGGTTTACCAGGATGCTGCCTGGATTAGAGAGAGCATGTCTTACTGGAGATCGTGGGAGTAGCAACTCTCCTGACAGTGGTATCATGCCCCAATACATGAGGGATGCGGAGGCTTTAGAGAGGGGGCAGAAGGGATTTACCAGGATGCTGCCTGGATTCGAGAGCATGTCCTATGAGGATAGGTTGAGCGAGTTAGGACTTTCCTCTTTGGAGCAAAGGTGGTTGAGAGATGACTCGTTGGAGGTGTACAAGATGCTAAGAGGCATAGATAGAGTGGACAGCTAGAGACTTTTTTCCCAGGTGGAAATGGCTAATATAAAAGGGTATAATTTGAAGGTCATTGGAGGAAAGTAGGGGGATGTCAGAGGTTTTTTTTTTTTAACACAGAGAGTGGTTGGTGCATGAAACAAGCTGTCAGGATGATGGTAGAGGCAGATGATTTAGGGATATTTAACAGGCAGATAGTTGAAAGAAAATGTGGCAGGGAAGAGTGAGAATAATCTTAGAGATAAGAGATTAGTACAACATTGTGGGCTGAATGGCCTGTACTGTGTCGTTCTATGATATCTGGGCCATCTTGGCTATCTCCTCCCCCTCCTGCTGAACTACTGCATGCTACATCGAAGTTTTCTGGTTACTCTTTCACCAATGCCGAGCCTCTTGCCCAGTGAGCCAATCAGGTGAGGAGCAGCAGCTGATTGGTGACTTCTGACATCACCAGCTCGAGAGGAGTACCTCCTACATGGATCTGACTCCCCTCCTGAGCCAAAGGCTCTGGTTACCACGGAAACAGCCCAACGTGCTAATGAGGCCTCGAGAACCAGCAGAGTTGACTGCAGAGTAGGCATCTTTTCACATCTCCTCTGTCAGGTTCCTAGCTTGTACTTGCTTGATGTTTACAGACAATAACCACTCCTATGCAGTATTGTGCAAAAGTCTAGCTAGGACAGTGCTGTAATAATTTTATGTATTGCACTGTACTGCTCCCGCAAAGCAAAAATCATGACACGTGTGAGTGATGATAATACCTGATTCTGATACGGATCTGTATTGTGGACCGAGAGTGGGAAGGGGGCAGGGAGAGGGGAATCGTGGTTGGGAAAAGAGGAAGGGAGCGGGAAGCACCAGAGAGACATTCTGTAATGATCAATAAACCAGTTGTTTGGAATCGAATGACCTCGCCTGGCGTCTCAGGGCTGGGTGTGTCTGCACCCCGCCACCTCCCGCCACCTGTCCCACACCCCTGCCGCGGCACCCTCGCCATTCCCAACATCTTCTGCTCTCGTCAGATTTATGAACTTGCTCTCCGCTCCACGTTGACAAATACAATACTGTGCAAAAGTCTTAGGCACCCTAGCGATATATTTGTGCAGCATGTGTACCCTAGGGCTGAATGCACCATTCACGAGGTTTGACTGAACCCTATGGCCGCCGTAGGAAGACAGGATGGAGGTTGGAGCAGGGAAACTTGGAGGTGAAGAGGCGTGGATGAGGACATTGTTCTAGAGCTGTGATGGCGGGGCAGGCAGTGGAGATAGAGAGGGTGGGTTTTGGGAAAGCTTTGATGATGAGATCACATGGAGAAAGACCACCCTCGAACTCCACTCATTCACAACCAAATTTAGAGGGTGCATAGTGCAAGAGGACTGGTACATGGTACAACATAGGAATAGGCCATTTGGCCCACCATTTGGATGCCATACCAAGGATATCTATCTGCATTAATCCTATAGAGACATAGAGCACTTCAGCACAGATACAGGCCCTTTGGCCTACCTAGTCCAAGCTGCACTGCGATTCTGCCTCGTCCTGTCCACATGAACCTGGACTGTACCCCTCCCATCCATGTACTTGTCCAAACTTCTCTTCAGTGCTGAAACCGAATCCACATCCACTACTTGTACTGGCAGCTTGTTCCACATTCTCACCCCCTTTGAGGGAAGGAGTTTCCCCTCAAGTTCCCTTGAAATATTTCCCCTTTCACCTTTATCCTGTGACCTCCAGTTCTAGTCTCACTCAATATCATTGGGAAAAGCCTGCTTGTATTTACCCATCTATACCACCTTACAATTTTGTTTAACCTCTATCAAATCTCCACACATCCTTCACTTCAGGGAATAAAATCCTAACCTATTCAGCCTTAACCTATAACTCAGACCCTCAGGCCCTGGCAACGTTATTGTAAGTTTTCGCTGCACTCTTTCAAGCTTATTTGCATCTTTCCTGTAGGTGGTTACCGGAACTGTACACGATATTCCAAATTAGGCCTCACCAACGTCTTATACAACTTCAACATAACATCCCATCTCCTGTATGAAGGCCAGTGTGCCAAAAGCCCTCTTTATGACCCTATTTACCTGTGTCGCCACTTCCAAGGAATTATGGATCTGTATTCCCAAATGCCATGCTGAAATCTCCAGAATTATATGCCTGGATGATTCAAGTGCCCCGTGTAGATAATTGCTGACAGCAACTCTGTTTCCACCGCTCTCTAAGTCAATTAACTTTTATTGTCATTTCGGCCATAACTGCTGGCACAGTACACAGTAAAAATGAGACAACGTTCCTCCAGGAACCTGGTGTTACATGTCACAGTACGAAAACTAGACTGAACTATGTAAAAAAACAACACAGAAAAAAAACTACACTAGATTACAGACTTACCCAGGACTGCATAAAGTGCACAAAACAGTGCACTGTTATTTATTATTACAATAAATAATAAACAGGACAATAGGGCAGTAAGGTGTCAGTCCAGGTTCTGGGTATTGAGGAGTCTGATAGCTTGGGGGAAGAAACTGTTACATAGTCTGGTCGTGAGAGCTTACATAGTCTGATCTGGTCGTCTGGTCTCTATGGTAGTGCATTCTGGGTACTTACCACGCTGGGTGAAGAAGGTCTTCCTATTATCTCTTCTGAACTTCTTCCCCCTTGCCCTCTATCCCAAGCAGTGGCAATAACAGTGGTGTGGACTGAGGCAGCTCTTGTCTTTCGGTTGACAGGTGAAGCCGTCTCTTTTGTGGCCAAGGTGGACTCCTCTAGCCTCCTGAAGAAGCCAGCCATCAAGTGGTTTAAGGGCAAGTGGTTGGATCTGAAGAGCAAAGCTGGGATGGTCTACCAGTTCAGGGAGGAATTTGACAGCAAGGGGAAGGTGAGTCTGGGGCCTCTGGGGTGGGGGGGGGGGGGGTGATGGGGAGCTTCTTCACCCGGAGGATGGTGTGAGTGTGGAACGAGCTACCAGCAGAAATGGTGGATGAGGGTTTGATTGCAATGTTTAAGAGATGTTTGGATGTAAAAGGGATGGGAGGGTTTTTGAGGGCTCTGATCCAGTTGCAGTAGATGAGACTAAACAGAATAACAGCAGGTGGTGGCCTAGCTTGCCCAAAGAGCCTGTTTCTGTGCTGTAGTGCTCCATGATTCCATAGCAACATTTGAAAGAGAGTTGCACTGATCCCTGGGATGGATTTAGAGGGATATGGGCCAAACGTTTAAGAAAAGCTGGGACGCTCAACCAGTTCAGCGAGTAATTTGGCAAAAAGACAAACGTGAGTCTGGGGTCTCTGCACAGAATGACCTCGCCTGAGGCCGTGTGCTGATGTGTTGAAGTCGCATCACACGGAGGGGTGCTTTGCCCCTTTGTGTCGGCACCCCTCTCTCCTGACAGGTGTTGGCCTTGCTGTTTGAGGAGGACAGACGAATGAGAACAAATGCTCCTGAGATATGGAAGTTCTGAGAAGGATTGAGCACATGGGTCTGAGGTACTTTCTCCTTGTGTTGGAGAGGTGGAGGTAGCTGAGGAAACCGGAGCACCCAGAGGAAACCCGTGCAGTTTGCGGGGAGAATATACAAACTCCTTACGGATAGTGCTGGAATTGAACCCAACTCAATAATTTGCGATTCAAGATTGTTTAGAGTCATTGCCTGTAAGAACAAAATAATTGTTACTCCAGATCCGATTCAGCACAAAAACACACAAAAGATAGTAGGCCTCCGTTAGTCTCGATAGACCATGGATTTGCGCCTCGGAAAGTTTCCAGGACGTAAGCCTGGGCAAGTTTTTTTTTAATGGAAGACCGGCAGTTGCCCAAGCTGCAAGTCTCCCCTCTCCACGCCACCGATGTTGCCCAAGGGAAGGGCATTAGGACCTTGGCACCGGTGTTGTCGCAGAGCAATGTGTGGTTAAGTGCCTTGCTCAAGGACACAACACGCAGCCTCAGCCAAGGCTCGAACTAGCGACCTGCAGATCACTAGATGGAAGTCTTAACCACTTGGCAACGTGCCAACACAAACAAAAGATAAACAACTCAACAATATTAATAAAAAAAACAACAATAAATAAATACATAAGATAGCCCATCCACGTAGATTGATTGTATGTCCATAAAGTGATGCCAGGCCGTACATAAGGTGACTGACGGGAAATACTAAAGTAGCGGTGGAGTTAGTGGGTAGAGGTGTTGATCAGCCTTACTGCTTGGGGAAAGTAGATGTTTTTGAGTCTGGTAGTCCTGGTGTGGATGCTGCGTAGACTCCTCCCTGATGGGAGTGGGACAAACCGTCCATGAGCAGGGTGCGCGAGATCCTTCATGATGTTACTGGCCCTCCTCTGGCACCTTTCTCTATATATGTCGTTGATGGCGGCTCAGCTGGCGCCGGTGATCACAGGTGCTACAAAGAAAAGGAGAGAAGAAAGGAAGACTAGCTTTATTTATCACATGCACAAGCTAGGCGGTTTGCAAGGACATTGCCTGGGTTGGGGAGCATGCCTTATGAGAATAGGTTGAGTGAACTCAGCCTTTTCTCCTTGGAGTGACAGAGGATGGGAGGTGACCTGATAGAGATGATGAGAGGCATTGATTGTGTGGATAGTCAGAGGCTTTTTCCCAGGGCTGAAATAGCTAACACGAGGGGGCACAGTTTTAAGGTGCTTGGAAGTAGGTACAGGGGGGATGTCAGAGAGTGTGGAATGCACTGTTGGCGACAGTAGTGGAGACGGATACAATAGGGTCTTTTAAGAGACACTTAGGTACAAGGAGCTTAGAAAAATAGAGGGCTATGCAGTAGGGAAATTCTAGGCAGTTTTAGAGTAGGTTACATGGTTGGCACAACATTGTGGGCCGAAGGGCCTGTAACGTGCCGTAGATTTCTATGTTACATCAAAACGTATTAAGAGGAATAGATAGAGTGGACAACCAGCGCCTCTTCCCCAGAGCACCACTGCTCAGTACAAGAGGACATGGCTTTAAGGTAAGGGGTGGGAAGTTCAAGGGGGATATTAGAGGAAGGTTTTTCACTCAGAGAGTGGTTGGTGCGTGGAATGCACTGCCTGAGTCAGTGGTGGAGGCAGATACACTAGTGAAGTTTAAGAGACTACTAGACAGGTATATGGAGGAACTTAAGGTGGAGGGTTATATGGGAGGCAGGGTTTAAGGGTCGGCACAACATTGTGGGCTGAATGGCCTGTACTGTGCTGTATTGTTCTTTGTATTATTAAATGCATTGTTTGCGTCAAATGTAATCAGTGAGAATTGTGCTGGACAGCCTGCAAGTGCCACCACCCTGGACAGTGATCGCTGGCACTGTACCATCTGCACGCTAACATGCTGCCCTTACACAGGGAAATAAGTGGTTGAACTTACTCGTGAGGTTTGGAGCCCTGGGCGGTGCTGGGGAGAAAGGCAGGGGGTCTGAGCATGAGAGCCGGCGGGGAGGAGGGCGTGCAGCCGGGACTAGTACAAGTAACAGCTCCCTCTCCGCAGATCTACACCTACGAGATGAAAATCACGAAAGCTGACAAGACATGTACAGGTGGCTACAGGTGTGAGGTGACCTCGAAAGATCAGTTTGACAGTGTGGCGTTCGACCTGAACGTTGAAGGTAAGAACGTTACCGTGGACGATGCGCTCTGGTTCCCTTGGTCCCTGGGTCACCCAGCAGGAAATACCTGGGCAACATCTACAAAAAGTGCCTGACTTGCAGAGTTCCTCTTGCATCTTGTGTGGTTTGCTCAAGGTTCCCAGCATCTGCAGAATATCTTGTGTCTCAGTAGGTATTCCCAGGACCCCAGCCCCAGTGGTTATAATTATCTCTCTATCTGACCCAACTGTTGTCTCTACAGCTACTGTACAGATGCTAAAACACACATACATACATGCACAGATTTCCTCTCTCTCTCTCTCTCTCTCATCTAAGAGGTGAATCCAGATGCAGGGTCCCAACCTGATAGGCAGACTGTCCATTTCCTTCCCACAGATACTCCCTGACCCGCTGGGTTCCTCCACCATTTTGTGTGTTGCCTCAAATTCCACCATCTGCTGTCCCTTGTGCCTCCGGGACGAGTTTGTGCCCAGTCAGACCTTCTCCCTGATCGACGAGGAACCCCCATCCCCAATCTCGAGGTTTACAGATAGTTGTTGAAGACGCCCTTCGGCCCCTTTGAAATCACTGCCAGCCCCGAGAGAAACCTTCCCTCTGTTCCTGAAACACTCTTCTCTGTTCCTCGACAGGGTCTGTTTCTGACCCTCCTTTGCACAATTTACACCCTCAAATCTCAAATGACTTTTCAGTCACTTACACGCTGACCTAATCCTGCAGTGTAAATTAAAGCAGCAATTGGATTTGCTTGTTCAATTCACTGTTTTTTATTTAACCCCTTCATAGAACGTAGAACATTCCAGAGCACTACAGGCCCTTCAGCCCATTGATGTTGGCTGACCCTTCATCTCTTACATAGTTTCAGTCACTGCAATGTAAAGACTTTATAAAGCTGTTTATCTTTGTAAATACACGGTGGTATTTATGTATTATGCACATTTTATTCCATATCTGTACTTTAACCTCTAACTCTATTTTTATATGATTCTCTATAATTGTTAAATGTTGTTTTTCTTTCTTGTCGTGCCAACACACCACAGCAAATTCCTAACACATGTACATGGTGAAAAAAGTTGATCCTTGATCTTTAATCTCCAGAGTAAAAGCTGTTTCCCCCTTCACTTGGATCTCTGAAACACTTTGTTAGCAGTGAATCTGTTTCAAGCTCCTTCTAAGACCCATCCATAGCCACTGCCCTGCGCGCTTTCTGCCCAGATTCAATTAATTTCAAATCCACCCTTTGTAAGTGCATGCTGCTTGTCTCTGACCTGCTGTTTCTCTAAGCCGTCGCTAATCTCTCCACAGATGCAGAAGAGACTGGCACTCTCCTGACAGCATTCAAGCGGACGTGAGTACCTCTGTGCTGTCTGTGTTTCCCCAGTCCTCAACCTGCCTCTGGTTCGGTAGGTGGCTGCCCTCCCCCTAAAAGGCACAAGTTAGATGACCTTGGCAACTTCACTGTCTCCTGCCCTTTTCAAAATTGGATTAGCTTTATTTGTCACATGGTTGACGGGGTGGAGGTACGTCTCTCCCAAAGGAGGTGTGAGGCGCACCTTCCCTCCGCTAGCCTGCAGGACATCCTTCACACCTTCTTAGCCCCCTGTTCAGAGTCTTGTGAAGCCATAGAGGTAGGTGGTAGATGGTTGTATGAGCAGCTGGTGCACATCACAAGTCCTGGTTATGTAACCATTGAAGTCGGGCAGACAAACTCTGAAGAGTATCAGAGTTGTAAAGAGTACCTGTCTTGTAAAGACACTGACCAGAAGAAGGCAATGGCAAACCACTTCTGAAATAAATTTGCCCAGAACAATCACGGCCATGGATAGACCATGATCACCTACGTCATACGACACATGATGATGATGATGATGATGATGATGACGTTGAAACATCAAAATGTACCGTGAGATGGGCCATTGCGTCAATGACCAACACAGCCCGAGGGTATGCTGGGAGAGGAGGGGGACAGCCCACAACTGTCACCGTGCTGGTGCCAACATATCGTGCCCACAGTTTACTAATCCTAACCCTGTGAAATGTGGGTGGAAACCGGAGCACCTGGAGGAAACCCTCGCGGTCGCGGGAGAACGTACAAACTCCTCACAGACAGTGGCGGGAATTGAACCTGGGCCGCTGGTGCCGTAAAACGTTGCGATAGCTGCCATGCTACCGTGCCGCCCGCGGATACCAGGTGCCCACGTATGAACTAGGAGCGATGCACTTAATGTTCGAAGTTCAAAGTTTGAAGAGCATTTATTGTCGGAAGGATGTGTAAGCTATACAGCCTTGAGATTTGTCTGCTTACAGGCAGTCCCAAAGCAAGAACCCATTTAAAAACAAACCAACAAACACCCAATGCACAGAGAGAGAGGAAAAAGGCACAGACTGTGCAAACAATAGAAGCAAGCAAACAGCATTCGGAATGGAAGTGAGTCCACAATCACAAAGCCTGGGGCAGGCCCACAGCCTCAACCTCAGTTCATCACACAGCGGAGCCTTATCTCTACCCCTTAACCCGCTAAACCGCCTAATAAAATCGTGGCTGATCAGATTCAAGTCGCGTTCCTAGTCACGCGCGCATGTACGGTGAAGTTCGGGGCCAATGAAACACCTATTTCGCAGCCATGTGGGTACAGACATAAACTACACAACTTAGACATACAAACTAGACATAAACTACACAAGATAGTGATAAAAGGTGTGTATGACAATGCATTAGTGCAAAAGCAGACCTTCAGGGACAAGTCTATGGTAGTGCAAGAGGTGTCCCTGGTGTTCTGTTGCTAAGGCAGGGTTAAAGTCGTGTGCTTCCCCGAGCCGGGTCTTGTGGGACTTCAGGCTTCTGTACCTCCTGCCCGATGGTAGCAGAGAAAAGATGGCATGACCCGGAGGGTGGTGACAGATGCTCCCCTCTTGATGCAGTGCCTCCTGTAGATGCTCTCAGTGGTGGGGAGGGGTGTGTCTGTGTCAGCCCCTGGTAAACACCTACCCCTGCGCTTAGCCACCTACTGATCTCTGCCTCAAGAACGTTCAAATTCCTTCTGCCGTAGAGAAGCACAGGACTGAAAGAGGCCCTTCGACCCATTGAATCCGTGCTGACCATCTGCTACTCCTCTGCACCAGTCCTACCTTCACCCCATTTTTTAAATTCTCACCTCATTCTCTGTAAGTCGTTAAACTCTCTGTGAATATTCAGTCATTGAGTATGAGTGTGTTAGGGTGTTCGACCAGCGACCTGAAGGTCGTGGGTTGGAGCCCAGCTGGGGCAGCGTGTGTGTCCTTGAGCAAGGCACTTAACCACACACTGCTCCAGTCTACCCAGCTGCAATAAAATGCTCGGGGTCAACCTTGCGATAGACTGGCGTCCTATCTGTGGGGAGGTAGTCTCGTACTCTCAGTCGCCTCACGCCACGGAAACCCACAGAAGCTCCGGCCTGATGAGCCACAAAGGCTCGGGACAGGACTTTGATCTGAGTATGTCTGAAGCTGAGATCAGGAGATCTTTGGAGGCAGAGGGAATGCGCTCAGGTGGGCCTCTAGATTAAGGCCCAGGAGTGTAGCATTCAGTGGGGCTGAATGGCCTGCCTCTGGCTCTGTGTTTTTCATTGCTTCAGGGTAAGAAAGGATTAAGATGGAGAACTTTCGAGGGAAGGCAGAGCTGGTGAGGTGACCAAGGGAGACAGGTGGCATCTGTGGAGGTAAATGAGGTCGGCGTTTCAAGCCAAGACACTTCTTCAGGACTGAAACGACCACTGTCCCTTTCCCTCCATAGATGCTGCACAGATTTAATTTGGAGATTGAGGAGATTTGATATGTCACTGAAGATTCTAGAAAATCTCTACGGATGTATCGTGGAGACTGGTTGCATTGCCATCTGGCTTTGCTAGGGTGGGGGCACTGCACAGGATCGGGAAAGCTGCAGAGGACTCTAGATTCAGCCAGCTCCATCATGGGCATTAGTCTCCATAGACCTGAGGACATTTTCAAAAGGCAATGCCTTAAGAAGGCAGCATCCACCTCTTCTCATTGCTACCAGCAGTGGAAAGGTACAGGGGTCTCACATTTTAGGAACAGTTTCTTCCCCTCCGCCATCAGATTTCCCAACGGTTTGTGAACCCGTGAACATTAAGGCACTAACTGTATTGCTTATGTATTTTGTTTATATTTCTTATTGTAACTTGTAGCAATTGTTCTATACATTGTGGAGCAGACTTGATGGGCCGAATGACCTACTTCTGCTCCTATACCTTATGGTCCTATTACCTATACTGCTGCTGCAAAACAGCAAATTCCACGACAAGTGCCAGCGCTAGTCGACCTGATTCTGATTCTGCCTGACCTGCTGAGTTCCGCCCGCGTTTTTGTGCGCATTGCTCCAGATTTCCAGATTCCGTTGTGTCAGGGACGATGTCTGAAACTTTGCTCCTTTCCCTTGCAGGGCAGAGGCTGGAGAGGATGCAGGCGAGCTGGATTTCAGTGGACTGCTGAAGAAAAGGTGGGTGGTAGGTAGGCACAAACACAGGCGCTTTCCCCAGGCTGATCAACACCTCCACCCACTGACCCGCCACAGCCCCCATTCAGGGTTTATGCGACCATATTATGAACACTTTCCCCTAAGGGTTCTTTTACTGATTGCTGGTGTTGTAAAGCGTGACGTAACCGTGTGCATAGACATTGTGGGCCGAGGGGCTCGGCTCTATGCTGTGATCTAACTCTTGTATGCACTTTGATGCTGAGCCAGATAAAGAGATATCGGCCCAGGCGTCCCAATTCTGGGGCAAGAGGGGTTTAAGGAGAAACAGCTGGTAACTGGACATTCTCTCTTAAAATGACTGGAAAAAGGACAGTCTATGTTTTGGGTTGACGTCCTTCAACTCAACTGACTGAAAAATGAATTTCCTTCCACATGACCCACTAAGGACATCATCTTGTTTTTCGTTGATCCAGATTCCAGTGCCTGCAGCCTTTTGTGATGAGAGAGAGAGAGAAGGAGGGAAGGGGTGGGGGAGAGAGAGAGAGAGCGAAGGAAGAAAAGAGGGAAGGAGAGAGGGAGAGCTAGAGAGGGACTGATTTACCTCACCAGCTTTTGTCACTTTTAAACCAGAGAGGTCAAAACTGAGGCTCCTCCAACAGAAGAAGTTGATGTTTGGGAAATCCTGAAGAACGCCAAGCCGTGTGACTTTGAGAAAATTGCCTTCCAGTACGGTATCACTGACCTGCGGGGCATGTTGAAGAGACTGAAGAAGAAGAAGAAGCCGGTAAAGAAGAGCGACGGTGAGTGAACCTTCACCCCTGGAGGCTGCATCATTTGGTGGCAGAGTGGGGCTGTATTGCTCGGGGCAGAGGAGGGCGACATCGTTTGAGGGCGGGGGGTGCTGAATTACTTGGGAACGAACACAGCTGCATGTGTACACTCTGTACGTACATGTGCGCACACACACACACACACACACACACACACACACACACACACACACACACACACACACACACACACACACACACACACACACACACACACACACACACACACACACACACACACACACACACACACACACACACACACACACACACACACACACACACACACTCTCTCTCATTTTCCCAGGGAAGGGAACTAAGATCTAGAGGGCACAGGGTTAAAGTGAGAGGGGAAAGATTTAACAAAAATATGAGGGGCAAGTCTTCACTCAGAGGGTGCTGAATATATGGAATGAGCTGCCAGAGGAATCGGTTTTGGGGGAGGTACAACAACATTTAAAAGATATTTGCATAACTAATTAAGTAGAAAAGGTTTTGGAGGAATATAGGCCAAACACTGGTAAATGGGCCAGCATGGACAAGTTGGGCTGAAGGGCCTGTTTTCTGTGTTGTGTTGCTCTGTAACTCTGAGTGTATGGTACTGGATGAACTAATGCCCTTCCCTTGGCAACATTGGTGGCATGGAAAGGGGAGATTTGCAGCTTGGGCAACTGCCGGTCTCCCATAAAAAAAAACCTTGCCCAGGCTTGCGCCCTGGAAACTTTCCAAGGTGCAAATCCATGGTCTATCGAGACTGACGGAGGCCTACACACACTACACTGGATGAAACAAAATATCATCTCTGCACCTTCTTTAACGCTTCCACATCCTTTCTATAATCAGGCGACCAGAACTGTACGCAATACTCCACAAGTGTGGTCTAACCAGGGTTTTACGGAGCTGCAGGATGGGGGGGGCCGCGGTAGCATAGCAGTTAGCACGACGCTATCACGACTTGGGGCGTTTCAGAGTTTAGTTCCATTCTGGCGCCATCCGCGTGGAGTTTGTATGTTCTCCCCGAGTGATCGCGCGGTCTCTAGGTCCTCTGATTTCCTCCCACAGTCCAAAGGCACACCAGTTAGCAGGAGAATCAGTCGTTGTATATTGTCCTGTGATCAGGCTAGTGTTAAATAGCTGGGCAGAGCAGTTCATTGGGTTAGAAGAGCCAATTCTGCGTTGTTTCTCTAAATTACCTCGCTGCTCTTGAACCCAATCCCCCTACTAATGGAGGCCAAAGCACCATACACCTTCTTAACAACCAGGTTGCTTGGCAACGAGGGATCTATGGATGTGGACTCCGCAACGTTCCTCTGTTCCTATTAATCCTGCCATTAACCTTGTACTTCGCCTTTCTGTGCCCAGTTTACGAACGGATTATCTGTTAAGTTATTTAATTTCTGTTGTTTCTTTCCCTTTCGTTGACGCTGTCCAGCTTTTGCCAAGAAGCTGGACAGTGCGTACCAGGTGGACAAAGGCGGCAAGATCCGAATGATGGTGGAGATGGCAGGGCCCAACCTTGAGGTGAAGTGGTTGAAGAACGGAAAGGAAATCCGGCCAAGTGGCAGGTACGTTGGCGTGGCAACGCTTTTGAGATGGTTATCTGATGCGATAGCCCAGATCCTCGTCAGTGCCCTATTAAAATTCTACCTCTGTTAGACTTTCATGTTGGGATTTCATGGTAGGTGGGAACTACTCTGCTCCGACAGTGGTGAGAATGTGGAATGAGCTGCTAGAGGAAGTGGCGGATGTGGGTTTGATTTCAACATTTAACAGTAATTTGGATAAATACATGGATGAAAGGGGTGTGAAACACTATGGTCCAGGTGCAAGTCGATGGGACTAGACAGAATAACAGTTTGGCATGAACTAGATGGGCCAAAGGATCTGTTTTTGTGCTCAATGACTCTATAATGGGAAATCCTATGTCAACATTTGCCTGTCACTGCATTGGCAGACCTCTACCACCAGGTGGCAAAATAATGCCCTTCTTAAGGTCCAACTCATTGTTTCAACAGGCAAAATCCAAGAGGAGCTCAGCAGGTCAAGCAGCACCTGTGGTGGGAAACGGATAGTCAACGTTTCTGTCCATGACCCTTCATCTGGAAACGTTTTGACTGTCCATTTCCCTCCATAGATACTGCCTGCTGAGCTGAGTTCCTCCAGTGGTAAGTTTGTTAATCCAGATTCCAGTGTCTACAGCCTCTTGAATCCTTACTTGTACCTACTTTTGATTTTTGCTTGGGATTCTGAAGTTTTGACCTGATTATTAAGATTCGGCAGGAATGGTTCTACCTTCATTGTGAAGACAGTCATGGCAGTCACAAATTCCAGTTTCAGAATCCAATCTGCAACCCAACTCGCTCCTGCACGTGGGGTACAAGATACTGCAGATTACTGCAAGACCCTACAAAGGACTGTGAGGACTGCTGAGATAGTCGGGGGGGGGGGGGTGCGTCTGTTTTCCACCCATCTTGGATAATTACCAAGAGCGCTGTGTTAGCCTTCTCAAGGATCCCTCTCATCCGCCCAGCAAACTCTTAGATCTCCTACCATCAGGCAGGAGGTATGATAGCATTAGGATAAGGACTGTTAGGATGGGAAACAGCTTCTTCTCCCAGACTCTGTGTTACCAGGTTTGGAGATGGCCCAAGTGCGGAGTGAGAGACGCTGAAGCAGGTTGATTGTTCACAAACTTTAATGTGGATGGTGTTAAAGGAAAACAAACAATAAACGCTAGTCGAAATAGGGCTGTTGACTAAAACTCTCAAATGGTAAACGAAGCCTACACTGTGGCTGGAAAGAAAATCTAAACATTAAATGAATACTGCTGGCCTACAGAGTCAGTTGACTCGAAAGTCCAATTTCTCAAGGAGGGCCGAATGCAAACAGGTAGCGAAGCGTTGCTGTGCTCTGTCCAAGTCTCGAAAAGCACTACGATGACAAGTATGGAGTTAAACGCTATCACAATTAAATAATAATTAGCTGACACGTGCAAATTCACAAGCACAATTGCCTTATCTACTGCGCTGCGGAATCCGTGGTTGTGACACCATGAGACTACTGAACTCCTTACTCCCACCCAGGTCTCACCATGAAGCCCAGTAGCATTATACTGTTGACAAATTTACCTATGATTGTTAATTTCTTTGTGGTAATATTACTTTATGTTGTGCGTGTGAGTATGTACTGTTTTGTTCACCATGGTCTGGAGGAACGTTGTTTCGTTTGGTGGTATATGTGATACGATTGAAGTGACGATAGACTAGATCCTGAACTTGACGCTGGAAATTGGAACAACGCGCAATCTAATGGAGGAACTCTGCGGGTTGAGTGGCATCTGTTGGGCCATTGAGGGTTAATGGTTTTGCTCAGAACTGAAGGTTTTTGACCCAAAACATCAACGATTACTTTCCTCCTCGTCCGCTGATTTCCCCAAGAAGATTGTTTGCCCCTCCTCAACCTGTCTCCTTCCATTTTCTTCCAAAGATAACCTCGGCCTTCAGTCTTCCCAGCCACAGTTTCTTATCCTCATACTGTCGGCCTAATTCTGCTCCTGTGCCTTATGGTCTCATAAACATCCATTTCTCTGAAGTCATTGAATAGTGTACCATAGAAACAGGCCCTTTGGCCAGTCTGATCCATGACGACCATCTAAGCCAGTCCCACTTGCTCACATTTAGCCCGTATCCCCCAGAACCCTTCTTCTCCATGTTCCTGTCCAAGTGTTTTTTTTTTAAATGTTGCTATTTACCTGCTTTAACCACCTTTCTCTGGCAGCTTGTTCCACTCTCTGACTGTACTGGGTGAAAAAGTCACCCCATGGATCCCCTACCCATCTCTACCTGTGCCCTCCAGTTCTTGGTTCCTCAGCCTCAGTAAAAAGACTGAGCACATTCAGTTCAGATATTCTTCTTTCTCATTTTTCACACCTCCAAAATGTAGGGAGGCCATTCAGTCCATTGCATCCGTGGGGCTATCAGAGTAATCCCATTAGTCCTGTTCCCCCAATTATTTCCCTGTAATCACGTCCCTATCCCTTCTTCCCAGATTCCACCCCTCAGCCCACACCCAAGGGGCAAGTTACAGTAGCCAATTAAACCACCAACCTTCACGTCGTTGAGATGTGGGAGGAAACAGGGGAAAATCCACACGGTCACAGGGAAAACTTGCAGACTCCATGCAGACAGCACCAGAGGTTGGGCTTCGACCTGGGTTATTATGAGGCATCGCATCTACCTGTTGTCTCAATGAGGCATCCAGTTTAGAGATTGTCTTGACATCACACGGTAACGCCTTCAGGTAGGAAGTAGAGGAACCTGAGGACACACACTCAATGTTTTGGGAGCAACTACTCTACTCTTCCCTCAGGTTTCTGAATGACCCATGAAAATGACCACACTAATGAAAGCTGTTGGTACGCTGGCCTTTATAAATCAGAGCATTGAGTATAGGAGTTGGGATGTCATGTTAAAATTGTACAAGGCATTGGTGAGGCCAAATTTGGAGTATTGTGTACAGTTCTGGTCACTGAATCATAGGAAAGATGTCAACAAAATAGAGAGTACAGTGGAGATTTACTAGAATGTTACCTGGGTTTCAGCACCTAAGTTACAGAGAAAGGTTGGACAAGTTAGGTCTTTATTCTTTGGAGTGTAGAAGCTTGAGGGGGGACTTGATAGAGGTGTTTAAAATTATGAGGGGGATAGATAGAGTTGACGTGGATAGGCTTTTTCCATTGATAGTAGGGGAGATTCAAACTAGAGGACATGAGTTGAGAGTTAAGGAGCAAAAGTTTAGGGGTAACACGAGGGGGAACTTCTTTACTCAGAGAGTGGTAGCTGTGTGGAACGAGCCTCCAGTAGAAGTGGTAGAGGCAGGTTCGATATTGTCATTAAAAACAAAAAAATTGGATAGGTATATGGACAGGAAAGGAATGGAGGGTTATGGGCTGAGTGCAGGTCAGTGGGACTAGGTGAGAGTAAGCATTCGGCACGGACTAGAAGGGCCAAGGTGGCCTGTTTCCGTGCTGTAATTGTTATATGTTATATGGTTAATTTGCTGTCTTTTTGCACTATATACATATAATTCACTGATTTTATTAGAATATATATAAATAGTCCTGTGCAAAAGTCTTAGGCATATATATACAGCTAGGGTGCCCAAGACCTTTGCACTGTACTGTATTTGTCCGCGTGGAGTGGAGACCAAGTTTGTAAATTTGAGGGAATTAAATGTTGGGAATGGCGAGGCTAGAGCGCCGCGGGAGGGGTGTGGGACAGGTGGCAGAGAAGGAGTGCCAGGGGTGGGGGGCACGGGCGCAGACACACCCAGCCCCGAGACACCAGGTGAGGTCATCTGTTTCCAAGCAACTGGTTCGCTGATCATTACAGAATGTCTCTCTGGTGCTTCCCGCTCCCTCCCCTCTCCCTTCCCCCGTTCCCAACCATGATTCCCCTCTCCCTGCCCTATTTCCACTCTCAGTCCACAACAGAGACCCATATCAGAATCAGGTTTGCCATCACTCACATATATGATGAATTTTTTTCTTTTTGTGGCAACAGTACAGTGCAAAACGTAAGATTACTACAGTACTGTGCAAAAGTCTTAGGGCACTCTAGCTATAGACAGTATACTGTATGTGCCTAAGAAATTTGCTCAGTACTGTATACAGATTATAGATATTTTAACATTTTATTTTTATATTTTATATTTTTATATATTTATATGTATTTTTATTAATTTTCATTATAATTTAAAGTCATAGAGTTCTAAAACTCTAAATTTATCATAATGTTAATGTACTGCTGCCAAAAACCAACAAATTTCATGACCTACAACATGACTAATTCTGATTCTTCGTACATTTTCTTGCCTGCTCTCTTCCCGCCATCGACAGGTTCATCTTTGAGATGATTGGGCTGAAGAGAGTTCTGACCATCAAGAACTGCACCCTGGCTGACGACGCAGAATACGAGTGCGTCATCGGAGACGACAAGTGTACCGCTGACCTTTTTGTAAGGGGTTAGTGCGGCCTCCTCGTAATCTTCAGTAGCCGGGGCAGGGGAGGGGTGGGATGGCTTTGGGAGCGGTGGGCAGGTAGAACTGTCACCTTTACATTGCATCAGTTCTTCACATAACGATCAGAGCCTGAGAACTCGAGCAGTCTTCCAGACGTAGAACTCTACAGCGCAGGGACAGGCTGTTCAGCCTGTAGAGCTGAGCTGAACTAATTAAACCAAAGGGTGGAGAATCTGTGGAAATCATTGTCACAGACGGCTGCGGAGGCTCAGTCTTTGGGGAAGGTTAAAGTGGAGGTTGATGGCTTCTTGATTAGTAAAGATGTCAAAAGTTACGGGGAGAAGGCAGGAGAAGGGGGTTGAGAGGGGTAATAAATCAGCCATGATGGAATGGCAGAGCAAACTCGATGGGCCAAATGGCCTAATTCTGCTACCACATCTTATGGTCATATGACACGGCACATAATGATGATGTCATATGACATGGCACATATTGATGATGATGATGATGGTGATGGTGGATTGTGTAGAAGACTGATTGTGGAGTAGGTTTATATTGACCAGTACAACATGGTGGGCCGTGTACCGTGTGGTACTGTTCTGTGTTCTGTGTTCCATCAATCCTGCCAGCACATTCCAGACACCTGTGTTTAAAAAAA